>NC_092391.1:63955107-64262309 GCF_030028105.1 Mobula birostris | reverse complement strand
TTTGGAGGTTTGTGTTCCTCAACGATCGGGAGAGTATGTTGGCTGGAGTCAAGGCCTTGTGCTTTGGCTATTGGTAGGGTCACCCATGCCAAACAGGTCAAAGGGTTGTGGCCAGACTAAGAGTGGTCCACCAATCCACCAGGTTCAGGGGTTCAGCTCAGGGATAACAACCTGACTGATAAAACAAAATGATTATGGAAACAGCAATGAAGAATCCTACATTTGTGTGCAATGGTATATGGCCAAGGACAGACAGAGATGGAGGACCGTCATTGCTGCCGTAAACACCAGCAGTGTAAGGGGCTGTTACTAAACTAGTTAGTTTCCTCTACCCTTCCCACTACTCCCTTCTGTCTGTTACCCCAGTCCCTACACTGCACTGTGAGCACTTTATACCACATTTATAATGTTGTTTACACGTTGGTATTTATGGATTTATGCACATTTTATTCCATATCTATACCTTAATCTCTAACATTTTTTATAAAATTCCTTATAATTGTTGAATGTTGTTTTTTGGATTGCATGTCATCCTGTGACCAACATACCACAGCAAATTCCTAATCCATGTAAATGTAGTTGGCGAAAGTTAATCCTCAATCCATTTTATATCATAGCCTTTACTGACGTCCACTTTTTAATTCCCTACTTAGAATGTGAAGTTTAATTTTTGGAAACTGACTGAGCCCTAATTTGAAAAGTTTTTAGTGACTTATTTTTTCATGCAATTCCTTCATCGCATCTTCCAGAATGCCACAATGGCTGACCAGGTTGATTCCTCGGGTAGAGGTCCCATATTTCCATGAGTTCAAAAGAATCTGATAGAAGTGTACAAAATGATAAGAGGCATAGATCGAGTGGACAGTCAAAAACTTCTTGCCAGGGTGGAAATGGTTAATATCAGGGGTGAATGTTTTAAGATGTTTGGAGGAAAGTATGGGGGGGGGGATGTCAGAAGCAGGTATTTTCAGGTATTTTTCCACAGAGAGTGGTGAGTGCATTAAATGCACTACTAGGGGTTGTGGTAAAGGCAGATACCTGTACCCTAAGATAGGCTTGTGGGTGGTAGAAAAAAAATGGAAGGCTATGTAGGAGGAAGGTTTAGATCAGGGGTTCCCAACCTCTTTTATTCCATGGACCTTTATGCCGTGGGGCTGAGGAGGGGAAAATAGGATCAACCATGTTTGAATGGTGGAGCAGACTCAATGGGCCAAATAGCTTCATTCTGCTCCTCTGGCTTTAGTCTTATGGTCTTTACCATTGTAGGTCCCAGGTTGGGAACCCCTGGTTTAGATTAATCTTAGAGTATATTAAAAGGTTGGCACATTTTCATGGGCTGTAGGGCCTGTACTGTGCTGTAGTGCTCTTTGTTCTGTGTTCTATAAATGGAAATCCTTGTTAACTAAACACAGAGAATACTGTGGTCTTCAGAAGCAGGGGACTCAATATAATGGGTTGGCCAATCAATGTGAGAAGTAATTTCTTCACCCAAAGAGTAACAACCCTTTAAAATTCTGTATCCAAGAAGTAAGTACAAACTGGGTGAAGGGGTGGAGATAGGACTCTACCAAAGGAGGTGTAAGGTGTTCCTTCTCCCTGCTAGCCTGCAGGTCACCCTTGGGTAAGGTTTAGCATTGGTTTAGCCCCCCTTCTACCCCCAATCAGGGTCACGTGAAGCCATGGAAACAGGTGGTGGATGGTCGTATGAGCAGCTGCTGCATAATTCAAGTCCTGGTTACATAACCACTGATGCTGGGTAGACAATTTCTGAAGAGTTTTGATAATGGCTGGGGTCACCCATATTTGTAAAGACACTGCCCAGAAGAAGGAAATGGCAAGCCACTTCTGTAGAACATTTTGAAAGAACAATCATGGTCATAAGACTATGGTTGCCTACAATGTTCGACATGGCACATAATGATGATGATGACCCAAGAAGATATTGGAGTCTTGGTCATCAAAGTAAATTTTACTATCAGAGTACATGTACGTCACCACATACAACATTGAGAGTCTTTTTTCCTGTGGGCAGACTCAGCAAATCTATAAAATAGTAACTATAACAGGATCAATGAAAGATCAAACAGAGTGCAGGAGACAACAAACTATGCAAATGCAAATATAAATAAATAGCAATAAGTAACGAGGCCATGAAATAACAAGATTAATAAAGTGAGATCATCTCAAGTTGTGTCATCTCAAGATCATCTCAACTCACTTTGAGTTGTGGGAACATCTCAATGGATGAATATATTGGTAAATTACTGTAGGTAGGTAAGTTAGTTGGTTTATCATTGATACATGGACCGAAGTACAGTGAAGAAACTTCATTTTGCATGCCATCTATTCATCACTTCAGCTAGTACAGGGAAAAGCAAAAACAGAAAGCCAAATGAAGTATTACAGAGGAAGTGCAATGCAGGCAGACAATAAGGTGCAAGGCCACTGTGACGTACGTTCTGGGCCAAGAGTCCATCTTATCATACTAGGGGAACGTTGAAAAATCTTATAACTATGGGATAAAGCTGCCCTTGATCCAAGTGGTACGTGCTTTCAGGCTTTTGTATCATCTGCCCGATGGCGGGAGGGGTAGGCAGAGAAGAAAGAATGTCTGTAGTGAGTGGGGTCTTTGATTCTCTTGGCCACTTGAGGGATGCAGTGAGTAGTGTGGACAGAGTCCAGAGAGGAGAAGCTAGCAAAGATTGAAAGGAATCAAAGGATTCAAGATCACCTCAGTGATTGAGCAACAGCTTCTTCCCCTCTGCCATCCAATTTCTGAATTGATATTGAACCCATTAACATTATCTCACCACATTTTTGATTTTTATTTTTACTCTACTTATTTAATTTAACTACATACAGTTGAAGTCAGAAGTTTACATACACTTTAGCCAAATACATTTGAACTCAGTTTTTCACAATTCCTGACACTTAGTCCTAGAAAACATTCCCTGTCTTAGGTCAGTTAGGATCACTACTTTATTTTAAGAATGTGAAATGTCAGAATAAACTCTTTTTCAGTTCTGCCCACAAATTTTCTATTGGATTCAGGTCAGGGCTGTGTGATGGCCACTCCAATACCTTGACTTTGTTGTCCTTAAGCAATTTTGCCACAACTTTGGAGGTATGCTTGGGGTCATTGTCCATTTGGAAGACCCATTTGCGACCGAGCTTTAACTTCCTGGCTGATGTCAAGATCTTGCTTCAATATATCCACATAATTTTCTTTCCTCATGATGCCATCTATTTTTGAAGTACACCAGTCCCTCCTTGTGTGGGCACGTGGCCAAGTAGCTACCTGAAGGTTGTGAGTTTGAGCCCCAGCCGAGGGAACGTGTTGTGTCCTTGAGCAAGGCATTTAATCACACATTGCTCTGTGACGACACTGGTGCCAAGCTGTATGGGTCCTAATGCCCTTCCCTTGGACAACATTGGTGTCGTGGAGAGGGAAGAGTTGCAGCATAGGCAACTGCTGGTCTTCCATACAACCTTGCCCAGGCCTGTGCCCTGGAGACTGAAGACTTTCCAGGCGCAGATCCATGGTCTCACAAGACTAACGGATCCCTTAAAAAAAAGTCCCTCCTGCAACAAAGCACCCCCACAACATGATGCTGCCACCCCCATGCTTCACGGTTGGGATGGTGTTCTTCGGCTTGCAAGCCTCACCCTTTTTCCTCCAAACATTATGGCCAAGCAGTTCAACTTTTGTTTCATCAGACCAGAGAACATTTCTCCGAAAAGTAAGATCTTTGTCCCCATGTGCACTTGCAAACTGTAGTCTGGCTTTTTTATGGTGGTTTTGGAGCAGCGTCTTCTTCCTTGCTGAGCAGCCTTTCAGGTTATGTCAATATAGAACTCATTTTACTACGGATATAGACACTTGTCTACATGTTTTCTCCAGCAAGGTCCTTTGCTGTTGTTCTGGGATTGATTTGCACTTTTCGCGCCAAAGTACGTTCATCTCTAGGAGACAGAATACGCCTCCTTCCTGAGCGGTATGATGGCTGTATGGTCCCATGGTGTTTAAACTTGCATACTATTGTTTGTACAGATAAACGTGGTACCTTCAGGCATTTGGAAATTGTACAGATAAACGTGGTACCTTCAGGCATCTTAAAATAAAGTTGTGATCCTAACTGACCTAAGACAGGGAATGTTTTCTTGGATTAAATATCAGGAATTGTGAAAAACTGAGTTTAAATGTATTTGGCTAAGGTGTATGTAAACTTCTGACTTCAACTGTATATATATATATGTAGATAGATAGTTAGACACACACACACACACACACACACACACACACACACACACAGTGGAACTAGAAAGTTTGTGAACCCTGTAGATCTTTTAAAATTTCTGCGTAAATAACCTGAAATGTGATCAGAACTTCATGTAAGTCCTAAAACTAGATAAGGAAAACCCAATTAAATAAATAACAGAAAAAACATTATACTTGTTCATTTATTTATTGAGAAAAATGATCCAGTATTACATGTATTTATTGGAAAAAGTACATGAAACTTTGCTTTCAGTAACTGGGGTGACCCCCTTGCACTGCAATCACTTCAGCCAAACATTTCCAGTAACTGTTGATCAGTTCTGTACATCGGTTTGGAGGAATTTTAGGCCATTGCTCCTTACAAAACTGCTTCAACTCTGGGGTATTGGTGGGCTTCCTTGCATGAGCTGCTTGCCTCAGGTCCTTACCCTTCCCGCCGATCTCCCTCCCAGCACTTATCCTTGTAAGCGGAACAAGTGCTACACATGCCCTTACACTTCCACCCTCACCACCATTCAGGGCCCCAGACAGGCCTTCCAGGTGAGGTGACACCTCACCTGTGAGTCGGCTGGTATGATATACTGTGTCCGGTGCTCCCAGTGTGGCCTTCTATATATTGGTGGGACCCGACGTAGACTGGGAGACCATTTTGCTGAACACCTACACTCTGTCTGCCAGGGAAAGCAGGATCTCCCAGCGGCCACACATTTTAATTCCACGTCCCATTCCCATTCTGATATGTCTATCCATGGCCTCCTCTACTGTCAAGATGAAGCCACACTCAGGTTGGAGGAACAACACCATATATTCCGTCTGAGTAGCCTCCAACCTGATGGCATGAACATTGACCTCTCTAACTTCCGTTAATACCCCTCCTTCCATTCTCACCCCATCCCTTATTTATTTATTTGTTTGTTTATTTATTTTTTCCCCATTTTTCCTCTCTCTCTCTCTTTTTTCTCTCTCTGTCCCTCTCACAATTACTCCTTGCCTGCTCTCCATCTTCCTCTGGCGCTCCCCTCCCCCTTTCTTTCTCCCTAGGCCTCCCGTCCCATGATCCTCTCCCTTCTCTAGCCTTGTATCCCTTTTGCCAATCAACTTTCCAGCTCTTAGCTCTATGCCCCCCCCTCCTGTCTTCCCCTATCATTTCAGATCTCCCCCTCCCCCTCCCACTTTCAGTTAGTCCTGACGAAGGGTCTCAGCCTGAAACGTTGACTGTGCTTCTCCCTATGGATGCTGCCTGGCCTGCTGCCTTCCACCAGCATCCTACCAGGATTAAGATCAGGACTTTGATGTGGCCATTCCAAAACATGATTTTTTTTCTTTTTGCTGTTGTCTTTCGGATCATTGTCTTGTTGCAATATCCAACCTCTATTAAGCTTCAGGTGATGGACTGCTACCTGACATTCTCCCGTAAAATGTTTTGACACGATTTTGAATTCATTGCTCCCTCAATGATTGCAAGCTGTCCAGGCCCAGATGCTGCAAAGCAGCCCCAAACCATGATGCTTCTTCCACCATGCATCACAGCTGGAATGAGATTTTGGTGTTAGTGTGCAGTGGCCTTTTTCCTCCAAACATAGCAATGCGTATTTCTGCCAAAAAGTTCAACTTTTGTCTCATCTGTCCACAGAACCTTGTCCCAGAAGCATTGTAGAACATCCAGGTGGCCTTTTTTTTAAATTTGAGATTTGCAGCAATACTTTTTTGGAAAGCAGTGGTTTCCTCTGTGGTGTCCTTCCATGAACAGCATTCTTGCTCAGTGGTTTTCTTATAGTGGACACATGAACAGAGACTTTAGCACGTTCTAGAGACCTCTGCAGGTTTCTTGCTGTTACCCTTGGATTACCTTTTACCTTTCAACGACGTGGTGCGGTTGGTGTGATCTTTGCAGGATCCCATCCTGAGTTTCCTCCATTGGTAGACAATTTCCCTTACTGAGGACTGATGAATTTTGTAGCCTTTTCCAGCTTCATGCATTTCTACAATTCTTCTTTAAGGTCCTTTGAAAGTTGTTTTGATAGAGGCATGGTGCATATAAACAGATCTTTCTTGAGAAGATCAGGCTCTGTCAGTAACCCTCACCTTCAATCTCATCTCATTGATTGGAACATCTCACTCTAAATAGCTTTTGTAAATAGGCGTTACCCCAGAAGATCATATACTCTTCCCAACAAATACATGTAATATTGGATAATTTTTCTCAATAAATAAATAAAGAAGTATGATGTTTTTTGTGTTATTTATTTAATTGGTGTGGTAGAAATGGTTAAAACTAGTGCACGATGAGATACTTGACCATCCTGGAACAGTTGGATTTAACACTATTGAGGCCCCTGGGACCAGGAGGGAGGATGCGTCTGGAAGTAAGTTGTTAGTCTTGATAACAGGGAACAAAGAGAACTGTTAGACTCGCGCTGAGAGCCAATTGACATATCTTCAATGACTGATCATGTTCTGACCGTGGGGTGCTAATCAAAGTTATGTCAAGTTGTTTGTCTTGCTGTATAAATTTGAGCTCTGTATAACCTAAAAATCAGAGCTGTGGTGGCAGTGGAGACTGCTGCAGGCTCTCAATAATATCATGTTAAACTCTTAAAATGAAACTCGAAGTTGCTCTGGTGTTCTTAGTTTTTCCACGACAGAATCTGGCAACGAGGATGGGATCTCCATTAAGCAAGATCATAAGAGGGCTGAGTTAAATAGGGGACTGCCCTAGCCAAAAGGGTGGGGTGGAATTAGGATTAAATGAAGGGACCTCCCTTGCTGAAAGGAGGTAGCGTCCAGGGAGGACTGGGAAAAGGGAAGGTAGCCTAGCACCCGGCCGGTGAACCGGAGTAAGCCAAGACACCTGCATGGCTGGGGCTGGAAGGAGACCCGAGAAGAAAAACAAGCTAAGTCTACGAAAAGAATAGCTATGGGGAAAAGGTAGGATGAGACTTTGAGGTTCGTAGATGGAGATTCAGTGAGCGCTTTATTGCGTATAAGAGAACTTTGTGCTGTCTTAACTGAAATTAAATTCTGAAACAGGAAAACTGGGAAGTGCCAGCAGTCGATCAGCTAGTGCTGATCCTGCCAACAAACCAGAGGTCCAGAGGTAAGAGGAAGGCTTTGAACACTCAACTGCAGATGGGAAAAAAGGCCGCCAAAAAGATTAAAAAGCTAAAACGGCACCGCCAGCAAATAGGAGACCACATCCCGCCCCAGTTCCCCGGCAGATATGGTAATCAGAGAGACCGGAGGTGATCGTTATGCGGTAACATTCAGTAGTGATTTGTATGAGTGGTCACATGGGGATTGGCTGTATGGGGGAAGTTTTAATTTGAGACTAATCCAACACTGGGAGGATGCCACCTGAAATGGGGATGGTGACCCAAATTGGGATGCTGATTACATGTTAAGATGTTTTAAACGACGGAAGGAGATGGCTAAAAGACACCAACCTCCAAAGAAAGGAGATTAAGCAGCCTGAAACAGAGAAGGCTGGGGCTGAAATGAAACCTGCCACGGGACTTCATCCCCAACTCCCTGTACTGGCCAGTGCCTCATTGGTACCTAATAGTGAAATAGACTATTTAATAATGATGACAGCTGCCAGCACCCCCTCCATACAGCCTCCTTACGCCAGAATTTCAGGCACCTGACACCCCCAGGGGAGCAGACATCACTGTAAGGGGAGAAGGGGCTCAGGAAAGAGGAATAGAATCTGAGGAAGCTGGAGGGGGTGTTAGCAGTACTAGCACCGAGAAAGCAGACATTAAAAAAAAGACAGGAGAAGAGGAACTGGGAATAGAGGCATTGCAGGCTCCGCTCATAGTAATAGGCGATGTTCTCGTGTTGAATCAGTGAGGCAAGAGCTATGGTAGCAGAGGCCCCGGACCCATTAAAGAAGCCCAGTGCACTCCATAAGTGGCTTGTGCAGATGCGTAATATCTATTCGCCCTTGCCCGGGATGTGCAAATGCTATTAAAATGTGCATATGGAAATGAGTTTAGAAACATAGAAAGATAGAAAACCTACAGCACAATACAGGCCCTTTGGCCCACAGAGTTGGCCGAACATGTCCCTACCTTAGAAATTACTAGGCTTTACCTATAGCCCTCTATTTTAATAAGCTCCATGTACCTATCTAAAAGTCTCTTAAAAGACCCTATCATATCCACCTCCACCACCATTGCCGGCAGCCCATTCCACGCACTCATCACTCTCTGAGTAAAAAAACTTACCCCTGACATCTCCTCTGTACCTACTCACCAGCACCTTAAATTGTGTCCTCCTGTGGCAACCATTTCAGCCCCGGAAAAAGCCTCTGACTATCCACACGATCAATGCCTCTCATCATCTTACACACCTCTATCAGGTCACCTCTCATCCTCCGTCACTTCAAGGAGAAATGGCAGAGTTCACTCAACCTATTCTTATAAGGCATGCTCCCCAATCCAAGAAACATCTTTGTAAATCTCCTCTGCACCCTTTCTATGGCTTTCACATCCTTCCTGTAGTGTGGCAACCAGAACTGAGCACAGTACTCCAAGTATGGTCTGACCAGGGTCCTATATAGCTGCAATATTACCTCTTGGCTCCTAAATTCAATTCCACGATTGATGAAGGCCAATACACCATTTGCCTTCTTAACCACAGAGTCAACCTGCACAGCTGCTTTGAGTGTCCTATGGACTCTGACCCCAAGATCCCTCTGATCCTCCACACTGCCAAGAGTCTTACCATTAATACTATATTCTGCCATCATATTTGACCTACCAAAATGAACCACTTCACACTTATCTGGGTTGAACTCCATCTGCCATTTCGCAGCCCTGTTTTGCATCCTATCCATGTCCCACTGTAACCTCTGACAGCCCTCCACACTATCCATAACACCTCCAACTTTTGTGTCATCAGCAAAACCTACTAACCCATCCCTCCACTTCCTCATCCAGGTCATTTAAATCACGAAGAGTAAGGGTCCCAGAAGAGATCCCTAAGGCACTCCACTGGTGACTGACCTGCCTGCAGAATATGACCCATCTACAACCACACTTTTTCTTCTGTGGGCAAGCCAGTTCTGGATCCTCAAAGCAATGTCCCCTTGGATCCCATGCCTCTTTACTTTCTCAATAAGCCTTGCATGGGGTACCTTATCAAATGCCTTGCTGAAATCCATATACACTACATCTACTGCTCTTCCTTCATCAATGTGTTTTGTTACATCCTCAAAAAATTCAATCAGGCTTGTAAGGCACGACCTGCCCTTGACAAAGCCATGCTGACTGCTCTTAATCATATTATACTTCTCCAAATGTTCATAAATTCTGCCTCTCATGATCTCCTCCATCAACTTAACAACCACTGAGGTAAGACTCACTCGTCTATAATTTCCTGGGCTATCTCTTTCTTGAATAAAGGAACAACATCCACAACCCTCCAATCCTCCGGAACCTCTCTCGTCCGCATTGATGATGCAAAAATCATTGCTGGAGGCTCAGCAATCTCCTCCCTTGCCTCCCACAGTAGCCTGGGGTACAGCTCATTCAGTCCTGGCGACTTATCCAACTTGATGCTTTCCTAAAGCTCCAACACATCCTCTTTCTTAATATCTACGTGCTCAAGCTTTTCAGTCTGCTGCAAATTATCACTACAATTATCACTACGATTTCCATAGTGAATACTGAAGTAAAGTATTCATTAAGTACCTCTGCTATTTCCTCCGGTTCCATACACATTTTCCCACTGTCACACTTGATAGGTCCTATTCTTTCATGTCTTATCCTCTTGCTCTTCACACACCTGTAGAATGCCTTGGGGTTTTCCTTAATCCTGCCCACCAATGCTTTCTCATGGCCCCTTCCAGCTCTCCTAATTTCCTTCTTAAGATCCTTCCTATTAGCCTTATAATCTTTTTTTTTTGGCATCCGTTAGTCTCATGAGACCATGGATTTGTGACTTGGAAGGTTTCCAGGGCGCAGGCCTGGGCAAGGTTGTATGGAAGACCGACAGTTGGCCATGCTGCAAGTCTCCCCTCTCCACACCATCGGTGTTGTCCAAGGGAAAGGTATTAGGACCCATACAGCTTGGCATCGGTGCCATCGCAGAGCAATGTGTGGTTAAGTGCCATGCTCAAGGACACAACACGCTGCCTCAGCCAAGACTCAAACTAGTGACCTTCAGATCACTAGACGAACACCTTAACCACTTGGCCATGCGCCAACACTTCTAGATCTTCTCAATCTCCAACATTACCTAGCTCTCTGAACCTTTTGTAAGCTTTTCTTTTCTTCTTGACTAGATTTATTACAGCCTTTGTACACCACGGTTCTTGTACCCTACCATAACTTCTCTGTCTCATTGAAACATACCTATGCAGAACTCCACACAAGTATCCCCTGAACATTTGCCACATTTCTTCCGTACCTTTCCCTGAGAACGTCTGTTCCCAATTTAAGCTTCCAAGTTCCTGCCTGATGGCCTCATAATTCCCCATACTCCAATTAAACATTTTTCTAACTTGTCTGTTCCTATCTCTCTCCAATGCTATTGTAATGGAGATAGAATTATTATCACTATCTCCAAAATGCTCTCCCACTGAGAGATCTGACACCTGACCAGGTTCATTTCCCAATACCAAATCAAGTACAGTCTCTCCTCTTGTAGGCTTATCTACATATTGTGTCAAGAAACCTTCCTGAACACACCTAACAAACTCCACCCCATCTAATCCCCTTACTCTAGGGAGATGCCAATCGATATTTGGGAAATTAAAATCTCCCATCATGACAACTCTGTTATTATTACACCTTTCCAGGATCTGTTTCCCTATCTGCTCCTCTATATCCCTGTTACTATTGGGTGGCCTATAAAAAACACCCAGTAAAGTTATTGACCCCTTCCTGTTCCTAACTTCCACCCACAGAGACTCCGTAGACAATCCCTCCATGGTGTCCACCTTTTCTGCAGCCATGACATTATCCCTAATCAACAGTGCCATGCCCCCACCTCTTTTGCCTCCTTCTCTGTCCTTTCTGCAACATCTAAAACTGGGCACTTGAAGTAGCCATTCCTGTCCCTAAGCCATCCAAGTCTCTGTAATGGCCACCACGCTCTAAGCTCATCCACTTTGTTCACAACACTCCTTCAGTCTGAGTGCGTCCCTTCTCTATCAACCTGCCTGTCCTCCCTCTTGCACTGTCTACAAGCTTTCTCTATTTGTGAGCCAACCTCCTCTTCCCCAGTCTCTTCAGTTCGGTTCCCACCCCCCAACAATTCTAGTTTAAACTCTCCCCAGTAGCCTAAGCAAACCTCCCCGCCAGGATATTGGTACCCCTGGGATTCAAGTGTAACCTGTCCTTTTTGTACAAGTCACACCTGCTCCAGAAGAGGTCTGAATGATTCAGAAATCTGAATCCCTGCCCCCTGCTCCAATCCCTCAGCCACGCATTTATTCTCCACCTCATTCTATTCCTATTCTCACTGCCGTGTGGCACAGGCAGTAATCCTGAGATTACTACCTCTGTGGTCCTGCTTCTCAACTTCCTTCCTAGCTCTCTGTAGTCTGTTTTCAGGACCTCTTCCCCTTTCCAACCTATGTCATTGGTACCAATATATACCACGACCTCTGGCTGTTCTCCCTCCCGCTGCAGGATATCTTGGACACAATCTGAAACATCCCGGACCCTGCACCTGGAAGGCAAACTACGTACCATCCGAGTTTCTTTCCTGCATCCA
The DNA here is from genome assembly GCF_030028105.1 of Mobula birostris. Lineage (NCBI taxonomy): Eukaryota > Metazoa > Chordata > Chondrichthyes > Myliobatiformes > Myliobatidae > Mobula > Mobula birostris. Next base: position 64,250,308 of record NC_092391.1, on the reverse strand, counting down.
CAGAATCGCCTGTCTGACCCCTTAACTATAGAGTCCCCTATCAATGCTGCCATCCTCTTCCTTTCCCTACCCTTCTGAACCACAGGGCCACTGTTGCTTCCCCCAGGTAGGCTGTCCCCCCCAACAGTACTCAAACAGGAGTACTTATTGTCAAGGGGTACAGCCACAGGGGTACTCTCTAGTACCTGACTCTTCCCCTTCCCCCTCCTGACTGTGACCCACTTGTCTGTCTCCCATGGCCCCGGTGTGACCACCTGCCTATAACTCCTTTCTAATCATCTCCTCGCTCTCCCTGACCAGGCGAAGGTCATCGAGCCACATCAGTTCCCTAACTCAGTCCCTCAGCAGCTACAGCTTGACACACCTGGTGCAGATATGGCCATCTGGGAGGCTGGGAGACTCCAGGCCCTCCCACATCTGACACGGAGCACAGAAAACTGGCCTCACACATACATTTCCTCCTTTCCACAAGTAACACAGGTAAACCTACCCCACCTCGTCCTGTTACTGCCTAAGCCCGTTGAGCCAAAGTCCGATTACTCCACTGCCCGCTCCGAATGCTGCCCACTGGATATGGTGGTCTTCTTTTTAAACCTTTCGCGCTCTACTGGCTGATGTCACGCGCCTGCGCAGTCTCAACTCTCTTTTACCCCAAGTAGTAAAAAAACTCCATTTGCTCCAAAAAATCAGCCTTTCACTCGCAGCCCTCTTGCTCTGAACCAAAAAAACAGATTCTGGACCACTGGCTGAAAAGTAGGGGAAGGGAAGCTATAATGGAAGCTGTCACTGGGCCAGAGATTGTAAATCAGTGAATTATTCGAAACGTAGCAGGAAAGCTATTCCCCAAGGGATGAGTTGATTTTCAGACCATGCCCTGATGCTCAGAGGGTTGCCAGCTCCAATGACAGGGACAGCATCTTTGCCTTTTAGCTCCCTAACCCGTCAGCCTAGGGGTGCCGCGGAGAAAAAGTGGTATAGGCGACAGAAATCAGACTGTCCAAAAATATGAAAGAATCTATGACCAGTGTAAGAACAGAGAACAGATGATCTGATTGATACCAGTGTCACTATGTCCTCTGTACACATACACCCTACCACCGCGGGCATCCCCGCCAGTAGTACAACCATTGAAACCATTGGAATAGACGGTATTTCCATGACAGAGCCTGTCTCCACACCAGCGTCTGTGCAGGTGGAGGATAAGCTTTTAACAGACACCTTCATTATGATCGGGTGCGTATTGATGTCCAGCAGTTGCAGGAAGCCCAGAATCTTGCTTCACAGCAACAGAAATGTACCTGGAGAAAATCCGGACGCTACCAGGATACCGGGCTATGGCATCACCCAGATGGTTGAGTTGTTGCCCCCGTAGTTTACTTTTGACCCTGGCTCGCCTGCACATGGCCAGGGTCACATTGGCAAAGGAGGGATGCAGCATGTCATTACTCAACAATGATATGCCCCAGGGATAACAGTAACTATCGAGAAGGTAGCACGGACTTGTTTAGTAGTCCAGCAAAACAATAGATGAAAGATGCCCGCTAGATTTGATCACCTGCCCTACCAGAAATGCCTTTTGAAAACCTGCAGATTGACATATGCCTGCTGAAAGGGTTCCGGTATATATTGGTAATAGTAGACATGTTTTTCAGATGGGCGGAGGCCTATCCATCCAGGAGAGATGATGCAAGAACTGTGGTGAACATGTTGATGGAACAAATTATACCTAGGTCTGGAATTCCCATAGGGATAAATAAATTATTACAGGTACTGAAGGAGGCCTTGGGGTTCCAGGGGAAACTCCATATCCCCCATCTGCCCCAGTCCTCAGGTCTGGTAGAAAGAGATAAAAGTGGCTTTGACAAAAGTTTATCAGCGAAGCGGCCTCAGAAGCGGACTAATGTACACTCTGGGAAATCAGAAGAATAGAAATACAGGATTTACACCTCATGAAATTTTGATGAGGCAGCCTATGACAACAGGAACTCAGCCTCCCATGACTCCAGAAAAGGTAGTGCTAATATGGAATGATGAGAAGACAATGAAATACGCATAAGCACTGTGCCAGGAGGCAGGAAAATTATCTGAGAGTCCGGCAAGCCCAGGTAGCTTTAACTGAAGGTAACATACATCTGTTAAGCTGGGAGATAGAATATATGTGAGATCAATGGATAAAGATTCTTGCTCTCCTGGGTGGAAAGGCCCCTACCTAGTGCTGCTGACGTTAAGGTGAAGGAGAAACCTGACTGGATACATGCCACCAGGTGCAAGTTGCACCAAGACGAGGACAAAATAAACGCTGAAAAAGTGACACCTTCCCCAGGAGAGAGGAACGGCGCTGAGAACTAAGAACCAAGTGTTATTCAGAGATTAAAATTTTTAAAAATCTAATCTAACGTGTAGATCGTGCTATATGCATTTAGTCACTGTGATAATTAACAAAATATATACTCTGTAGAGGACTAACATCAAGGAAGTAGAAACATATTGGGGGTAGGATTGATTAAGTGCCTAACAGCGCCAGAGAAATATGAAAGTGGAGAAGTTTTGAGCATGTGAAGGAAGGACAGGGTCACCCACATTTACACAATATATGGTGGCAGTCTGCTAATTATATGGCCTACTGCGCAAATTTAACAAACTGTTATATTTGTATGGTAGTTCCCCATTTCGCGTAGAGTCCTGTATATCTTAAACCCCTGCCGGTTGGAAGAGAATCCTCACTATGTATATTGGTAGGATTACAGGCCTATACTATTTCAGGCAGTGAGTCTGCTCGAAATTGTCTCGACTCTGTAAAGTATCTGGTCTTGAATAATCTTAAATTATGGGGAAACACCAACACTAATTTTACAGCACTGTGCTTCCCCTGTGGTCCCCAAGCCTTAGGTAATAGCTCCAACACTACCGCTGTGCCAACGGAGGTGAATATAAAAACCCATGTAGCCCCGGCTACCGTCTGTGTTCAGGACCAAGGTCTAAGAAGAACTGGTTAGGATTTTCTTTCGCACCCCTAGTGCAGTGGCCCAATCAACCTGACAATGTGATCAATGTTACTGTTCACCACCTCTATAGGATATGGACGGCAATGGGGATATATGGGGTGCCCGCGGTACGCTAGATTTGTGGGTCTAGGGTGTATCCGTGGCTCCCTCCGCAATGAGCTGGTTGCTGCTATTTGGGGAAAATTGTCTACCTCTGTTACAACTATAGTCCTGGCACTCAAAGTTTCTCATGTGGACCACCTACACTCATGAACTAGATGGGGTCTTCGGATTTCTGCAGGGAATAAGATTTTGGGATGATTATTGCCTGGTGAAGTGCAGTAAATAATGTCCAACAATAGACAATATAAGTTTAGAACTAGAGCAGTTGGCCAATGAGAGTATAGAGGGATTCGCCATTTTGAACTAGGAAATGCAAAATTTTCGACTGGTGACCTTACAGAACAGAATGGCCCTAGACTATGTATTAGCCAGGGAAGGAGAGGTCTGTGCGTTAGTAGGGAAAGAATGTTGCACCTACATACCCGATGCTTCAGAAAATATGACCATATGTTGGAACATATGATACAGCTACGAGATGAAATAGATAGACTGAACTCTCAAGCCCCTCCAAAAGGTTGGGATCTCTTTAGGTGTGTTAAATCAGTGTTAGGAGAAGGAATATTTTCCTGGTTACAGCCCCTCTTTTACAGGCTCATTGCCCTGATCTGCTTAGCAGTGGTAGTTCAATGTATGCATTTGCTGCGTCTGTGCCCCTCCAGAGTCGCAGGGGAGACAGTAGCATTATTCCATGTGCAATCGCACATCACGGGAGAGGGGGAAGAGGAGGATAGTTACGATGAAGAGGAATGTTTAAAACCCAGTGGGTTATGTGCCCCCTTTTCTGAAAGAAGGGAATACAAATCTTTAAGCATTGATCAGAAAGATCAACAAGGAGGGACTTGTGGAAGAAATGGTTAAAACTAGTGTATGATGGGATACTTGTGTGTCTAATTCGGATGGCATTCACATAGTTGTGGATCTGAAGTCACAAATAATCCATCACCAGATAAGGGCATCGCAAGAGGACATCGGTGAAATCCAGTCGTTCAGCATTCAATGTTATTAATGATGGATTTTTAATCAGATTATTCTGCTGCCACAATGGGATTCGTACTCGAGTTTCCATATCATCAGATTCATTTTCGAATTACTCTTAATGCATGCATTACTAAATGACAATAAAAGAGGACTGTGTGTCCTCATAATCTAATCCAATCTAATCATCCAATTACCACGGTTGGATTATCAGCAGCAGCATTCATTCATTCATTCATGTATTTATTTATTTATAAGTTTGCTTATTTATCTGTCTGTCTATTTATTTATCAGTGCATTTATTTATTGATTGATTGATTGAGATATAGCACAGTTCAGGCTGTTCTGGCCCTTCGAGCCACACTGCCCAGTTGAATCACAAACAATTTACAATGACCAACTCACCTACCAACTGGTACGTCTTTGGGCTGTGGGGGGAAACTGGGGTACCCAGAGGAAACCCACACGGTTACAGACATGGCAGGAATTGAAACCAGTCCACTGGTACAGTAAAGCATTGTGCTGACCACTACACTACCGTGTGATGGGAATTGAACCCGGGTCACTGGTACTGTAAAACGTTGTGCTGACCACTACACTACCGTGTGATGGGAATTGAACCCGGGTCACTGGTACTGTAAAGCGTTGTGCTGACCACTACACTACCGTGTGATGGGAATTGAACCCGGGTCACTGGTACTGTAAAACGTTGTGCTGACCACTACACTACCGTGTGATGGGAATTGAACCCGGGTCACTGGTACTGTAAAGCGTTGTGCTGACCACTACACTACCGTGCGATGGGAATTGAACCTGGGTCACTGGTACAGTAAAGCATTGTGCTGACCACTACATTACTGTGTGATGGGAATTGAACCTGGGTCACTGGTACTGTAAAGCGTTGTGCTGACCACTACATTACCGTGTGATGGGAATTGAACCCGGGTCACTGGTACTGTAAAACGTTGTGCTAACCACCACACTACTGTGTGATGGGAATTGAACCCGGGTTGCTGGTACTGTAAAGCGTTGTGCTGACCACTACACTACCGTGTGATGGGAATTGAACCTGGGTCACTGGTACTGTAAAACGTTGTGCTGACCACTACACTACCGTGCCAGCCTATCAAACTTATCAAATTCCAGTTTGTCTGTCTGTAAGGAGTTTGTACATTCTCCCCATGATCGCATGGGTTTCCTCCGGGTGCTCTGGTTTCCTCCCACAGTCCAAAGGCGTACCGGTTGGTAGGTAAAATGTAATTTGTCCCGTGATTAGGGGATTGCTGGGCAGGGTGGCTCAAAGGGCTGGAAGGGCCTGTTCCATGCTAATGTCAATAAATAAACATGTATTATTGCATTCTCAGCATAGAATAAACTATGCCTGTGTATTATTGTGTACGATGCATGTATTCTAACATAGTATACTCTTGACAGAAACTTTGGTGGGGTGAATTTTAACTATGATGCTAGTAATCAGCTGTGTCATGGAGAAATAGTCTCTTTGAGAATGGCCTTTGCTGCCTCATCACTCAGTGGTTTTCAAGGCATTTCCTACCACAAATATTATTTCCATCTCAGAGTTGCTAATCAAGTGAATTGCTTCACCCAGGATATTACCAAACTCTTGGGGTACATACATATATATATACACACACATCTCGGATGCCTAATGCTTTTGCACAGTACTGTATTTTTCAATGTGGAGCAGAGAACGAGTTTAAAAATCTGGCAGGAGCGAATGATATTTTGGCGAATGGCGAGGGTGGAGCGCCGCAGTAAGGGTGTTGACAGGTGGCAGAGAAGGAGTGCCAGGGGCAGGGAGGAGGGTGGCGCAACTGCAGACACACCCAACCCTTCCAAAGAATTGGTTTATCGATCATTACAGAATGTCTCTCTGGTGCCTCCTGCTCCCTCCCCTCTCCCTTCCCCTTTTCCCAACCATGATTCCTCTATCCCTGCGCCCTTCCCACTCTCAGTCCACAATCGAGACCCTTATCAGAATCAGGTTTACCATCACTCACATATGTCATGAAATTTTTTTTTTTTTTGCAGCAGTACAGTGCAATACATAAAATCACTGCAGTACTGTGCAAAAGTCTCAGACACCCTTGCTGTATATATGTACCTAAGCCCTTTGCACAGTACTATATATGTAGCCTAATTTGCAGTTGTGCCCCCGTACAGGAAGGTAATGAACACTACCAGAAAAGAATTAATTTAATTTTGTTGAAGATTCTAGCTCTTCCTGAATCTTAGTTACTTGAGACCTAATATCTTATTCCGGTTTCCTTAAAGTTGTGCTGTTATTGGACAGGGTTCAAAGAGGTTCACGAAAATGATTTCAGGATTGAAAGCCTTGTCTTATGAGGAGCATTAGATGGTTCTGGGCCTCTACTCACTGGAATTCAAAAGAATAAGAGGTTGACCTCATTTCAGCCTTTCAAATGTTGAAAGGCCTCAACTGAGTAGATGTGGAGAGGATGTTTCCTATGGTGGGACAGTCTAAGACCAAAAGATGCAGACTCAGAATAGAGGGACGTCCATTTAGAACAGGGATGAAGAGGAATTTCTTTAGCCAGAAAGCGGTGAATCTGTGGAATTTGTTGCTACAGGCGACCGTGAGGGCAAGTCATTGGGTATATTTAAAGCAGAAATTGATAGATTCTTGATTGGTCAGGGCATGAAGGGATATGGGGAGAAGGCAGGAGACGGAAAATGGATCGGCCATGCTGAATTGGTGGAGCAGACTCAATGGGCTAAATGGCCTAATTCTGCTCCTATAGCTTGAGGTCTTTAACTGGAAAAGGTATTCACAACAGGTGTAGTGGGCGTGTTGCTGATCATTCACTGAGTGGGAATGGGGCAGTAAAATTGCTCATTAATCCTTTGGTTTTAGGCCTAGTAAAGTGGAGAAAATGGACCCCCATCTGTCCATGAGCTTACTTTATCTTCGGATGATCCTTCATCGTCAGCAAAGTAGGAGCCAACTCCTGACATCTTTCCCCTGTGAATCGTCGTTGCCAATAGTCAACTAGCAGCTTACCTGAAATGTGAAAAGGAACATTAGAAGAATTTTAATCAAAGTCCTCTGAGACCTCTTCTTTGGGATCACCGAGCTGGTAATCTATTCGTCACTGGCACATGGCAAGGTTCAGCATGAGATGCCCATAGCTCTGAGAAAGCCGTAGTAAAAGTACTTTTAGCATTGATATTCTCAGGATGGGTTTTATGGGGGAATTTCTCAAAGTTAGAAGTAAATTTACTATCAAAGTACATATATATTTCACCATATGCTACTTTGAAATTCATTTTCTTTTAGCATTCACAGTAAATACAAAGAAACACATTAGAATCAATGAAAGACTGCACACAAGATGGACAAATACCAATGTAAAAAAGACAACAAACTGCAAATACAGAAGAAAAAATAACAATAAATAAACAATAAATATTGTGAACGTAAGATGAAGAATGCTTGAAACTGAGTCCATAGATTGTGGGAACAGTTCAAGTTGAGTGAAGAATCTCCTCTGGTTCAATAGCCTAATGTTTGAGGGGTAAGAGATGTTCCTGAACCTGGTGGTATGAGTCCCGAGGCTCCTGTACCACCTTCTTGGTGGCAGCAGCAAGAAGAGAGCATGGCCTGGATGGTGAGGTACCTGATGATGGATGCTGCTGCTCCTGGATATCAGTACAGAAGATTTGAAAGAACAGGAAACTAAATATCCACCTGAAGTTGATGTGGGACCCAGATGGAGGGCTTGCACAAAATCCCCTTCCCTGTCTTTGTCACTGATAGCCGACAGTAGAAAAGATTCAAAGGATTCAAAGTACATTTATTATCAAAGTATGTATGTAGTATACAACTCTGAGATTCGTCTTCCCCACAGACAGCCACAAAACAAAGAAACACCATGGAGCCTGTCTAAAGAAAAAGATCAAACCCCAATGCGAAAAAAAACTCATGCAAAGGGCAAAAAAAGACAAGCAAAAAAATACAAAGTATAAAGCACCGAACCACAAGGTAATCAACAGGGTCCACACGTATTCAGTCCAGCTCAGTTCAGCCAAATCCTTTGTTATCTGCTGGCTGCAGAGCCAGTCTGCCCAGTCAAAATCGTACAAAAAAGCAACAAAAAAAAAGTGACCAGAAACCAGAAATACTTGATAACATGAAATACAGAGTCCGAACCACAACCCGCATCCATTCAGGACCCGGGACTCTAGCAAGTTGCTTTAATAGATCTTTACGTTGTGTGTGCCACAGTCAAAATCACAAGTAAACAGTGAACCATGTAACTCAGGAACAGACCAATGTTCTGATAAGCCAATCAAATTAATGATGTCTGATTATTCTAATCTCTTCTGTGTGCTCATGGTCTACCCTCTATGTTCCGCTGTCAACCTAAGAGCCTCTTACCGTCTTACCTATCAAATGGTGAATGACCTCGATAGAATGGATGTGGGAAAGGATGTCTCCTGTGGTGGGGAAGTCTAGGACCAGAGGGCACAGCTTGAGAAAGGAGATGAAGAGGAATTTCTTTAACTAGAGTGAGGTGATCTGTGGAATTTGTAACCACAGGCGACTGTGGAGGCCAAGTCATTGGGTATATTTAAGGATTCTTGATTGGACATTACATCAAAGGTTATGGGGAGAAATCTGGGGAGTGGGGCTGAGGAGGGGAAAAAAGGATCAGCCATGATTAAATGGCAGAGCAGACTCAATGGGCCAAATGGCCTAATTCTGCTCCCGTGTCTTATGGTCTTCTGGAAAGGGAAAACTCTGGCCTCAAACCTCTGCTACCTTGCAGTTATACCCACTCACGGGGAAGGCTTTGGGAGTAAACCCTGAGGGAAAAATCCACAGCTGGAGTCCCTAAGGCAGTCCTACGTTGAGTTCAACACTGACTGGCAACTCCTGCAATACTGCTGGTGCCAAACTGTATCGGTCTCTGCCATTCCTTTGTGTTCATCAGATGTGTGGAGAAGGAGAGCTTGCTACACGGGCAACAGCTTGCTCTCCATATTGTACTGGCGTGAGTACCTAGACAGTTAGGACGCAACATCCATGGTCGGCCCCAACTGACAGATGCCTCAAATAAGATGAGGTAGATTCTCAGAATTTTTCCCCAGTCTCCATTCTCCAAATCTGTCTTAAGTCCTTCTGCAGCCTACCTGTTTCCTTAACATACCTGCCCCTCCACCCATCTGCAAACCTGGCAACAAAGCCGTCTTTTCCATCATCTAAATCATTGATATACATCATAAAAAGAAGTGGTCCCAACATCAACTAGTCACTGGCAGCCGTCCAGAAAAGAATCCTTGTATTCCCACTTGCTGTCTGCAACCAATCAGCCAATGCCCTTAACCATGCCAATTACTTTCCTGTAATAGCATGGGCTCTTAACTTGGTAAGTAGACTCATGTATGGCATCTTGTCAAAGGCCTGCTGTAAGTCCAAATATACAACATCTACTACATCCCCTTTATCATGTAACGTACATGTAATCTCCTCAAAGAATTCCAATAGGTTTGTCAGGCAAGATTTTCCCTTAAGAAAACCATGCTGACTTTGTCCTATCTTGTCCTGTGTCACCAAGTACTCCATAACCTCATCCTTCACAATTGACTCCAACATCTTCCCAACAATTGAGATCAGGCTAAATGGTCTATAATTCCCTTTCTGCTGCCTTCCTCCTTTCTTAAAGAGTGGAGTGACATTTGCAATTTTTCAGTCCTCTGGCAGCATGCCAGAGTCCAATGATTTTTTAAAAATCATTACCAGTGCCTCCACAATCTCTACCACTACCACTTTCAGAACCCTGGCCTGGGTGACTTATGTACCCTTGGGGCTTTCAGCTTTTTGAGCACCTTCTCCCTTGTAATAGTAACTGCACTCACTTCTCTTCCCTCACACCCTTCAACATCTGGTACACTGCTAGTGTCCTCCACAGTGAAGACTTGTTTATTTATAAAGCACTTATTTAATTCATCTGCCATCTCCTTGTCCCCCGTTATTATTTCTCTGGCCTCATTTTCTGGTGACCTATATCCACTCTTATCTCTCTTTTACTTTTTTTATATACTTGAAAAAGTCTTTACTCTTCACTTTGATATTGTTTGCTAGCTTGCTGTCATATTTCATTTGTCCTTCCTCATCATTCTTTCAGTTGCTGTCTGTGGGTTTTAAAAGCTTCCCAATCCTCTGTCTTCCCATCAATTTTTGCATTGTTTTATGCACTCTCTTTTGCTTTTAAATTAGCTTTTACTTCCCTTGTCAGCCACGGTTATACTATTTTGCCATTTGAGTATTTTTCCATTTTTGGAACACATCTATCCCACACATTCCTCATTTTTCCCTAGAAACTCACACCATTGCTGCTCTGCTGTCATCCCTGCCAGCATCTCCTTCCAATTTACTTTGGCCAACTCCTCTCTCTTACCACTGCAATTTCCTTTACTCCACCGAAATACTGCTACATCGGATTTCACTTTCTCTCCATCAAATTTCAAGTTGAACTCAATCATCACTGCCTCCTAAGGGTTCTTTTACCTTCTGCTCTCTAATCACCTCCAGTTCATTACATAACACCCAATCGAGTATAGCTGATCCCCAGTCGGCTCAGTAACAAACTGCTCTAAAAAGCTATCTCTTAGGCATTCAACAAACTCACTCTCTTGAGTTCCATTACCTACCTGATTTTCCCAATCGACCTTCATGTTGAAATCTCCCATGACTATCATAACATTGCCCTTTTGATACGCCTTTTTTATTTCCTGTTGTAATCTGTGGTCCACATCCCAGCTACTGTTGGGAGGCCTGTATATAACTGCCAGCGAGGGTTCTTTTACCCTTGTAGTTTCTGAACTCAACCCACAAGGATTCAACATCTTCTGATCCTATGTCACATCTTCCTTCTGATTTGATGCTATTCTTTACCAGCAGAGCTGCACCACCCCCCTCTGCCTACTTTCCTATCCCTCTGATACAACGTGTAACCTTAGACATTCAGCTCCCAACTACAATCATCTTCAGTATGATTCAGTGATGGCCACAACATCATACCTGACAATCTGTAATAGTGCAGCAAGATCATCCACCTTATTTCTTGTAATTTGTGTATTGAGATGTAACATATTGAGTACTGTATTTGTTACCTTTTTTGATTCGGCATCCCTAATACACTGATACTCACCCTACTGGCTGCAATTTTGTCCTATCATCTACCTGCCCTTCCTAACAGTCTGACTGCACACTAGCTTTGTATTTTTACCATCTGTTCTATCCTGAGTCCGTTAACTCTGGTTTCCAACCCCCTGGCAAATTAGTTGAAACCCTCCCCAACAGCTCTAACAAACCTGCCCGTGCGAATATTGGTTCCCCTCCGTTCAGGTGCAACCCATCAAAACAGATGAGCTGTCAACCATGGCTGATGAGCCCCATCCACCTGAAGCATATGGTTTTAAGATGCCAGTAACTTGCCTTTGCTCCTTCTGCTGTCAGTAGAAATTATTCAGCCAAGTTTAGTAGCTAAGCCACACATGAAGGCCTGGCTACTTGAGGTGCATGCCATTGGGAGAATTTAATTGATAGTAGGAGCTTGTTCCCATTACCACCCCCAGCTATAACAACCTTAAGGAACCCCTATTTTATCTATGCTGCCCATAATCTTACAAACCTTTGTCAGATCTCCCTCAACCTCCCATGCTCGTTTGTTTAGCCCCTGCTCTATAATCCAGGTGATATCCTGATTAACTTGCTCTGCATTCTCTCCAAAGCAAGATCCCCACTAATTTTTTTACAGCTACACAGACCAACTCTGAGCAGGGACTATTTATATGGCCTGAAAACCGTGCAACACTTAATTTTATTTGTAGAATGAAAATTGAAAAATCACATACTTTTGATTTTATTCATTGAATGCTATAATGAAGTACAGTGCAACAAAGAAAATCTTTCACTTTTCATAAACTTTTTCTGGTCTGTCTTTATTACAAATCCATCGTCCATAAATACTATCCAAATTAATTTCCAGATTTACATCTGAATGAACTGATAAGATTAAATCCACATTCACAATCAGCACAAGAAGCTAGAAAATTTCCAATAATGTCAACAGGAATTGACAGTAATTCAAATTCTTTGTTTAATGAGCTACTGACTTCCATTCTGTTTATTGTTACAATTTGGAGCAGAGTTGTAACTTGAAACACTGACAATGTAAATACATTGAAACTCTGAAATGTGTCAAGGTAAATGTTGTGATATGTTTATAATTTAGAAAATCTATGGATTATATTCATTAAGACATAATTACAGGATTAATCACAATTATATTAGAATAGATTTCCAAATTATGTTGACATTATATAAAAGACAATGTACATTGATTAAAGAAAAGCAAGCTTGTTTGAAGAAAACCCTTCCCAATAACCATCAGCATAAAACCTGTAGCACCAAAAATCCTAACACACTTGACCACCATTATATTAAGTTAAGGAATACCTACTGTTCCATGCCCAGATGGCATTTCAGTAAATCTGATCTTTTGGCTGTCCTTCTCCTACCTTATGATAGGCTGAGTGAAAACAACAAAACTGCAGAGATTAGGACAACAAAAAGGTGGTCATGGGAGGTTGAGGAGTGACTATGAGATTGCTTAGAGTCAGTGTACTGGGCTGTGTTCAAGGACTCATCTGTGGATCTGTATGAATACACCATGGTTGTCACAGACTTTATTAAAACAGTTGTAGATGAGTGCATCCCCGCCCTGGATGAACCATGAGATCCACAATCTGCTGAGGGCCAAGTCCGAGGCATTCAAGTCTGATGACGAAGAAAGTTACAAGAGGTCCAGGTACAATCTACAGAAAGCCATCTCATGGGCAAAGTGGCAATTCCAGATTAACCTTAAGTCAATGAAGGATGCTCGACAGTTGTGACAGGGCTTGAATACTATCACCTCTTATGAGGTTAAATCAAGCGACATAGACGACAACCGGCCTTTGCTTCCAGATGAGCTCAATGCCTTCTGTGCTTGCTTTGACCATCAAAATACAGAGGAGGTATCACAAACTCACACAGCCCCCAATGATCCAGTGTTTTCATTCTCTGAGGCCAACATGAGAGCATCCTTCAGGAGGGTGGTCCCATGAAAAGCATCAGGCCCAGATGGGGTACCTGGCCAAGTACTAAAGACCTGTGCTGATCAGCAATCTGGAGTGTTCACTGAGATCTTTAACCTCTCATTTTGACAGTCTGAGGTACTCACCTGCTTCAAGCAGACTTCAATTATACCAGTGCCTAAGAAAGTTATACCCTGCCTCAATGACTGTTTTGTCCAGTAGCACTTGCATCCACAATGATGAAGTGTTTTGAGAGATTGGTTATGAAACATATCAGATCCTGCCTGAGAAGTGACTTGGATCCAGCACAACAGGTCCATAGCAGAAGACATCTCATTTGTTCTTCACTCAACTTTGGAACACCTAGACAACAAGGATGCATACATCAGGATGCTCTTTATCGACTACAGCTTAACATTCAATACCGTCATTCCCTCAAAACTAATCAATAATCTCCAAGACCTTGGCCTCAATACCTCCTTGGGCAATTGGATCCTCAATTTCCTCACTTGCAGACCCCAGTCAGTTCAGACTGGCAAAAATATCTCCTCCACGATCTCCATCCGCACAGGTGCATCACAAGGCTGTGTGGTTGGCCCCTGCTCTACTCACTTATGACTGTGTGGCTAACCACAGCTCCAATGCCATATTCAAGTTTGCAGATGACTACACCGTCATAGGCTGAATCAAAAGTGGTAATGAATCAGCATATAGGAGGGAGATTGAAAATCTGGCTGAACGGTGCCACAGGAACCACCTCTTACTCAATGTCAACAAGACCAAGCAGCTGATTATTGACTTCAGGAGGAGGAAAACAGCGCTCCATTAGCTAGTCACTTGAACAGAAAATCCTACTAAAAGTTGATCACACGGCCTAGTCCATCACAGGTACAGCCCTCTCCACCACTGAGCACATCTACATGAAATGCTGTCACAGAAAAGCAGCATCCAACATCAGGGAACCCCCACCACCCACACCATGCTCTCTTCTCACTGCTTCCATCAGGAAGAAGATACAAGAGCCTCAGGACTCACACCACCAGGTTCAGGAACAGTTATTACCCCTCAACCACCAGGCTTCTGAATGAAAGGGGATAACTTCACACACCTCTGTTTGCTCCATTATTGAAATATTCACACAACCTATGGACTTACTCTCAAGGACTCATCACCTCATGTTCTCAATATTTATTGCTTATTTATTTATTATTATTATTTTTTCTTTATTTTTGCATTCATATAATTTGTTGTTTTTTGCACTTTGGTTGAATGTTTAGGTTGGTGCAGTGTTTCATTGATTCTGTTACGATTATTAGTCTATTATGGATTTATTGAGTATGTCCACAGGAAAATAAATCTCAGGGTTGTATATGGTGACACATGTGTACTTTGATAATAAATTTACTTTGAACTTTAACCATTCTAGCTGCACAGCAACAAAGGCTATGTGCTTGGGAGCATTCAGTGACTGCATGGTCGCACACCCATGCAGCTTAGGGGGAAGAGTGCTCCAAAGTATCCACTTCCTCCCTGTAATAAGGCAAATGGAATTGAATGCCATCCTCTGGGTGTGGGCTGTGCAGTAAGTAAACTTGCGGCAAATTATGGATTTTTTTCCCCAGAGGCAGGAGAAACAAACGCGTGAATTGGTTTTTAAAAACGCAAACAACAGGAATTCAAGGCTATCAGCTGAAAATTCAAGCAACACACATCAAAGTTGCCGGTGAACGCAGCAGGCGTTGACTGTACCTCTTCCTAGAGATGCTGCCTGGCCTGCTGCGTTCACCAGCAACTTTGATGTGTGTTGCGTAAATTGGTTTGTTTTGGATGGCTTGTGTCTTACGTGCATTGTTGTTCGAATTTCAAAGTTCAATGTAAATTTTATTATCAAAGTACATATGCCATATACAACCCAGAGATTCATTTTCCTGTGGGCATAAACAACAAATCTATAGAATAGTAACTATAACAGGATCAATGAACGATCAACCAGAGTGCATAAACATGTATTAGTGTTCATAAAACAATAGGTCATTGGTAATTGGTTTACTATTGTCACACTAGGTACAGTGAAAAGCTTTGTTTTGCAGGCCATTCATACATCGAGGTAGAACAAGGAAAAAGCATAGTGTCACAGTTACAAAGAAAGTACAAAATGATTCACAATAAGGTGCAAGGTTTGATGAGATAGATTGTGAGGTTAACCGTATATCTTCTGCCAGATGAGAGATGAGAGAGGATTGAAGAAAGAATGTCAGCTGGGCGGGGGGGGGGGGGGGCTACATCAGAAAAGAGAGTGTAGAGTGAAGATAGCTAATATAAAGAGATGAGGCAGGGGCTGGTAATTATAGATTTATAGAATTATACAGGATTATACAGTTCCTTCAGCTCAACTCATCCATGCCAAACAAGTTGCCTACCTGGCGTGGAGAAAGAATGCCCAAACACAGGAAAGTGGGCCCAACATATTGATCCAATCACACCAGCAGCTGTACTGCATTTGGAGTTTGAGGAGATCAGGTCTGTCACCAAAAATCCTAGCAAATTTCTACAGAGATACTGTGGTTCTGGAAGACTGGAAACTTGAAATATCACTCCACTCTTCAAGAAGGGGGAGAGGCAGAAGAAAGGAAATTATAGGGAAGTTAGTCTGACCTCAGTGGTTGAGAAGATGTTGGAGGAGACTGTTAATAATGTTGTTTCAGCATATTTGGAGGCACAGAATAAAATAGGCCATAGTCACAATGGTTTCCTCAAGGTAAAATCTTGCCTGACTAATCTGTTGGAATTCTTTGAAGAAATAACAAGCAGGATAGACAAAGGAGAATCAGTGGATGTTGTGTACTTGGATTTTCAGAAGGCCATTGACAAGGTGCCACACAAGAGGCTACTTAACAAGTTATGAGCCTATGGTATTACAGGAAAGATACTCATATGAATAAAACAGTGGCTCATTAGCATGAGGCAAAGAGTGAGAATAAAGGGAACCTTTTCTGGTTAACTGTTGGTGACTAGTGGTGTTCCAGAAGGGTGTGTGTTACTTCTTTTATGTTATATGTCAATGACTTGGATGATGGAATTGATGGCTTTGTTGCAAAGTTTGCAGACAATACAAAGATAGGTGGAGGGGCTGGTAGTTTTGAGGAAGTAGAAAGGCTACAGAAAGACTTAGAAAGATTAGGAGAATGGGCAAAGAAGTGGCAGACTGGCTGGTTGGAGGCTCGAAGTTTTCAGATGGACTCAGAGTCGGACTGTGGTCAGGTGCTTCCAGGATGCTGCATCGGCAAGTTTGCGGTGCTGGAAGCTCATGGCAGGGAAGGTTTCTCCCTTCTACAGTCTGCGTGAGATGTTGGGGCTATCGGGACTTTGAGACTTTCTTTTTACCGTGTTCATGGTCTGCTCTTATCAAATTATGGTATTGCTTTGCACTGTTGTAACTATATGTTATAATTATGTGTTTTTTGTCAGTTTTAGTCTTGGTCTGTCTTGTATTTCTGTGATATCATACTGGAGGAACATTGTATCATTTTTAATGCATGCATTTCTAAATGACAATAAACGAGGACTGAGTGTCCCCATAATCTAAAAAACATCTATGCCATATTGCATGCTTTGTAAATATCTGCTTTACACAGACTGGAGCAACACCATAACCTCATTGTCTTGAGGAATGACAATAAAGCTCTATTCTATCTCATTCACAACAGTCAAGGGCAATATCTTTCATATTTTGGAGTTTCTCTGGAAGCTGGCGTCAGAAAATTCCTGGCAAGGATAAATCCACAAACAGACCCAGGTGGTGTTGCTGGAAACAGATGAATCTGTCGCATGCAAATAAAGCAGGTGCAAGAGATGGCAGTTTGAAAACTAACGTCCCAGGAACCAAGGCCACCTGGACACCAGCCATCTGAAACAAAATAATTGCTCCCACCCTCCATCTCCAGAATATCCCTGCAAGTCAGTGACTTTAAATGGTCAAAGAGTAGAACGGTGCAGAGAGAAAAAGTGAAGGTCAAAGTTCAAAGTAAATTTATTATCAAAGTACGTGCTCTATGTGTCACCAAATAAAACCCTGAGGGAATTCTTGTGGGAATTCACAGCAGATACAAAGAAATGAAAAAAAAACAACACACAAAGAAAATTGACACACGCAAGCCTCCAAATCCCATGACAAGATTGTGGTCCTCTTGCAGGATGCAGATCTCGTAAGCTACAATTTGGTAGAAATTCTAAGAATAATGGTACAATTGGTTTGATAGCGCCCTTAACAAAGTACACAATTAAGATCATATAGGCTATTAGGGAATATATAGGCAAGGTGCACAATTAAGATTATATAGGCAATTAGAGAATATATAGGCAAGGTGCACAATTAAGATTATATAGGCAATTAGGGAATATATAGGCAAGGTGCACAATTAAGAAAATATAGGTTTAACTCCTTTGGAGTTCAAAAGTTTTGGGGAGAAGGCAGGAGAATGGGGTGGAGAGGCATAATAAATCAGCCATGATGGAATGGCAGAGTAGACTCAATGGGCCAGATTTTGCCTAATTCTGCTCTTGTGTCTTATCACCTCACGATCCAAGATCAGAAAAAGTTGAAACCAAGAGAGAAATTAATAACCTTGATCAAGTTATGGATCTTCTGGGCAATAAGTATGCTGTGGAGTTTGGGAGGGAGAAGCAACTGAGGTGTGAACTCCAGAGTAGAACCAGTAATTCTGAATAATGCTCAACAGGCCTCTTCCCAACTAATAGTCCTTTCAGCTTTGAGGTTCATCTAGATTGCACTCTAAAAAAGACATTCTAAAAAACAGCCCCTAAAATTTTCAAAGGGTTTAAAGCAAGGGTTCCCGACCTGAGGTCTAATGATCCCTAGTGTAATGGTATTGGCCTGTGGCATTAAAAAAAAGGCTGGGAATCTCTGGAAGGAAATATTTCTGCCAACTTGCTTCAAGGACGTCTATACCACAGTGATTCATTGCTGGGAGTAGGCAGCTTAAGGTATGACCTTTGCACAGAAATCCTTGGGACATCACGAATGGAGACGCAGTCCATAGACCAGCATTCTCAATTCATGGTGCCAGATCGGTTGGAACTCCAAAGTTCATTCCTTCATTATTTGTCCACTTCACTAAAGGTGTCAGTGGGTTACCATGCCTTCTTGATGATTGCATCAGTGTCTCACCCCGCTGTCAGGCGTGGGTAAGCGCACCCGACAAGGGTCGCCAGTTGGAAAAACCAGATGGCAAGCAGGTTAGTTCTATTTAGCGCCAGGGGAAACAAAAGTGCAAAGGCTGCCCAAAAGTTGTGAAGTAAAAAAGTATTTACAAATAGACCAGTGAAAACAAACATGTAGAAAAATTTACAAATATACAGAGGCTTTCTCCGCGACACACTTTCCAATATAACTATTCACCAAACCCCACAAAAAAAATCAATATTCCTGCCCAAGGTTGCCATCAAACACTGCTCACCTCGAAACAGGAGGTGTGCTGTAAAACAAAAAAAAACTTTCGTTATTTAGAAAGGATCTTCCCCCAAAAAATCAAGTTTTTACATCGCCACTGGCAGAATAAACTGCCCAAACTCAAGCCTTGTGCAAAGTCACACAAGAACTGTCAATAGATGCGGCTAGGATTGTCGTAGATATTGAAATCCCCTGATTGTTATGGGTGCTTGAATCATCATGGTTATAGCTTGGTCTCTGCTCCTCAACTGAAATTAAACTCAGTGTCACAAACCAGATTAATAATTGGCTTCCTGGTGCGATTTGGAACCTGTAGTTCAGTTTGGGTCGAACGCATAATTCCTGTGATCTTGATCAAGAAGCACAGTAGTTGTCAGAGGAACAGTTTTGAACTCGTTGAAGAGATCCTTGCCAAGGAGTGCATGAAAAATTTGACGGATATATGAGATTGTTTTAGGCTCTCCTCGGGGCTCCCAAAAGCAACTTGCTCCATGATGATCACACACACATTTCTTTTGGATTGATAGCACTGCCGCCCATTAGAATGTGCACACAAGGAACAAGTGTCAATGCCTCCAAATTCTGGAAAACCTCGTCCAGCTCCGGCATCATCTGCTGAGATTTCTTGCAGTTACTTTGTTCGTTTATAATCGATCGTGATAGCACAGAACGCGGGGTGGGAGAGGGCATTCTCTCTCGGTGAAGAAAGCCAAATGATCGTAGCAGGTGCACTTCGTGTTTCAACAGCTCACATACCAGGCGACAGCGGCTATTTCGAGTCACCTGGCCGGGAAACAGCACCGGCAACCGAGCTCAATACGGCAGCATCTCCCACGGTCCACCACACTGCGACACTCCGGCTCCGCTTCACGCATCGACACTGCCCTTGCTTCCTGTCTCTCGCCGGGTTCCGAGCCCTCTCCCTCTGTCGACCCGCTGCCCTCTAGCTCCAGGCCATCCTTCCCCGGCCCACCGATCCCCAACTCCGGAGCTCCCAAAGAGTTTGTTTCTTCCTTGCCGCGGGCCGTCGCCTTACGAACTCCGGGTTCCGACTCGTTCGCCATTTCAGATTTCTCACCGCTGCCATCATCCGTCATGTCTCTCGATCCGGCGTGGGTAAGCGTACCCGATGAGGGTCGCCAGTTGGGAAAAAAAAACAGATGGCAACCGCAACAGCACATTAGTGCAGAGGTTTTATTTAGTGCCGGAGAAACAAAAGAGCAAAAGCTGCCCAAAAGTTGTGATGGGAAAAAAAAGTATTTGCAAATAGACCAGTGAAAACAAACGTACAAAATTTTACAAATATACAGAGGCTTTCTCCACCACACACTTTGCCGTTAACTTTCCAATATAACTATTCAGCATCCGTTAGATCCAACCTCCACACCTCTTAAATCTGCCTGTGTAGGGTGTAGAGTGCCTGCGCCGCTAACCCACGATTATTTTAGGACACCCCAAAACGTCCCTCGGTCTTTTGGGGCCGTTCTGCTGTCTACAAACAGACATAACGGTGTGAGTGAAAATAAATGAAACTGTTTGGAATGCCTGTGCTTAGAATACTAATCTTTAATGAGTTATAAACCATGCGAGGACGTTAACTGAAGGAATTGTTTTGATTAGCCAAGCTACAGTTGGCGTCTGTAAATAGTGAACTCGCAAGAACTGCAGAATGGGAGGGCAGAAACCGGGGAAAGCAGACCAGGGAGAGAACGAGGGTTGAAAAAGAAATTAGATATAATAGGATTTGATAACATAAATTAGATATAATAGGATTTGATAACATAAATTTGTTCAAACCAGAAAATTTACGAAATTGATACCATATTCGCAATGTATGTTTAACTATTGAGTTAACCATTTGTTTATTCAATTTAGATAGTACAAAAGGAAGTGAAGTTCCTAAAATGGAAACCAAAGAGAACCCTTGTACAGAGTAGCCTTCAAGGTTTACCCAATGTGGGCTTGGAGTTATATTCCAATCTTGTGTCCAAAATATTAAATATCGAATATTAATTGCCCAATAATAAAATCTTAGGTTAGGCAGTGCTAAACCACCATCTTTCTTGGATTTCTGTAAATATTTTTTACTTAATCTGGGATTTTTGTTTTGCCATACAAAAGAAGAAATTTTAGAATCAATAATATTAAAAAAGGATTTAGGAATAAAAATTGGTATCGTTTGAAATAAATATAAAAATTTAGGTAAAATAATCATTTTAATAGCATTGATTCCGCCAATCAATGATAGAGACAATGGGAACCACTTAGAAATCAGTTGTTTAACCTGATTAATTAACGGTAAAAGGTTGAAATTGAATAGATCCTTATGTCTCTTAGTAATTTTAACTCCCAAATAAGTAAAATAGTTAGTAGTCACTCTAAATGGAGAATATCTATAAATGGGAACCTGCATATTTAATGGGAAAAGTTCACTCTTACCTAGGTTCAGTTTGTAACCAGAAAAACTACTAAACTGAGCAAGCAAAGTTAATACTGCCGGAATAGATTTTCCTGGGTTAGAAATATATTAATAGTAAATCATCTGCATATAGTGATAATTTATGAGTCTCATTTGCCAAATATATTAGGGGAGTCACGAGTAGCAACAGCTAGCGGTTCCAAAGCAATATCGAATAGTAGTGGACTAAGAGGACAGCCCTGCCTAGTACCACGAAATAGATGAAGAAGAGGAGATCTTTGATTATTATTAAATACCAAAGCCAAAGGAGTGAGATATATCAGTTTAATCCAAGATATAAATATCGAACTAAAATTAAATTTCTCAAGGGTGTTAAATAAATATATCCATTCAACTCTGTCAAAAGCTTTCTCAGCGTCCAATGAAATAACACATTCTGGAATTCTGGGTGAGGGTGTATAAACAATATTCATTAATCTCCTAATATTAAAAGAAGAGTAATGATTTTTAATAAATCCAGTCTGATCAGCAGAAATAATTTGAGGTAACATTCTCCAATCTCATTGCCAATATTTTAGAAAAAATCTTAGAATCCACATTCAGCAAAGATATAGGCCTGTAAGATGCACATTCAGTAGGATCCTTATCATTTTTGAGAATTAGGGAAATAGAAGCTCGATAAAAAGATTGTGGTAATTTACCTATAGATACTGCAGCCCTAAAAGCTCTACATAGCCAAGGAGTCATTGTAGTAGAGAAAAATTTTAAAAATTCTATTATATATCCGGCTGGGCCAGGTGCTTTACCTGAGTTCATCAAAAAAATAGCATTTTTTATTTCCTCTACTGTAATAGGAACGTCTAGTTTTGAGCGTTCATCAGATGATAATTTTGGAATATTCAATTTCTTTTCAGTATCCTAAGGCTACCCTCTTCACTATTCACGGTCATCCTCATCATGTGCCGTCATATGACATCATCACATGCCATGTCGTATGACATCATGTGCCGTGTCATATAACATCATCACCACTGTATGTGCCGTGTCATATGACATCATCACCATATGTGACCCCAGTCATTATCAATACTGTTCAGAGATTGTCCGCCTGGCATCAGTGGTTGCATAACCAGGACGTGATCTGCACCAGCTGCTCCCGTGGCTTCACGTGGCCCTGATTCTTGGAGGACGGGGGGGTTAGGCAGGAGCTACACCTTGCCCAAGGGACAGAAGAAACGCTTGCACTTCCCTTGTTAGTGACATATCTCCACCCCACCACCCATATTAACTACCATTATTTATTGTGTCCATTGAAGGCTTCCTAAACATACCTCTTATATTGACGAGCAGCAAAGAAGCAGCTGCAATCCTAGTGCTACACCGCTGGTCATGAATTTCCAGTCACTAGCAACCCCCATCATTGCCCCCCTCTCCTATTACTTTGACAATTTTGGATTCAGCTTGCCAACTTGCCTTGAATCTCATGCAGCCTAACCAGAAAACAAAGCATTTCTCTGTATCCTGGTACCTGTCTGAATAATAAACCAATGTCCACTTCCTGACGTCTATGTAAACCACAATGGCAATGCTCTCACCATTATATTTAGTAGAAATCTTAATTCAATTAGTCACAGGATCTCCTACTAACAAATGTAGGATAATAGTAATCCATAGAAGTATCATCGTGTTACTTGTTTACAAACGATAAATCAAATTGTAACACCATGCATCTCCTAACTCACCTAGATAACCACAAATTAATTACAGAAGAGCTGAAAGGATGCCATAAGCTGTAAATAATATAAAGAACAGACTCCATTTTGCAGCGAATGGAGTGAGACGTGTTTTTCACAGCAGCTCTACTTTTTATATGTTACATTCCACTGATAGATCCGTTTTAAGTTTGAAGACTCATTATTTTTGTTGAGGGATTTATGACTTAACTACAATGGCAGGAAGTCGATCCGGTATTGAATTGAGAGGCTGCAAGACCCTTCCCGAAATGGAACAAACAGAACAAACAAGGAAAGCTGTTCCATCCTTTGTCCCGAAAACATTTTTTGATAGAATAGATTCTATAATCTTATCATATGTCTGGAATAATAAAAGCTCTAGATTGAGTAAATATTTACTGCAAAAATTAAAAAAAGATGGTGGCTTGGCTTTATCAAACTTTAGATTCTATTACTGGGCAATTAATATTCATTATATTACTTTCTGGATTCACTGTATAGATATACAGGACTGTCCTTCATGGTTTGACTGGAGGAGAACTCAGTCAAGGGATTCTCTTTGGCTTCTTTACTGGGAGCTCCTCTTCCCTTTTTGTTTTCTAAGATTGGTAGACAAGATCTTAGTCCCATTGTTAGACATACATTAAAAATTTGGTTTCAGTTTCGCAGATCTTTTGACTTAAATTTTTGTTCTTTCTCGTAATATCCATTTTACTTATTTTTTAAACCATCAATTTTAGATAAGGCCTTTTTAACATGGAAAACTAAGGGAATAATAACTTCTCTAGATTTGTTTTTAGAGGATTGTTTAATGTTTTTCTCAGCTAGTGGACAAATATGATTTATCTAATACACAATTTTTTTAGATATTTACAAGTTAGGAATTTTTTTACATGATTTGTTACCAAATTACCCATTTGCTCATTTACCAAATATGGTAGATGTTATCTTTCAGCTTAAACCATTCCAAAAAGGATTGATAGCCATCATATATAAATGGCTATTGAATTTACAAATAATGTCTAATGATAAGGTTAAACGTGCTTGGGAATTGGAACTTCAAGAGTCACTTTCAGATAATCAATGGAATAAAATTTGTCATTTAGTTAATAATTCATCTAGTTGTGCCCGTCACTCCTTGATTCAATTCAAGGTAGTGCATATGTCAAAAGATAAACTAGCGCATATTTTTTCTAATATAAATCCTACTTGTGATAGATGTAACACTGAGGTGGCCACCTTAACTCTTATGTTTTGGTCCTGCATAAAGTTAAATAATTTTTGGAGAGATGTTTTTAGAACATTATCAAAAGTCATAGGTCTGGACCTACAACCTAATTCATTTACAGCAATCTTTGGGATTATTCCAACGGAAGTAGGAAACGTTCCTGCTTACACTCAACGCATGATAACTTTCTCAACTTTATTGGCTAGGAGAGCTATTCTATTGTACTGGAAGGATCCCAATCCACCTACTGGTTTTTTTGCTCACCTCCATTATGTCTTGTTTAAGTTTGGAGAAAATAAGGAGTCAGATGTTTGATACATCTTTTAAATCTGAGCACACTTAGTGACCTTTTATTCAATATTTTCATATGATCTAATTCTTTTTACTTTTCCAGTTAATTTTATTTTCTTCTCTGCCAAATTTTAGATTTGATCAGAAGGATTTTCCCTTTTTTTTAACTGTATCCTCAAAATGGACTGCCCATTCCCCCTTTTTTTTGTTTCAGGTTAGTTTAGTGGTTTTTTTTCTCAATAACAGGAAATCTTGAGCCTTTTTTTCTATGAACTGTTAAGAGGAGAAGTGTGTTGCATTTTTAAATTCACTACTGTGAAGCCTCTTCCAGTGATGCCTACACTGAAGAAGTTTAAATCTTCTCTTCGACAGGAGTTTAGTGAAACCATCTCTCACTGCTCCCCATCCGTAATTTCTTTGGCTCTTCAACTTTTCGACCACATTTTGACTCAGACTCGCTATCACAGCCATATATCCTTTACACACATTCTTTCTCTCTCTCTCCTTTTTCTCCCTCTGTCCCTCTGACCATCCTCTGGGTTTTTCCCCCGCCTTGTCTTTCTCCCCGGACCTCCTGTCCCATGATCCTCTCGTATCCCTTTTGCCTATCACCTGTCCAGCTGTTGGCTCCATCCCTCCCCCTCCTGTCTTCTCCTATCATTTTGGATATCCCCCTCCCCCTCCCACTTTCAAATCTCTTACTAGCTCTTCCTTCAGTTAGTCCTGACGAAGGGTCTCGGCCCGAAACGTCGACTGTACCTCTTCCTAGAGATGCTGCCTGGCCTGCTACGTTCACCAGCAACTTTGAAGTAGTTCTTTTCTCTCTTTATACTAGCTTAATACTATATATGATTTTGACAGTGTATATTCCTTTCTTTGTTTGTACTATTATTGATATATGTATTTGAGATAACCTCTCTTCTGGTTTGTATTTATCCTTATTCTTCTAAATCAATAAAAAAAGATTGAAAGAGAGAGGATGCCATAACCTGTAAATGATGTAAAGAACAACTGATAATAGATTGATTGATTGATTGATTGACATACAGCACAGAACAGGCCCTTCCGGCCCTTCGAGCTGCACCACCCAGCAATCCCCCGATTTAATCTGACCTTTACAATGACCAATTAACCCAACAACCAGTATGTCTTTATATGATGCAGGATAAACAAGCAAGAACAACTTACTTAATAGATATAGTCATTCCAAACACACATCAGATACAGAAATCAGTAAGTGAAAAGCACCAGAAATATGCTGAATTAAAAGGGGAAATTGAAAGACTAGAACAGTGCTCTCGAAGCAGTGTCCCCCACAACCCCTGCTTCTTTTAAGACTTCATGCAGGTCCTCTGGTTCCAAGCACATTTGTCCTTTGGTTTCTAATGGGCCCCACACTTTTTCTGATTACCCTCTTGGAAGGAAGAAAGGTAAGTTTCTTTTTTAAATTAGTGTTTGTTATAATGTTTTCAATTACTTAAAGATGTTGTGAATTGTTTTTAGGATGTTCAGAAGCAGTGGAAGACTTTGACAGATGTCAAGACAAGGATGGAACTCCGCTGTCAATCCAAGATATCCACAGGAGGGTTTCTGGGTGGAGCATGTCCCAGCCTGCGCACATAACCCAAGTACGTCACATGAGACACAGACATCATCAGGGCCGAGCTGCTTTAGACCAAAAGACCATAAGACATCGGAGCAGAATTAGAACATTTGGCCCACTGAGTGTGCTACACCATTCAATCATGGCTGATCTTTTCTCCCCTCTTCAGCCTCACTCCCCGGCTTTCTCTCCGTATCCTTTGATGCCATGTCCAATCAAGAACCTATCAATCTCTGTCTTAAATACACCCAACGACCTGGCCTCCACAGCTGCCTGTGGCAATAAATTCCACAAATTCACCACCTTCTGGCTAAAGAAATTCCTCTGCATCTCTGTCTTAAAGGACACCCCTCTATCCTGAGGTTGTGCCCTCTTGTCCAAGACTCCCCACCTTGGGAAACATCTATTCTGTCTAGGCCTTTCAACATTCAAAAGGTTTCAATGAAATCCCCCCACCATCCTTCTAAATTCCAGCGAGTACAGACCCAGAGCCATCAAATGTTCCTTGTATGATAATCCTTTCATTCCAGGGATCATCCTTGTGACCCTCCTTTGAACCCTCTCCAATGACAACACATCTTTTCTTAGATGAGGAGCCCAAAACTGTTCACAATACTCAAGGTGAGGCCTCACCAGTGCCTTATAAAGCCTCAGCATCACATCCCTGCTCTTATATTCTAGACCTCTTGAAATGAATGCTAACATTGCATTTGCCTTCTTCACCAGCAACTCAACCTGCAAGTTAACCTTTAGGGTGTTCTGCACAAGAACTCCAAGGTCCCTTTGCATCTCAGATTCCTGGATTTTCTCCCCATTTAGAAAATAGTCTGTACATTTATTTCTTCTGCTGAAGTGCACGACCATGCATTTTCCAACATTGTATTTCATTTGCCATTATCTTGCACATTCTCTTAATCTGTCCTAACCTGTTTTATCAACACTACCTGCCCCTCCACCTACCTTCGTGTCATCTGCAAACTTGGCAACAAAGCCATCTAATCCATCATCTAAATCATTGATATACCACATAAAAAGGACTGGTCCCAACACTGACCCCTGTGGAATACCACTAGTTCCTGGCAGCCATCCAGACAAGGATCCTTTTAATCCCACTTGCTGCTTTAGCTCCAGAATGGCCCTGATCATCAAGGCTACCTTTTCAGATGCTGGCAAGGTAAGAGTGGGATATACAAGCTAATAGTGGAATATAAAGATGGCAGGTGTAGATAGTAAACCATATTCAGCAAAGACCAGGCCATAATTAGGCCAAGCTGCTAACCTTACATACAAAACAGATTGGACACCAGAACAAACAAGCAGCTTCCTTTAGAGGGTTCAACACTCTCCTTCAAACCAGAACTTCAACCATTTATTTGAGGGCAATGGCTCAGATGTTCCATTTCAGAATTAGACATTAAGCCAAGGTTCCCTGTTTCCATCCAGGTGGACAGAGGATCCCAGATTACCTTTTGATAAGGAGCAGAATGGTAGACTACCAAATCATCCTGGACCCCAAAGCGTATAAACTAACAGGCCATTTAACTCATTTAGTGTTTGTGGGACCTTGCCACACATGGTTTGGCTGTCCTGGTTTGCCTGTATGACAACAGTGATGGCACCCCTAAAATAATTGGTTGTGAAGTGTTTGGAACATGGAAGCTTCTCTCATCGCACATCCTTTCTTTCTTACCTTCTTCCCTCTTTATGATGTCATAGTCAACTAATCACAAGACAGAAAGTATCAGGTGGTAGGCTTGTGTGAGGCATTGGTTTCACATTGCTGATCCTCAATCCAACAAAATGGACAAATAATTGTCCAATCAAAATCCAAACCCAGCATCTGCTGATGTCATAGCATTATGACACAATTTGTAATATCACCAGATGTTCAATGACATCACAATTACAACCCAAATCAGCAAAGATGTTGTTTTTGTGCCACCTTTAACTTCTTAGCTTAAATTAAGCTAACTAATTTAAGATTATTGGAAAGAGGTGGTTGAACCAAGAGTGTAGAGAAGATTGATGAGGATGTTACCTGGACTTGAGGACCTGAGTTATAAGGAGAGATTTTCAGGCTGGGTCTTTTTCCAAGGAACCCAGGAGAAGGAGGGGTGACCTTATAAAAATGTTTAAAATACCTTCAGCACTCCAGAGAAAACAACCCAAATTTGTCTGACCTCTCCTTATACCACATACCCTCTGAGCCAGGAAACATCTGGGTAAACTTTTTCTGTGCCCTCTCCAAAGCCTTGCCATCCTCTCTATAATGGGGCAACCAGAACAGAATGCAACACCACAGACCTTAACTTAAATGGTTATGGGAAGTTTGGTAAGGGTCAATTCTCATGTGGTTGAGTAGGTGGCAGAATTTCATTACCACCTGTTTGGCATAAACTATATCCTTGTTAGAAATACTTTACTGTTTGTCCCTCTCCTATCAGGGAGGAGGTTACGTAGCATCTACGCCAGGACTACCAGACTCAAAAACAGTTACTTTCCCCAAGCAGTAAGGCTGATCAACACCTCCACCCACTAACCCACCCCTTGATACCCGCAATCACCACTACTTCATCATTTTCTGTTTGTCATGTTATGTACGGACACTCCTGTGCCTACATAGAATCAGTCTATGTATACAAGCTATCTTGTGCATTTATATTTACTGTTTTTTATTATTCTGTTCTTTATGTTATTGTTTTTTTGTGCTGCATCAGATCCAGAGTAACAATTATTTCATTCCCCTTTACACTTGTGAAGACCACTACACCATAAGTCATTGGAGCAAAATTAGACTATTCAGCTCACCAAGTCTGCTCGGCAATTTGATTGTGGCTGATCCATTTCCCCCTCAACCCCTTTCTCTTGCCTTCTCCCCATAACATTTCACACCCTGACTTATCAACAACTTACCAACCTCTGCCATAAATATACCCAATGACTTGGCCCCCACGTCCACCTGTGACAAGAAATTCCACAGATTCACCACCCCAAGCTAAGAAATTCCTCCTCATCTCTGTTCTAAATGAACATCCCTCTATTTTGAGACTGTGCCCACTGGTCCCAGACTACCCCACCAAAGAAAACATCCTCCACTCTATCCAGGCCTTTTAACATTTGATAGGTTTCAATGAGATTCCCCCCTTCATTCTTCTAAATTCCTGTGAGTACTGCTCTTCGTCAGTAGCATACCATAGGACTTCTAGACAACATCTCTGATTCTTCCTGAGTGTTGCACTGAAATACAACCTCAAGTTTCTGGATTGAGAACTTTCCAACTCATCGAGACAATGCATCAAACACAAAATGCTGGAGGAACTGGGCAAGTCAGGCAGCATCTATGGAAATGAATAACCTGTCAACATTTCCATAAGACCATAAGATATAGGAGAAGATTTAGACCAATTGGCCCATCGAGTCTGCTCCACCATTTCATCATGGCTGATCCATTTCCCTCTCAGCCCCAATCTTCTGCCTTCTCCCCATATCCTTTCACGTCCTGACCAATGAAGAATCCATCAACCTCTACCTTAAATATACCAGTGGCCTGGCCTCCACAGCTGCTTGTGGCAATAAATTCACCACTTTCTGGCTAAAGAAATTCCCCCTCATCTCCGCTCTAAGACACCCCCATCAAGAAAGGGCTGAGTGTTTTCTTCTGGATTGAGAAGAAAGGGGGTAGACGCCAGAATAAAAAGGTGGAGGGAGGGGAAGGAGGCTAGCTAGAAGGTGATAGGTGAAGCCAGGTGGGTGGGACAGGTCAAAGGCTGGAGAGGAAGGAATCTGACTGGAGAAGAGAGTGGACCCTAGGAGAAAGGGAAGGGAGGAGACCTAGGGGGAAGTAATTATTCATTTTCATAGATGCTGCCAACGTGTCCTCCTTCCCCTCCCCCTCCCCACCATCTTATTCTGATGTCTTCCCCCTTTCCTTCCAGTCCTGATGAAGGTCTTACCCTAAAACGTTGACTGCATGTTCATTTCCATAGATGCTGACTGACCTGCTGGGTTCCTGCAGCATTTTGCGTGAGCTGCTCTGGATTTCCAGTATCTGCAGACTTTCCTGTGGTAATGGTTATTAATGGGCTGTCCTTCTATACCTGTAATGTTTGCCTGATCATCCGACCTTTAGGCAAGCTACACAGACCAGTCCACAGGGATTGTACATGTCATACACTGACCTGCCTGCCCTCAGCCTGCGTTGTTGCTATGGAGAGGCTAAGAGCAATTGGAAGTACAGCATCTCAGATGGGTCGCTCAGAACCCACGTGAACTTTTCCAGTTTCGGGTAACCCACAGCTCCAGTGTTCCTGTTCCCATGCACACTCACTTGTCCATCAAGTGTTCCCAGTGGTTAGCGTAATGCTATATCAGAGCCAGCGATCTGGGTTCCCGGTGCAATTCCCAGTGCTCCGCTGTCTGTATGGGGTTTGAACGTTCTCCCTGTGAGTTTCCTCCAGGTGCTCCAGTTTCCTCCCACATTCCAAAGACACACAGTTAAGAGTTCGTAAGTTGTGGGCATGCTCTGTTAGCATGGCAGTATTTGCACGGTGCCCCAGCACTTCGCAAATGATGACACAGATGACACATTCCACTATGTCTTGAGGCCTCAATGTACTTGTGTCAAATAACGCTAGTCTTTAAAATCTTTAAACTGAGGCCTCATGCAGAAAGAGTCAACAACTATGGCCAGAGGCGAGGGAAAGGAAGAAAATAAAGTAATTGCTAAGAAACCCTCTGGAGATGTTTGTTGACTAACATGTATTGCTATGTCACCATAGGTTCCCAAGAAGCTGCAAGGTACATGCCAAAGTTTAATATTAGATTAATAAATGTTTAAGATGACCAGAGAGCAAATAATGATTGTGCATTGAAATCTATTGCTTTTACCTGGTAGATGTTTATGAGGAATTAAATATTAGTACAACCTATGGGCTCCTTTCAAGGGCTGTACAATTCTTGTTTTCTTTATTTATTACTTATGATTTTATTCTATCTCTACAGTTTGTCTTCTTTTGTACATTCGCTGTTTGTCCACCTTTCTGTGCAGTTTTTCATTGATTCTATTATATTTCTTTATATCTACTGTGAACACCCACAAGAAAATCAATCTTAGGGTAGCATATGGCCTTTGTCAATACATTTGCTTTGGAATTAAGGTTTTCCTTGATGTTAAGAAGAATGTCAGATGTTGGTTGAGGACAGGCCAGACTCCTGTCTGATGGGCAAACAACTGACTCTCCCTTAAGGAACTACCTCCGGTGGCATGCCTCCTGTAATATATCAGAACTTATGACATTTCAAGTATGTTTTAAGTTACGGAGGAGGCAGCAGAATATTTTAAGTAAAAAACACATATAAAGTTCAAAGTACATTTATTATCAAAGTCTGTATACACTATCCTGTGACCATGTGGTGTTTTCCCACAGTCCAGTTGGTCGGTTAATTGGTGACAGTAAATTGTCCTGTGATTAGGCTAGGACTGATTAGGGCAGCGTGGTGTGGCTCGCTTAATCACTAAATAAATAAACTATCAAACCTCACACAGAAGAAATATGAGCAGGTGTAAAATGACCCTTCAAAGACATCGGGATCATTGTTGCTAATTATACACAGTAAACAATAACCAGCCCAGAACATTGATACTTCCTTTTCTCTCACTGACACTGTTCGTTCCACTGTTTGTCCAACATCTGCCAACATGCGTCCCCATACCAGACAATGCCTTCCTCTGAAACCTATAGTTTATCAATATTGCTTCGTTCAAACACGTCCAAGATTCACTACATAGTTCAAACAACTGCTTAATTTTATAGTTTCACAATTTCCAAAACCTACTATTTGTATCTAAACATTACCTGCTCAGATCAACCTGGCTGGGTTTAGAGATTAGCTTTATTTGTCACATGTACAGTATTGTCCAAAAGCCTTAGGGGGTGGGTGGGTTTTTGTGTGTGTGTATGTGTGTGTTTTTGTGTGTGTATGTGTGTGTGTGTATATATATATATATATACATACACACACACACACACACACACACACACACACACACGTAGCGAGAGTGAACATAGAATAGTACAGCACAGTACAGGCCCTTCGGCCCACAATGTCGTGCTGACCCTCAAACCCTGCCTCCCATATAAGCCCCCATCTTAAATTGGAACAACAGGAATACTGCAGATGCTGGAAATTCAAGCAACACACATCAAAGTTGCTGGTGAATGCAGCAGGCCAGGCAGCATCTCTAGGAAGAGGTACAGTTGACGTTTCAGGCCGAGACCCTTCGTCCATATACCTGACTAGTAGTCTCTTAAACTTCACTAGTGTATCTACCTCCACCACTGACTCAGGCAGTGCATTCCATGCACCAACCACTCTCTGAGTAAAAAACCTTCCTCTAATATCCCCCTTGAACTTCCCACCCCTTACCTTAAAGCCATGTCCTCTTGTATTGAGCAGTGGTGTCCTGGGGAAGAGGCACTGGCTATCCACTCTATCTATTCCTCTTTTTATCTTATACACCTCTATCATGTCTCCTGTCATCCTGCTTCTCTCCAAAGAGTAAAGCCCTGGCTCCCTTAATCTCTGATCATAATGCATACTTTCTAAACCAGGCAGCATCCTGGTAATTCTCCTCTGTACCCTTTCCAATGCTTCCACATCCTTCCTATAGTGAGGTGACCAGAACTGGACACAGTACTCCAAGTGTGGCCTAACCAGAGTTTTATAGAGCTGCATCACGACATCGCGACTCTTAAACGCTATCCCTCGACTTATGAAAGCTACCATCCCATAAGCTTTCTTAACTACCCTATCCACCTGTGAGGCAACTTTCAGGGATCTGTCAACATGTACCCCCAGATCCCTCTGCTCCTCCACACTACCAAGTATCCTGCCATTTACTTTGTACTCTGCCTTGGAGTTTGTCCTTCCAAAGTGTACCACCTCACACTTCCCCCGGTTGAACTCCATCTGCCACTTCTCAGCCCACTTCTGCATCCTATCAATGTCTCTCTGCAATCTTTGACACTCCTCTACACTATCTACAACACCACCAACCGTTGTGCCATCTGCAAGCTTGCCAACCCAACCTTCCACCCCCACATCCAGGTCATTAATAAAAATCACGAAAAGTAGAGGTCCCAGAACAGATCCTTGTGGGACACCACTAGTCACAATCCTCCAGTCTGAATGTACTCCCTCCACCACCACCCTCTGCCTTCTGCAGGCAAGCCAATTCTGAATCCACCTGGCCAAACTTCCCTGGATCCCATGCCTTCTAACTTTCTGAATAAGCCTACCGTGTGGAACCTTGTCAAATGCCTTACTAAAATCCATATAGATCACATCCACTGCACTACCCTCATCTATATGCCTGGTCACCTCCTCAAAGAACTCTATCAGGCTTGTTAGACACGATCTGCCCTTCACAAAGCCATGCTGACTGTCCCTGATCAGACCATGATTCTCTAAATGCCTATAGATCCTATCACAAAAAATCTTTTCCAACAGCTTTCCCACCACAGACGTAAGGCTCACTGGTCTATAATTACCCGGATTATCCCTACTACCTTTTTTGAACAAAGGGACAACATTCGCCTCCCTCCAATCCTCCGGTACCATTCCCGTGGACAACGAGGACATAAAGATTCTAGCCAGAGGCTCAGCAATCTCTTCCCTCACCTTGTGGAGCAGCCTGGGGAATATTCCGTCAGGCCCCGGGGACTTATCTGTCCTAATGTATTTTAACAACTCCAACACCTCCTCTCCCTTAATATCAACATGCTCCAGAACATCAACCTCACTCATATTGTCCTCACCATCATCAAGTTCCCTCTCATTGGTGAATATCGAAGAGAAATATTCATTGAGGACCTTGCTCACTTCCACAGCCTCCAGGCACATCTTCCCACCTTTATCTCTAATCAGTCCTACCTTCACTCCTGTCATCCTTTTTCCTTCACATAATTGAAGAATGCCTTGGGGTTTTCCTTTACCCTACTCGCCAAGGCCTTCTCATGCCCCCTTCTTGCTCTTCTCAGCCCCTTCTTAAACTCCTTTCTTGCTTCCGTATATTCCTCAATAGACCCATCTGATCCTTGCTTCCTAAACCTCATGTATGCTGCCTTCTTCCACCTGACTAGATTTTCCACCTCAGTGAGTGGGTGCCTAAGACTTTTGCACAATACCGTATTTGTCAATGTGGAACAAAGAGCAAGCTTGTAAATCTGGTGGGAGCAAAGGATGTTGGGAATGGGGATGGTGGAGTGCCACTGGAGGAGTGTGGGACAGGGACAGGCGGCAGAGGAGGAGTACTGGGGGGTGGGGCACTAGTGCAGACACACCCAGCCCTGAGACAGCAGACAAAGTAATTTAATTCCAAACAATTGGTTTATTGATTATTACAGAATGTCTCTCTGGTGCTTCCTGCTCCCTCCTCTCTCCCTTCCACTTTTCCCAACCATGATTCCCCTCTCCCTGCCCCCTTCCCACTCTCAGTCCACTAATTTTTTTTTGTGACAGCATTACAGTGCAATATATAAAATTACTGCAGTACTGCATAAAAGTCTTAGGCACCCTCACTATGTATATGTGCCCAAGACTTTTGCACAGTACTGCACATCAAAACCTAGAGTGAAATGTGTCAGTTATTTCAAATAAACTCAGCGAGAGTTGTACTGGGTGGGCAGCCCACAAGTGTTGTCACACTTTCAGCACCAGCAGAGCATTCTCACAACCACATATCTCTGGGGAAATTGGAGCACCCAGCGGAACCTCACGGAGTCACAGGGAGAACAATACATTCATTATATTCAGTGGTGGGATTTGAACACCAGTTAGTGATCTCTGGCAGTGTAAAACGATATACTCACTGCTACACTACGATGCCATACCTCAGAGAGTTTTTCTCTAACCCAAAGCCCGAGGTCGTTTGTTGCAGTTGTTCTTCTCCAGAGTAATTGCTGCTGATCTTCCCTTGGGGCACTTGTTATACATTTTTTTGCACAGCTTCCAGGTGAGGGGTTGGAATTGGAGGGCATAGGATTAAGGTGAGAGGGGAGAGATTTTAAAGGAAGTGTTTTATTATATGGAACAAACTGCCAGAGGAAGTATATGAGCCTGATGCATTAACAAATTTCACGACACACGTCAATGATAGTAAACCTGTTTCTGATTCTGAAGCACTTTTAAAAGATAAAGAGAAAAGAATAAAGATTATTTTCATTTGTTACATGCACATCGAAAGATCAAAAAGTACAGTGAAATGTATCATTAGCGTTTGAGTCCAAGCACATGCTGGAGGCAGCCAGCAAGTGTCACCGCGCTTCTGACGCCAACATAGCATGCCCACAACTTACTATCCATAGCCTATACACTTCCTATGGTAGGGGAGAGGGGTGGCCTCATTGAAACCTATCGAATGGTGAAAGGCCTTGATAGAGTGGATGTGGAGAGGATGTTTCCTATGGTGGGAGAGTCTAAGACCAGAGAACACAGTGGCAGAATACAGAAACATCCCTTTAGAAGGAGGAGAAATTTCTTCAGCCAGAGAGTGGTGAATATGTGGAATTCATTGCCACAGGCAGCTGTGGAGGCCAAGTCTTCAAGTATATTTAAGGCAGAGCGTGATAGATTCTTGATTGGTCAGGGCATGAAGGGATATGGGGAGAAGGCAGGAGATTGAGCCTGAGAGTGAAATGGATCAGCCATGATGAAATGGTGGAGCATACTCGATGGGTCGAATGTCCAAATACTGCTCCACCATTTATGGTTTTTAGAATGTGGGTGGAAACCAGAGCACCCAGAGGAAATCCACGCAGTCACGGGGAAAATGTACAAACTCCTTACAGACATCAGGGCAGAGGAAACTCTGTTCCAGCTGCTACCATCCAGAAAACAGTACCGCAGTATAAAAGCCAGGACCGACTGGCTCCGGAACAGCTTCTTCCATCAGGACATCAGATTGATTAATTTATGCTGATACAATTATATTTCTATGTTATATTGACTGTCCTATCGTACGTACTATTATCAATTACTACAAATTGCACATTGCACATTTGGACAAAGACATAATGTAAAGATTTTTACTCCCCATGTATGTGAAGGATATAAGTAACAAAGTCAATTAAATTCATTTCAATGCCACCATTTTGAAGCATTGCTCCTTGAAGATGTCCTGGATATTACAGAGGCTAGAACCCATGACGTAGCTGACTAAGTTTACAACTCTCTGCAGCTCGCTTTGATGCTGTGCAGGACAGCCCCACCATACCAGAGCCATTACATCCACTACGTTACATCAATGGAGGGGAATAAACAGTTGACATTGGGGCCGAGACCGCTCATTGGACTTGTGTCCCAGTAGTCCTGATGAAGGATCTCAGTCCAAAAGGTTGATTGTTTTTCCTTCCCATGGATGTTGTCTCAGCTGCTGAATTCCTCCAGCATTTTGTGTGTGAGTGAGTGAGTGTGTGTGTCTGTGTGTGTTACTCTAGTGAAACTGCATGAACTTAGAAACTCTCCAAACTCACATTTTTGTTAAATAAGACTGTTAAATATCTAATACTTTGAAATCTTCAAAGAATGGATTAACAAGTCAATTCTGCTCTTCTGTGTGTGCAGGAGGTTTACACACAAGATGACAAGAATCCTCTCCATTGTATTAATTTGGGCTGTATCTCCTCTGACTACAAGTATCCAAAGCAACACACACAGAATACTGGAGGCACTCAGCAGGTCAGGCAGCATCCATGGAAATGAATAAACAGTTGACATTTCAGGCCGAGACCCTTCTTCTGGACTGAGAAGGAAGGGCGAAGATGCCAGAATAAAAAGGTGGGGGGAGGGGATGGAGGGTAGCTGGAAGGTGATAGGTGAAGCCAGGGGGTGGGAAAGGTAAGGGGCTGGAGAAGAAGGAATCTGATAGGAGGAGAGTGCACTGTAGGAGAAAGGGAAGGGGGAGGGAATCTGGGGAGACTGAGGAATAGAAGAAGAGGGGAGGTGGAGGGAGAAAAAACAAAAAGAGAAATCAATATTCATGAATTCAGGTTGGAGGGTACCCTCTTGGAATACAATCTGTTGCTCCTCCACCCTTGGCATCTTGGCATAAGAGGAAGCCGTGGCACAAGATTGGCAGATTTGAGGCAATTAAAGAACGTCTCTGGCGTGACAGTGCCTGCTAAGTATTTTCTTTTCACCGTCCAAGTCAGAAACAGGTTTATTATCATGGAAACAACAGGAATTCTGCAGATGCTGGAAATTCAAGCAACACACATCAAAGTTGCTGGTGAACGCAGCAGACCAGGCAGCATCTCTAGGAAGAGGTACAGTCGACGTTTCAGGCCGAGACCCTTCATCAGGACTAACTGAAGGAAGAGTTAGTAAGAGATTTGAAAGTGGGAGGGGGAGGGAGAGATCCAAAATGATAGGAGAAGACAGGAGGGGGAGGGATGGAGCCAAGAGCTGGACAGGTGATTGGCAAAGGGGATATGAGAGGATCATGGGACAGAAGGTCCAGGGAGAAAGACAAGGCGGGGGTAAAACCCAGAGGATGGGCAAGAGGTATAGACAGAGGGACAGAGGGAGAAAAAGGAGAGTGAGAGAATGAATGTGTGTATAAAAATAAATAACGGATGGGGTACGAGGTGGGGCATTAGTGGAAGTTAGAGAAGTCGATGTTCATGCCATCAGGTTGGAGGCTACCCAGACGGAATATAAGGTGTTGTTCCTCCAACCTGAGTGTGGCTTCATCTTTACAGTAGAGGAGGCTGTGGATAGACATGTCAGAATGGGAATGGGATGTGGAATTAAAATGTGTGGCCACTGGGAGATCCTGCTTTCTTTGGCGGACAGAGCGTATGTGTTCAGCAAAGCGGTCTCCCAGTCTGCGTCGGGTCTCGCCGATATATAGAAGGCCACATCGGGAGCACTGGACGCAGTATATCACCCCAGCCGACTCACAGGTGAAGTGTCGCCTCACCTGGAAGGACTGTCTGGGGCCCTGAATGGTGGTAAGGGAGGAAGTGTAAGGGCATGTGTAGCACTTGTTCCGCTTACAAGGATAAGTGTCAGGAGGGCGATCAGTGGGGAGGGATGGGGGGGACAAATGGACAAGGGAGTCGCGTAGGCAGCGATCCCTGTGGAAAGCGGTGGGGGGGGAGGGAAAGATGTGCTTAGTGGTGGGATCCCGTTGGAGGTGGCGGAAGTTACAGAGAATAATATGTTGGACCCGGAGGCTGGTGGGATGGTAGGTGAGGACCAGGGGAACCCTATTCCTAGTGGGGTGGCGGGAGGATGGAGTGAGAGCAGACGTACATGAAATGGGGGAGATGCGTCTGAGAGCAGAGTTGATAGTGGAGGAAGGGAAGCCGCTTTCTTTAAAAAAGGAGGACATCTCCCTCGTCCTGGAATGAAAAGCCTCATCCTGAGAGCAGATGCGGAGAGACAAGATCCTGAGAGACAAGGGTAGGAAGAATGATGAGGGACTCCAATGTGAGTTCAGGGAGTTAGGTTCCCAGGACCTCCAGGTTTGTGATCTCAGGATTGCTATTTGTGCCACGTGCTAGTGAGGCCAGAAATATGAAGATTATTATCATGGATCTGTTTCTAACCATTCCATTTACTAGCAGAGAATGTACACAGTATACGACCTGAAATAATTGTCTTCGCAGACGTCATGACAAACAGAAGGACCTACAGTGATCTGTACATCATTGATTACCTATCATGAAAGCTGGTGTTTTGTGGCAGCAGTACAGTACAATACAGGCGGTCACACCCAAAGTGCAAGGACACAGGAAACCAGGAAACGGTGAGGAAGGGAAAAGGGTTAACCAGTCAGTACAGAGTACCCCTGCGGTCACCCCCACCTCACCCCCTCTGTCAAGGGGAGGGTCTCTGGCACTGTGACTCAGGAGGAAATGGGGAGAAGAGGCGAGCTGTGGTAATAGGGGATTTGTTACTTAGGGGAATGGACAGGAGCTTCTGTGGACAAGAACGAGATTCCCAGATGGTTTGTTGCCTCCTGGGTGCCATTGTCCAGGATACCTTGGATCGAGTCCTCAGCATTCTTAAGTAGGAGAGTGAACAGCCTGAGGTTATGGTTCATGTAGGTGCCAATGACAAGGGTAGGAAGAGTGATGAGGGTCTCCAAAGTGAGTTCAGGGAGTTAGGTTCCCAGGACCTCCAGGTTTGTGATCTCAGGATTGCTATTTGTGCCATGTGCTAGTGAGGCCAGAAATATGAAGATTATACACATGGTTCAGGAGTTGCTCTAGGAGGGAGGACATCAGATTTTTGGATCATTGGGCTCTCTTTCAGGGAAGGTGGGACCTGTACAGGTGAGGCATTTTGCGCCTGAATTGGAAGGGGACTAATATCCTAGTGGGAAGGTTTGCTGTGGGGAGTGGAGGAGGGGGTGGAACTAGAGTTACAGGGAGATGGGAACCAGAATGCCAGAGCAGATAGTGGAGAGGTTGTGGCAAGAGATGTCGTTAAGTCCTGAAAGTCAGGAATCAAAAGGTTGAGCATGATGTGACTAATGTCCTGAGCTGCATGTACAGTATTTCAGTGCAAGTAGTATTGTAGGAAAGCCCAGGGCATGAATCAACATGTGAAATTATGATATTGTAGCCATTAGTGAGACTTGGATTTAGGAGGGGCAGGACTGGCAGATCAATATTCTGGGGTTCCGTTGTTTCAGACATGACAGAGCAAGAGGGATTAAAGGAGGTGGGGTGTTACTAGTCAGGGAAAATGTCACGGCAGTGCTCAGTGCAGGACAGGCTGGAGAACTCAACTAGTGAGGTTTTATGGGCTGAATTGAGGAATAAGAAAGATATGACCATGTTATTGGGCCATATGTAAGACCACCCAACAGTCCGTGGGATTGAGAGGAACAAGTTTGTTGAGAGATTGTAGACTCTTGTAAGAAACATAAAGTTGTAATAGTAGGTGATTTTAACTTTCTACATTTTGACTGGGAATCCCAGGTTGTAAAAGCACTAGATAAAGTTTATTAAATGTGTTCAGGAAAGTTTTGTTAAACAGGAAGTAGAAGTCCCAATGAGCAAGTTTATGATACTTGCTCTGCTATTGGGAAATGAGACAGGCAGGTGACAGGTGTTTGTGTCGGGAAATACTTTGCACCCAGTGATCACAATGCCATTAGTTTCAAAGTAATTATGGAAAAAGCTAGGTCTGGTCCTCAGTTTGAGATTCTAAATTGGAGAAAGGCCAATTCTGATGGTATCTGAAAGGATCCGGCAAGTGTGGGTTGGGACAGGCTGCTTTTGGGCAAAGGTGTACTTGTTAAGTGGCAGGCTTTCAAGAGAGAAATTTTGAGAGTACACAGCTTGTATGTGCCTGTGAGAATAAAAAGTAAAGATAATAGGTTTAGGGAACCTTGGCTTTCAAGAGATATTGAGGCCCTGGTTAAGAAAAAAGGTGTGTAGCAGATATAGGCAGGTAGAAACAAATGGGTGCTTATGGAGTATAAGAAATGCAAGGGAAAACTTAACTCTATTTATTTATGTTTATTTATTGAGGTAGAGTGTGGAATAGGCCTTTCTGGCCCTTTGGGCCCTGCTGCCCAGCAATCTGTTGATTTAACCCTAGCCTAATCATGGGACAATTTACAATGCCTATTAACCTAGCAACCAGTAGGTCTTTGGAATGGGGGGGAGGAACTAGAGCAACCACACAGTCACAGGGGAGAATGTACAAACTCCTTACAGTCAGTGGTGGGAATTGAATCTGGATCACCGATAATATAAAGCTTTGAGCTAACCACTATGCTACTTGTCACCCCAGACAGAATATAAGGTGTTGCTCCTCCACCTGAGGGTGACCTCACCTTGCTTGAATCAGTTTTCAGTATAAAGGAGGAACACAAGGCAAGTTCTTAGTTCAACATATTTGGTTACAGTTAGACTTGGTTCCCTGCTGCCATGCTGTACTGTAAAACTGTTATGAACGTTTAATAAAATTGATGTAGCCACAAGATCTGCATCTCATTCTTGACTTCCTGAGAACCTGCTGAACAATACCTTCTCCAGATCCACCAGATTGTCTATCCAGACAAATCCTGCCTAATGTAATGGTTTTTCTGTAGAAGCAGTGTTTGGGTTATGGTTAGAGATAACGGGTGTTTTGGAAGGTGAGCTGTCCAATGAAGGGAGTGTGTTTTCATGCCGTGTGCCTGACACCGGGGTGATCTGGGTCTTTTGTTCGGGGGGAGATGAAGATGGAGTGGGACCATGATCTGACAAAGGCTGGGGAGACCGAAGGAGGATCGGTGAAGGAGGAAACAGTGAGCTACAACTTGTGCTTGTTAGACTGGTTCATTAAAATGGGTCCTTTTCTTTTTCTGCTTTTTCTTCACTAACCCTGTAGTCAGATTAAGAATTATAAAGCTAAATTGTTTAATTCTATGCAGTGAACTGTCTGTTATTTCCTGGTACTGATTTGTAACAGGGGAACAAATCACACAGCATCCACACAGACAGGGGAATTCGGGGTGGATTCTCATCTGAACCTCACCCGTTTGGTGGAGCCAGAGATTGTCTTCCCTAGACTGACACAACAGACAGAACCTAAGGGTTACATACATATATACATACATACACACACACACACACACACACACACACACACACATATATATATATATATATATACATATATATATATATGTTATATACTATTACATACCCCGTAACTGGGTTGCCAAACCAGCAGAAATGGACCACTTAGTTGGAGTCTGGATTACTGGAACTAAGAAAGTTTTATTAAAGAAATAAGTAACACAGTACTCTAATAGTAAGGATATAAATGCAACAGGTTAGCAATGATAAAACACACATGTACACAGAACTAGGATAATAGGATCAATCAAGCTCTATCGCAGTCTCAAGTAAAATAATCAGTCTCAAGTGAGGCAGAGTTCAGTTCAGTTTAGTTCAGTTCGCAGTAATCACTGTTGTGCCGTTGGGGGGAGGGAGAGAGAGAGAGAGAGAGAGAGCGCGCGCAGATGATGATATTCAAATCGGATTCAAACAGACCTTTGGTATTCCTCGCAGTTAGCTTTCGGGCGAGCCCTTTGTAATATCTTCTGAGGTCACCGACTGTGACCCCTCCGTTCCGGATACGATTGTTCTTCTGCGGTGAACCCGGCACCCAGGCAAGGGTGGACACACACACCAGGTTCCCGCCGATCGTACCTTTCCACCCTGTGCGTCTATGGTCGGTCCCGCGACCAGACCTCCAAAACTTCCACCAACTTGTGGGGTGGGGGGGCACAACGCACTTCCAGGGTCTCGTTATCTCATGGTGTCGTGGTGTGTCCCTTGCCTTAGCAAACCTGTTCCTTTTATCCCCCTGCTGGGGTATCGCCTGTCCATCAAACTTCAAACAGTTCAGGTTCAAAGCAACCAGTCTGACAATACTCGGAACTGTGTCTCTTTTCGTTAATCTCGCTCGTCTCTCATATTAGCATTTTGAATGTTTCCCCATTGTCTCTCTTATCGGCATCAATCTTCTGATAACTTGGTCTTTTGTCACAATACACACACACACACATATATATACATATATTTACACACACACAGATATATCATACATACAAACGTTTGTTTATATAAATCTGTCTGATGCCTCCATCAATCAAGAGTTGACCATGGATGTTGTGTCCTAGCTGTCTAGATACGCAAGCCTGGGCAGTATGATATGGAGAGCAAGCTACTGCCCGTGTAGCCAGCTCCTCTTCTCCATGCATCTGATAAACCCAAAGCAA
This sequence comes from Mobula birostris, assembly GCF_030028105.1. Classification (NCBI taxonomy): domain Eukaryota; kingdom Metazoa; phylum Chordata; class Chondrichthyes; order Myliobatiformes; family Myliobatidae; genus Mobula; species Mobula birostris. The sequence goes on along the minus strand of NC_092391.1, from coordinate 64,207,564 downwards.
TGGCAGAGACCAATATAGTTTGGTACCAACAGCGTTGCAGGAGTTACCAGTCAGCATTGAACTCAATGTAGGACTGCCTTAGGGACTCCAGCTCTGGATTGTCACTCTGGGTTTACTCCCGAAGCCTTCCCTATGAGTGGGTATAGCCACAAGGCCGCGGAGGTTTGAGATCAGATTTCATTCTGCTAGATGAGCTGCCAATCGCTGCTGATGAGCTCCATTTGCCTAAAGCGACTGGTTTTAAAGTACCAACAACCCACCTTTGCCCCTTCTTCATCAGTAGAAATGTTTCTACTGGGCTTAGTAGCGAAACCACACGTGAAGGCCAGGAGCTGGTGTGACGACAAACCAAGTTATCAGAAGATTGATACCGATGAGAGAGATAAGGGAGACAATGGAGAAGCATTCAAAATGTTAATGAGAGAGGAGAGAGATAACGGAAAAGAAACACAATTAAGAGTATTGACAGACCGGTTGCTTTGAACCTGAACTGTTTGAAGTTTGATGGACAGGCGATACCCCGGCAGGGGGATAAAAAGAACAGGTTCGCTAAGGCACGACACACACCATGAGATCACGAGATAACAAGACCCTGGAAGAGCGGTGTGCCCCCCACAAGTTGGTGGGAGTTTGGAGGTCTGATCACGGGAACCGACCATAGACGCACAGGGTGAAAAGGTACGATCGGCGGGAACCTGGTGTGTATGTCCGCCCTTGCCTGGGTGCTGGGTTCACCACGGAAGAACGGTTATATCCGGAACGGAGGGGTCACAGTCGGTGACCACAGAAGACATTAAAAGGGTTCGCCCTAAAGCTAACTGCAAAGAACATCAAAGGTTTGTCTGAATCAGATTTGCATATTCTCTCTCTCTCTCCAACGGCACAACAGCGATTGCTGCGAACTGTACTAAGCTGAACTGAACTCTGCGTCACTTGAGACTGATCATTTACCCCTAGACTGCGATAGAGCTTGGTTGATTCCTATTACCCTAGTTCTGTGTACATGTGTGTTTTATCATTGCTAACCTGTTGCATTTATATCCTACGATTAGAATACTGCGTTGCTTATTTCTTTAATAAAACTTTATTAGTTTCTGTTAACCAGACTCCAACTAAGTGGTCCATTTCTGCTGGTTTGGCAACCCAGTTACGGGGTACGTAACACTGGACATGGTTGTCAGAGGCCATTTGAGGCATATGCCATTGGGAGCATTTAATAGGTATTGGGAGCTTGTCTCCATTACCACCCCCAGCTGTTTCTAACAACCTTAAGAAACATTATACTGTATATACATAAATATATGTATGTCAGATTGGTAGCTGTGATGTGTCTAGTGGGTGGTGTCATGGGTAGTGCTTGTTGCTCTCACTTTCAGCTTCCACCGCTGGCTAGCAGTCTTACAAAAAGGAACATTGAGTGTGTAAGTCTCCCCCTGCCAGTATATAGCCTCTCCAACAGCAAGCCTCATGTAGTGCCTCCTCACTGGTGACACACAGAAACTGAACTCCTTTCGGACTCAGGCTGAGCTACAGAGGACGGGGAGGAGGTCTGGTCCCTGCAAACATAGCACACAGGCCCACTGGTGTGTGGACACACCCTGGTGCTCGTGAACCAGATTCCCAGCTATGGGAACATAGCCTCACTGGCTGTGGGCAGCCTTGGGAGAGACAACGGCTACAGGATTAAACCCAGACAGCTATTTTTTTACGATGCATGTCAATGATTTGAAATACGGTATTAATGGATTTGTGGCTAAATTTGTAATGATACAAAGATAGGTGGAGGAGCGGGTAGTGTTGAGGAAACAGAGAGCCTGCAGAGAGACTTAGGTAGTTTAGAGGAATGGGCAGAGAAGTAGCAAATGAAATACAATGTTTTAAAGTGTATGGTCATGCACTTTGGTGGAAGAAATAAACAGGCAGACTATTATTTAGATGGGGAGAGATTCCAAAATGCAGAGATACAAAGGGACTTGGGAGTCCTTGTGCAAGATACTCTAAAGGTTAACCTCCAGGTTGAGTCGGTTGTAAAGAAGGCGAATGAAATGTTGGTATTCATTTCTAGAGGTATAGAATACAAGAGCAGGGATGTGATGTTGAGGCTCTATAAGGCACTCGTGAGACCAAACATGGAGTATTGTGTGCAGCTTTGGGCTCCTTATTTTAGAAAGGATATACTGACATTGGACAGAGTTCAGAGAAGATTCACTAGAATGATTCCAGGAATGAATCAGAATCAGGTTTATTATCACTGGCGTGTGGCATGAAATTTGTTACTTAGCAGCAGCAGTTCAATGCAATACATAATCTAGCAGAGGGAGAGAAAAAAAAATAATAAATAAAACATAATAATAAGTAAATCAATTACATATACTGTATTGAATATATTAAAAAATGTGCAAAAACAGAAATACTGTATATTAAAAAATGTGAGGTAGTGTCCAAAGCTTCAATGAAAGAGTTACCATATGAGGAGTGTCTGGCAACTCTTGGGCTGTACTCCCTGGAGTTCAGGAGAATGAAGGGGCATCTCATAGAAACATTCCTAATGTTAAAAGGCCTGAACAGATTATTTCCCATGGTAAGGGATTCTAGGACAAGAGGGCATGACTTCAGGATGGAAAGACGTCCTGAAAGAGAAATGGAAAGAGATGCGGAGAAATTACTTTAGTCAGAGGATGGTAAATCTGTGGAATTTGTTGCCATGAGTGGCTGTGGAGACCAAGTCACTGGGTGTATTTAAGGTAGAGACAGATAGGTTCTTGATTAGCCATGGCAACAAAGGGTATGGGGTGAAAGCAGGGGAGTGGGGATGACTAGAAGAATTGGATCAGCCCATGGTTGAATGGCGGAGCAGACTCAATGGGCCGAATGGCATATATATATATATATACATACACATACACACACACACGCTCATTTTCCAAGGTTGTCAAGCCAAGGGGTGGTAGCTCCCACTACCTGAAAGTGTTCCTCATAGCATGCGCCTCAAATACCCTCTGACAACCAAGTCCAACTCCTGGCCTTCTCGTGTGGCTTAGTCTCTAAGCCTGGTGGAACTGTTTCTACTGACAGGAGAAAGGGCGAAGGCAGGTCCTGGTGCCTTAAAACCAGTGCTTCAGGTAGATGGAGCTCACCAGCCTGGGAAGGCAGTCCATCTAAGAGAGGGAAAACTCTGATTTCAAACCTCCGCTGCCTTGAGGCCATACCCACTTATGGGAAGGGCTTTGGGAGTAAACCCTGAGGACAATTCCAGAGCTGGAGTCCCTAAGGCAGTCCGACGTTGCTTTCAACCTCACTCTGGCAACTCCTGCGACGTCACTGGTGCCAAGCTGTATCAGCCCTTGCCCTTCCCTTGGACAACATCGGTGGCGTGGAGAGGGGAGACTTGCCGCATGGGCAACTGCTGGTCTTCCATACAACCTTGCCCAGGCCTGCGCCCTGGAGAGACTGAAGTAAGACTTCCCAGGCGCAAATCCATGGTTTCGCGAGACTAACGGATGTCATCCCTATATACATATATATACACACATATATACATACGTATATACACAGATACAGAAGTATATATATAACTAAGACTTTTGCACAGTACTGTAGTAACCTTCTGACGCAAAGGGTGAGTCACCTGAAAAAGGGCCTCGGAAAGAAAGTCAACTGTTTATTCATTTTTAGTTGCTAAGTTCCTCCAGCATTTTGTGCATGCTTGAGAGATCAAGTGTTTCTCTTCAGTATATAAGAGATTCATTAAAGAGTCTGATAAAGCTGGGTGGACACCACCCTCGAATAGTCAGCAGGGCTTTATCAAGGGCAGGTCATGCATTACGAGCCTAATTAAATTTTTTGAGGATGTGACTACACACATTGATGAAGGAAGAGAATGTAGTGTATATGGATTTCAGCAAGGCATCTAATAAGGTACCCCATGCAAGGCTTATTGAGAAAGTAAGAAGGCATGGGATCAAAGGGGACATTGCTTTGTGGATCCAGAACTGGCTTGCCCACAGAAAAGGCAAAGAGTGGTGGTAGACAGGTCATATTCTGCATGGAGGTCGGTGACCAGTGGTGTACCTCAGGGATCAGTTCTGGGACCCTTACTCTTTGTAATTTTTATAAATGACCTGGATGAGGAAGTGGAGGGATGGGTTAGTAAGGTTGCTGATGACACAAAGGTTGGGGTGTTGTGGATAGCGTGGAGGGCTGTCAGAGGTTACAGCAGGACATTGATAGGATACAAAACTGGGCTGAGAAGTGGTAGATGGAGTTCAACCCAGTAAAGTGTGAGGTGGTTCATTTTGGTAGGTCAAATATGATGGCAGAATATAGTATTAATGGTAAGACTCTTGGCAGTGTGGAGGATCAGCAGGATCTTGGGGTCCGAGTCCAATAGGACGCTCAAAGCAGCTGCGCAGGTTGACTCTGTGGTAAGAAGGCATACGGAATATTAGCCTTCATCAATCATGGAATTGAATTTAGGAGCCGCGAGGTAATGAAGCAGCTATATAGGACCCTGGTCAGACCTCACTTGGAGAGTACTGTGCTCAGCTCTGGGCGCCTCACTACAGGAAGGATATGGAAACTATAGAAAGGGCGCAGAGGAGATTTACGCGGATGTTGCCTGGATTGAGGTGCATGCCTTATGAGAATAGGTTGAGTGAACTCAGCCTTTTCTCCTTGGAGTGACGGAGGATGAGAAGTGACCTGATAGAGGGGTATAAGATGATGACAGGCATTGATTTTCCCAGGGCTGAAATGGCTGCCACAAGAGGGCATAGGTTTAAGGTGCTGGGGAGTAGGTACAAAGGAGATGTCAGGGGTAGTTTTTTTACTCAGAGAGTGGTGAGTGCGTGGAATGGGCTGCCGGCAACGGTGGTGGAGGCAGATACAATAGGGTCTTTTAAGAGACTTTTGGATAGACACACATGAAACTTAGAAAAATAGAGGGCTATGGGGAAGTCTAGTAATTTCTAAGGTAGGGGCATGTTCGGCACAACTTTGTGGGCCGAAGGGCCTACATTGTGCTGTAGGTTTTCTATGTTTCTAAGACTTTTTAAAACATATTCTGCCCACGGGACGGGGGAGAAAAATGACTGGGTTGGTGGGGGTCCTTGATTATCAACGAGGTTAGAGAGCCCAGACGAAGGGTTGTTGCGTTGTTCCTTTCCGACCCTATCCTACAGTGTAGTTGTGACTGTGGTCTCCTAACAGCAACCCCCGTGGAGGACCCAGCAAGCCGCTCAGTTGAAGGGTGAACAAGAAGTGGGGGAGCATTCTGAACGACGCCTGCGGACACGATACCTTTTTAATTCAGGAGACACAAGCTGGAATCCGGAGCAACACCTAATCTGCTGGAGGCTCCAACAACGTCCGTGGAAGGAAAGGAAAGGAAAGGAAAGGAATTGCCAATTTGAAGCACTAATGCAGGGTTTCGACTCGAAACGTCGCCAGTTCCTTTCCTCCACCCCCTCCTTACACGACGCGCCGAGTTCCGGCGGAATTTTGGTCGTTGCCCTTTTATTTCTGCTCTTTAGAGGGCGCAGGCACTTTGCGGCAGCGTTCTCCTTTCTTTGGGAAAAGGGACGCCCACTGAACCTTCACCGGCGATCAGATGGTCCCGGGATTGGATAAGGGTGACAGAAAAGAGAGAGTATGTGTAAACGTTGCGGAAGGCTCGCCTCCCTGCTGAGGTGGACGTGCGGAAACCCGAAGCATCCACGGTTTCTGTAGCATACGACTGAGGTTGTGGAGGCGCTTTTGCCAATAGACCGGCGAGACCAGAGATTTGCAGAAACGTGATCTCTCACGGGGTTTTGTTACGGTACTGCCCCCTCCCTTTTCTTAAAATGCCGTTCAAGGACATAACATCCTCCTGAACGGCGGGCATTTAACTGCAAGGTTGTATGTAAAGGAGCTTTCCCCAGTTGGTACTTCGAAGTCTACTCGCCACTTCCGCAGTTTCACAGTCCGGTAGCATCAAGGAATCGGGAGCCCGAAGCAAAGCAGGTACGTTCCCGTCAAAATGATCCCCGGAAAGTCAAACGGAAACTTTCCCTGCCTGGCTCTCTCATGTGGCCGGAGCTGGCGTGTTAGACAGAGAAATGACCCGCACCAGGAGCTGGGGTGTAACTTTCTCAGCGTCCTAGGGCTCTGATTCTATTAAGCAATATTGGAAACAGGTCGATACTGAAATGTTATGTGTTTGGCTTCCTTTAGGATTTGTGCAGACTGAGATTCACAGAATACAACGTGGCAATTTTTAAACTTAAGTTTGTGGTTTCCCCTTTCATCTCAGTTTCTGGTTTTATTTAAGAAAGTATGTTTATTTTGTGAAGTCCTGATTTAACAAGACCACAATTAATTCCATCCCCTCAACTTCCTGCTGGTGCTGCAAGAAGTTTTCACGGTCTCCCTGTGACAGTGTAGGTTTCCTTGCGAGGCTCTGGTTTCCTCCCATGGTTTCCTGCCGGTGGGTAGGTGAATTGACCATTGTAAGCTGTCCTGTGATTAGGCGAGGGTTAAATCTGGGGATTACTGTGCACTGTGGCTGGAAAGGTCTGTTTGGCACTGTATCTCAATAAACAAATGTTTGTTTAATTGTGGGCTTACAGTCTTTTTCTGGCTGTATATGATTTTACAACTGTTTGAATCCACCTGTCTGCGATAGAGTCACAGAATACTTCAGCACAGAAACAAGCCCTTCAGCCCATCTAGCCTGTACCAAACTATTAGTCTGTCTAGTCCCATCTAGCACCTCGACCATAGGCCTCTGTGATGTTACTGCAAATCTTTTTTTTTTGGTTGCATCTCACTGTATTTGTGCACATGACAATAATCTTGAATGTCCTTTTCCCCTCAATCCATACCCCCCCACTTATCTCCCAGATCTGTTCTCTTGATTCATTCCCTCACTCCCAGCTCCATCATCTCACCTCGATCTGCTCAACCCCTGTCACTTCAATCCATTCCCCTCCTCAGGCCTCTCTCGCCTTGATTTACCATCCATATCTATCTCTCTCAAGCTCTCTTACGCTCACGGGCCTCTGCTCCCTTGAAGTTGCCACTCCCCTCTCCACACTCTGTGCCTTAAGTCCATTTCCCCTCCGCCCAGCTCTGTCATCCTGCCTCCTTCTATTCCCCCACTACGTCTCCTCACTCCACACTCTGTCCCTTCAGTCCATTTCCCCTCCACCCAGCTCTGTCGTCCTGCCTCCTTCTATTCCCCCACTACGTCTCCTCACTCCACACTCTGTCCCTTCAGTCCATTTCCCCTCCTCCCAGCTCTGTCGTCCTGCCTCCTTCTATTCCCCCACTATGTCTCCTCACTCCACACTCTGTCCCTTCAGTCCATTTCCCCTCTGCCCAGCTCTGTCGTCCTGCCTCCTTCTATTCCCCCACTACGTCTCCTCACTCCACACTCTGTCCCTTCAGTCCATTTCCCCTCCGCCCAGCTCTGTCGTCCTGCCTCCTTCTATTCCCCCACTACGTCTCCTCACTCCACACTCTGTCCCTTCAGTCCATTTCCCTTCCGCCCAGCTCTGTCGTCCTGCCTCCTTCTATTCCCCCACTACGTCTCCTCACTCCACACTCTGTCCCTTCAGTCCATTTCCCCTCCGCCCAGCTCTGTCGTCCTGCCTCCTTCTATTCCCCCACTACGTCTCCTCACTCCACACTCTGTTCCCTCATGCTCTTCTTCAGACCTGTTCTCCAAACAATCACCAGTTCTGGGAAACTGTCCAATTAAAGAGAGAGGTAATTAAAACATGTTCAAATCTGAAAATCTTTAGACTAACGTGGAATATTGTGTTCAGTTTCTTTATAGGAAAGGTGGGGAACCTTTAGACAGGTTGAGGAGGATATTTACCAGGATGCTGTCTGGATTGGAGAGCATGTCTCATCAGGGGGGGACAGGTTGCGGCAGCTGGGGCTTTTCTGTTTGAAGTTACAGAGGACGAGAGGTGAATTGATAGAAGCCTAAGATGCATTGATAGAGAGCCAAAATAGCTAATACGACAGGGCATAATTTTAAGGGAAGTGTCGGGGGGAGGATGTCAAAGGCAGGACTTTTTTTTTTAACACGGAGAGTGGTGAGTACATGGAAAACTCTGCCCGGGTTCAGATGGTTCAATTTAATATCAGAGAATGTGTGCACTATGCAGCCTGAAATTCTTACTCTTCACAGACATCCACAAAACAAAAAAAACCCAGAATGAATGATAGAAACATCAGAACCCCGAAGCCCCCACTCACCCCTCCCACTCTCAAGAAGTAGCAGAAGCATCGACCCTCCCCCTCCCCCCACTTGTGCCAACAGAAACACTAACCCTCATGCCCCCACCACACAAACAACAGCAAAAACCCCCTAAAGAGGTCGAGAGTCCATCAAAAACTCCAGGCCATAACCCAACAATTCAGTATCTCAGACAGGCTGTGTCAGCCCATCACTGTTCCAGTGTTAAAATTGGGTTGGGGTAAAGGCAGATAAATTAGGGACGTTTAAGAGACTTGTGGATGAAATAAAAAAGGGGAGAGAAGGGTTAGATTAACAGCCTGCCCAACGAGCCTGTTCTGTTCTGTGCTCCAAGGTACTGGGTCTATATCAGGATCCAGGTCAGATGAAGATTATCAAACCAAAAATGGTAACTTGTCTGTTTACTCTGACAGATGCTGCGCACCCTGCTGAGTTCCTCCACTCACATGCCAGCATCTTCAGTTTCTTGTGTCCCTGAAATAAAATGTTGCTGACCTGCTGAGTTCTTTCTGGTTCGAGTTCAGTTGTTTCACACTACTGGGGAAAGCTGTAAAACTGCCAGTTTGTTAACGACTTGGCCAGCTGAGCCTTTTTGTTTTTGGGTATCGCTGGCTTCCGGGTAGATATACATCCGTGCAGCAGGTCTCCAGCCAGCACTGTTCTGTATTGTGATTACCGGGAGTCAGATTTGCAATTTGCATTGGATTAAATGTCAGCTTTCCTCTGGGGGCATGGTTTTAATGTCGTCGCAAGCCAGTAGATTACAGTGTTTAGGAATGAGAATCTGAGGCATACATAACAAAAATCATACAGAGTCCTGGAGGAACTCAGCAGGTCAGGCAGTATCTATGGAAATGAATAAACAGTCGATGTTTTGGGCCAAGACCATCAGGACCGGGGGTAAAAAAGGTGTGTTGTTCACTATTCGCTGTGACCTTCCCTTCTCTGAGGCAGAACATTCTGTCCTCAGTAAGGGCCTCACCTTTGTCTCCCTGCACCCGCGCCTCAGTGAGTTCCGGGCCCACCATAATGCTGAGCTCTTCTCCCGTTGCTCTGTCTCCGTGCTGCTACTTAGGCAAGGACTCAAATCCCACACCGCTAACCCCTTCTCCCATCTTCAACCCACCTCCCCTGCTTGGACACCCTGCTCTGGATCTTTTATTGCTAACTGCTGATGAGACATCAACGGTCTTGATTTACAACTCCTCTCTCCAATACAATCCTCACTCCCTCATCTCTTTTTTCCACTCTTGATGAAGGATCTTGGCCTGAAATGCCATCTGCAGATTTTCGTGTGTTTGGATATATAAGAAACTTGATGGCCAGGGATGTGAAATTGGATGGGAAAGTAGTATGTTTCCAAGCCACTATTCTGACATGCATCGATCCCAGTGCTGGAGCAGAACACACTCATTTGGATGAGAGCAGGAGAAATTATTGGAGGAGGATGTCAACCATTCAGTCCTTTGAACCTGTTCTCTTATGCAGCGAGATTCCACATTTCTCGTATTCCTTCATTTCTCTGATGTGCAGAAATCTATCAGTGTCTAGGTGTGCACAGCCCTTTGCAGGAGTTAATTGCAAAGGTTTACCATCATCTCAAGGGCAAATAGAAATCTGCTGTACAAATACAGTCTGTCTGGTATCTAAATAGTTTTACAGGACAAGAATTAAATGCACACTACGTCATAGGGCGGCATGGTGGTTAGTACAACGGCTTACACGGGTTACACGGGTGACCCGGGTTCAATTCCCATCGCACGGTAGTGTAGTGGTCAGCACAACGTTTTACAGTACCAGTGACCCGGGTTCAATTCCCATCGCACGGTAGTGTAGTGGTCAGCACAACACTTTACAGTGCCAGTGACCCGGGTTTGATTCCCATCACACGGTAGTGTAGTGGTTAGCAGAACACTTTACAGCACAGTGATCCAGTTCAATACCTGCATGCTACCTGTAAGGAGATTGTACGTTCTCCCCCATGACCACGTGGTGTTTCCTCCGGGTCTGGACCAGGATCGCCCATGTCATCCAACATGGCTCATAACGAATGAATGGGATGGGCAGATAGCAAGAGTGATGGGAGGAGGACCAGTGGAAATAAGATAAGGGGTCTAAGTCTAGTTGTTTAAAAATATTTTTAGAGACATTATTTCACTCCTGATGAGGAGGCAGGATCCAGGATGCTGCCTGAATTAGAGAGCATGTCTTGTAGACCTGTACAAGATAAGAGGCATAGATCGAGTGGACAGCCAGAGACTTTCTTTCAGGGTGGACATGGCTCATATAAGAGGGCATGGTTTTAAGGTGATTGGGGGAAGGTATATGGGAGATGTCAGAGATGGGGCAGCATGCTAGTGTAGTGGTTAGCACAATGCTTTACAGTACCATATAACCATATAACAATTACAGCACAGAAACAGGCCATCTCGGCCCTTCTAGTCCGTGCCGAACTCTTACTGTCACCTCATCCCACCGACCTGCACTCAGCCCATAACCCTCCATTCCTTTCCTGTCCATATATCTATCCAATGTAACTTTAAACAACAACATTGAACCGGCCTCAACCATTTCTGCTGGAAGCTCGTTCCACACAGCTACCACTCTCTGAGTAAAGAAGTTCCCCCTCATGTTACCCCTAAACTTTTGCCCTTTAACTCTCAACTCATGTCCTCTTGTTTGAATCTCCCCCACTCTCAATGGAAAAAGCCTATCCACGTCAACTCTATCAATCCCCCTCATAGTTTTAAACACCTCTATCAAGTCCCCCCTCAACATTCTATGCTCCAAAGAATAAAGACCTAACTTGTTCAACCTTTCTCTGTAACTTAGGAGATGAAACCCAGACAACATTTTAGTAAACCTCATTCTGTACTGTCTCAATTTTATTGACATCTCTCCTATAACTCAGTGACCAGAACTGTACACAATACTGCAAATTTGGCCTCACCAATGCCTTATACAATTTCAACATTACATCCCAACTCCTATACGCAATGCTCTGATTAATAAAGGCCAGCATACCAAAAGCTTTCTTCACTACCCTATCCACATGAGATTCCACCTTCAGGGAACTATGCACCATTATTCCTAGATCCCTCTGTTCTACAGCATTCTTCAATGCCCTACCATTTACCATGTATGTCCTATTTTGATTAGTCCTACCAAAATGTAGCAAAATTTTTCAGCATTAAGCTCCATCTGCCAGCTTTCAGCACACTCTTCTAACTGGCCTAAATCTCTCTGCAAGCTTTGAAAACCTACTTCATTATCCACAACGCCACCTATCTTAGTATCATCTGCATACTTACTAATCCAATTTACCACCCCATCATCCAGATCATTAATATATATGACAAACAACATTGGACCCAGTACAGATCCCTGAAGCACACAGCTACACACTGTCCTCCAGTCTGACACACAGTTATCCACCACCACTCTCTGGAATCTCCCATCTAGCCATTGCTGAATCCATTTTACTACTTCGATATTAATGCCTGACAACTGAACCTTCCTAACTAACCTTCCGTGTGGAACCTCGTCAAAGGCCTTACTGAAGTCCATATAGACAACATCCACCGCTTTACCCTCATCAACTTTCTTAGTGACAGGTTCAACTCCCAACACTCCTGTAAGGAGTTTGTACTTTCTCCCCATGACTGTTTGGGTTTCCTCCAGGTGCTCCGGTTTCCTCCCACAGTCCAAAGACCTACTGGTTGGTAGGTTAATAGGATGTTTTAAATTGTCCCATGATTAGGCTAGGGTTAATTCTGGGGAATTGCCGGGCAGTGCGGCTCGAAAGGCTGTAAAGCCCTGTTCTGCACTGTATCTCAATAAACTAGTTATTTGATAAGTTCTTTCACATAGAAAGTGGTAAGTGTGTGGAATGCCCTGCCAGGGGCGGTGGTACAGAGGGATACATAGGGACATTTAGGAGATCTTGGCCACTTGGATGATAGAAAAATGGAGGGTTATGTGGGAGGGAAGGGTTAGATTGACCATAGAGTAGTTAAAAGTACGCACAACATTATGGGCTGAAGGGCTGTGATGTTCTCTGTTCTCTTCAGTGTGTGTTTCCCACAAGCAAGATGTTTCTCATGGTTTTCTTTGTTTCATGGCTATCTGGAGAAAATGAATCTCAGAGAGGTATACTGCATACATTGATAATGAATGAGCCTTTGAATCTTTCAATACTGAAAACCGAGATCTGAGAGCTGAAATATAAATATATAAGGATAATCTAATACCCATTAGTGAGATCTGGCTGCAGGATGAAAAATTCAAAGTAAATTTTATTATCAAAGTACATATGTCACCATGTACAACCCTAAGATTCATTTTCCTGTGGGCAATCTCAGCAGATCTATAGAATAGTAATTATAACAGGATCAATGAAAGATCAACCAGAGTGCAGAAGACAACAAAATATAAATAAATAACAAGAACATGAAGTAGGGAACCCTTAAAGTGAGACTATTGGTGGGAATATTTCAATGATGGGGCAAGTGAAGTTGAGTGAAGATATCCCCTTTGTTCAAGAGCCTGATGGTTGAGGGGTAGTAACTGTTCTTGAACCTGGTGGTGTGGGTCCTGAGGCTCTTGTATCTTCGACCTGATGGCAATAGCAAGGAGAGAGCATGACCTGAGTGGTGGGGATCTCTGATGGTGGATGCTGCTTTCCTACAACAGCATTTCATGTAGATGTGCTCAATGGTTGGGAGGACTTTACCCGTTATGTAATCTACTACTTTCTGGAGGTTTGCCCACTCAGAGGCTTTGGGACCTGATCGTTGAAGGTACCTAACATTGAAAGAGGTCAGAATGTTTGCTGAGGGGAGGAGGGGTGGCTCTTTTAGATAATGGTGTAAGGAATAATGAGTTGTGTGTGGCTTCTATTCAAGCATAGAGATGGTTTGGATGGGGATAATAAAGCTGACAGGGAAAATTTACAAGGATGTTACCAGGTCTTGAGTCATAGAAAACTATATCACAGAAACAGGCCCCTTGGCCCATCCAATCCCTGACAAGCCACTTAACCTGCCTACTCCCATCGACCTGCACTAGGCCCAAAGCCCTCCATACTCCTACCATCCACGTATCTATCCAAACTTCTCTTAAACTTTGAAATCAAAATTGCATCCACCACCTGCACTGACAGCTTGTTCCACACTCTCACCACCCTCTGAGTGAAGAAGTTTTTCCTCATGTTCCCCTGAAACTTTTCACCTTTCACCCGTAACTCATGACCTCTAGATGTAGTCCCACACAACTTCAGTGGAAAAAGCCAGCTTGCATTTACCCTATCTATACACCTGTATCAAATCTCCCCTCGATCTTCTACATTCCAGGAAATAAAGTCCGAACCAGTCCCAGTACTTTTCCCTGTACTCTTTCAATCACGTTTACATCTTTCCTGTAGGTGGGTGACCAAAACTGCACACAATACTCCAAATTAGGCCTCACTAACATCTCGTACAACTTCAACATAACATCCAAACTACTGTACATAGTACTTTGATTTAAGAAGGCCAATGTGCCAAAAGCTTTCTTAATGACGCTATTTGGCTGTGACTCCAAATTCAATGAGTTATGGACCTGTATTCCCAGATCCCTTTGTTCTACCACACTCCTCAGTCCCCTACCTACCCTGGTTGGTCCTACTGAAGTCTGACACTTCACAATTGTCTGCATTAAATTCCACCAGCCATTTTTCAGCCCATTTTTCCAGCTGGTCTGGATCCTGCTGCAAGTTTTGATAATCTTCCTCACTGTCCACTACACCCCTAATCTTGGTGTCATCCACAAATTTGTTGATCCAGGTAACTACATTATCATCCAGGTCATTGTTATAGATGACAAACAACACTGGACCCAGCGCAGATCCCTGCGGCACACCACTAGTTACAGGCCTCCAGTCAGAGGGGTCACCTTCAACTACCACTCTCTGGCTTCTCCCTCAAAGCCAATGTCTAATCCAATTTACTACCTCATATCGAGTGGCAAGCAACTGAACCTTCTCGACCAACGTGTCACGTGGGGCCTTGTCAAATGATTGCTGAAGGGCATGTCGACAGCATTCACTCCCTTGTCTTCAACTTTCCTGGTAACATCCTTGAAGAACCCTGTAAGATTGGTTAGACATGACCTACTACACAATAGTATGCTAATTATCCCCAATTAATCCCCCTCTATCCAAATACCTTCCAATAACTTTCCCACTACTGATGAGAGGCTCACTGGCCTATAATTTCCTGGTTTATTTTTAGAGCCTTTTTTAAACAGCAGAACAACATTAGGTATCCTGCGATTCTCCAGGACATCCCCTGAGGCTGAGGATGATTTAATTATCTCTGCCAGGGCTCTGCAGTTCTGCACTCGCCTCGCTCAGGGTCCAAGGGAAAACCTTATCAGGGCCTTGGGATTTGTCCATCCTAATATGCCTCAAGTCAAAACACCTCCTCCTCTGTAATCGGTATAGGATGCATGACCTCACTGCTGTTTTGCCTCACTTCTGCAGACTCTTTGACCCCTGAGTTTAAAGAAAAATGCAGTTAAGTTCTCCCCCCCATCTCTTTTGACATTTCTGGTCTTTCATAGAAACATAGAAAATAGGTGCAGGAGTAGGCCATTCGGCCCTTTGAGCCTGCACTGCCATTCAGTATGATCATGGCTGATCATCCAACTCAGAACCCTGTACCAGCCTTCCCTCCGTACCCCCTGATCCCTTTAGCCACAAGGGCCATATCTAACTCCCTCTTAAATATAGCCAATGAACTGGCCTCAACTGTTTCCTGTGGCAGAGAATTCCACAAATTCACCACTCTCTGTGTGAAGAAGTTTTTCCTAATCTCAGTCCTAAAAGGCTTCCCCTTTATCCTCAAACTGTGACTCCTCGTTCTGGACTTCCCCAACATCGGGAACAATCTTCCTGCATCTAGCCTGTCCAATCCCTTTAGAATTTTATACGTTTCAATCAGGTCCCCCCTCAATCTTCTAAATTCCAGCGAGTATAAGCCTAGTTCATCCAGTCTTTCATCATACGAAAGTCCTGCCATCCCAGGAATCAATCTGGTGAACCTTCCTTGTACTCCCTCTATGGCAAGAACGTCTTTCCTCAAATTAGGGGACCAAAACTGCACACAATACTCCAGGTGTGGTCTCACCAAGGCCTTGTACAACTGCAGTAGTACCTCCCTGCTCCTGTACTCGAATCCTCTTGCTATAAATGCCAGCATACCATTCGCCTTTTTCACCGCCTGCTGTACCTGCATGCCCACTTTCAATGACTGGTATATAATGACACCCAGGTCTCGTTGCACCTCCCCTTTTCCTAATCGGCCACCATTCAGATAATAATCTGTTTTCCTATTTTTGCCACCAAAGTGGATAACTTCACATTTATCCACATTAAATAGCATCTGCCATGAATTTGCCCACTCACCTAACCTATCCAAGTCACTCTGCATCCTCTTAGCATCCTCCTCACAGCTAACACTGCCACCCAGCTTCGTGTCATCGGCAAACTTGGAGATGCTGCATTTAATTCCCTCATCCAGGTCATTAATATATATTTTAAACAACTGGGGTCCCAGCACTGAGCCTTGCGGTACTCCACTAGTCACTGCCTGCCATTCTGAAAAGGTCCCGTTTATTCCCACTCTTTGCTTCCTGTCTGCCAACCAATTCTCTATCCACATCAATACCTTACCCCCAATACCGTGTGCTTTAAGTTTGCACACTAATCTCCTGTGTGGGACCTTGTCAAAAGCCTTTTGAAAATCCAAATATACCACATCCACTGGTTCTCCCCTATCCACTCTACTAGTTACATCCTCAAAAAATTCTATGAGATTCGTCAGACATGATTTTCCTTTCACAAATCCATGCTGACTTTGTTTCAGAGGGCCAGTTTTGTGCCTTGCCATCCTTTTGCTCTGTAGAAGCCCATAGGATTCTCCTTCACCTTGTCTGCTAAGACAACCTCATACCTTCTTTTATCATTTGCATATTGTCCATAAATACCTCATTTGTTCGTACTTGCCTAATCTGCTATGCGCTTCATTTTTGTTTTCTTAACCAGGTCCTCCATCTCTTGAAAATGAATGTTTCCTTGACCTGTTATCCTTGCCTTTAATTCCGACAAACACATAAAAGTTTCGTACTATCAATATTTTGCTTTTGAAGGCCTCCCAGTTACCACCTTTGCCAGAACATAGTCTGTCCCAATCCAAACCTGCCAAATCATTTCTGATTCCATCAGAATTGGCCTTTCTTCAATTTCGAATCTCAACCCAAGGACCAAACCAATCCGTTTTCATAATTGCCTTGAAGCTAATGGCATCATGATCACTAGATGCAAAGTGTTTCCCTACACAAACTCCTATCACATTCCCTAATAACAGGTGAAATATCAAATGCTGTCTGTATTTCCTGGAGCATTAGGAGAAAGAGGGAAGATTTGATGGAGACCTGCAAAATTATGAGACGGTATGGATAGGTTAAATGCAAGCAGACTTCTTCCACTATGGGTAGCTGAGAATAGAACAAGAGGTCATAGGTTAAGATGAAATGTGAAATATTTAAGGGGAACCTGAGGGAGAACTTCTTAGAGGGTGTGGCTGTGAAGTGAGGAAGTGAATGTGGTGAGGGTTTGAGCAAATTTTAAGAGAAGTTTGGATAAATACATGGAAAGGAGAGGTATGGAGGGCTGTGGTCCAGGTGCAGGTCCTTGGAACTTGGCAGAATAACATTTTGGCACAGTCTAGACTGCAGATGATCCAAAGGGCCTGTTTCGGTGCTGTAGGTGCTCTGTGTCTCCAATAACAGCAAGCTGTCGCCTGTGGGAGTGACGCCCAGTAACTGTAGCCTCACATTCTGGTGGAGTATAAAGGAAGTATTTTTCGCAGAAGGTGTGGTACAAATTGTGGGAAATTCTAAACATAAAACCCAAACTGCTGGAGGAAATTATGGTGCCAGGAAATAGACAGTCGATCTTTAGGATGGTGGTGAATTAGCGTTGGGTTCAGGTGTTTGATATTGCAGTGTTTGCTGAGCTTGGCGATTAGCCTGCAGACGTTTTATCACCAGTCAAGCTGACATCCTTCATGTTTGGCGACAGTCAATGTTTGGAGTTGATATCCTTCGTCTGCACAGGAAATGTAGAGGGGAAATGGCTAGTGTAATGAGCTGAGGGGTTGGAGGTGGATCTGAGAGGTTGATTGGCAGATGAGGTCACATGGGCATGGGAAGGGTGGAGGTGGCATTGGAGACTGGGATGGGGGAGGTGGAGGCAGCAATGAGCTGTAGATGAAGATGAAGAAGAACCAATTGAGGGAGATATGGTGGGCAGATGGGAAGAGCATGTGGGCTAAAGGAGTAGATGGGGGAGGAAAAAGGATCTGGGAGATAGGAGACTACTTACAGGAGGGGCTGGCTTGGAATTAAAAGCAAGGATGTGATGCTGAGGTTTATAAAGCATTGATTAGACCACATTTGGAGTATTGTGAGCAGTTTTGGGCCCCTTATGTAAGGAAAGATGTGCTGCCATTGGAGAGGATCCAGAGGACGTTCACGAGAATGATTCCAAGATTGAAAGGGTTAATGTATGAGCACATTTGATGTGCTGGGCCTGTACTTGCAGAGTTTAGAAGAATGGTGGCGGGGGGTTGGCGGGGGGGGGGGAACAGGATCTCATTGAAACCTATCAAATATTGAAAGGCCTAGACAGACTCACTGGAGTCAAACTGGACACTCTGGAGGCTGTGGTAGAACAAAGGCCCCTACAGAAAATCCTGGTAATTCTGGACAATGTTTCACATCCTCTGCGTGCTACCTTGGCTGAACAGAGGAGTACTTTTAGTAATGGACTAAGACAACTGCGCTGTTCCAAAGAGTGCTATATGAGGTCATTCTTACCCTCAGCCATTTGGCTGTAAAATGAGTCAACCTATAGCTGGGGAAGTGATGACTCTCCTGTTAGATTGTTTGAGGTAACTTTTTAAATTCTTTCTTACTTCCCTTCTAATATTTGTATACTGTATCTGTGCAATTGTAACACAACTGTGACACTGTAATTTACTTTGGCATCAATAAACTATCTGTCTAGCCACGGATCACCTCGTGTTTCTCTCTCCCCTCCCCCACCTTTTAAATCTAATCTTCATCTATTTTTTCCATAGATGCTGCCTGGCCTGCTGAGTTCCTCCAGCATTTTGTTTGTTGCTAGGGTTTCCAGCATCTGCAGGTGTTCTGTTGTTTATCTATCTATCTAGAGAGGATGTTTTCTATAGTCAGGAAGTCTCAGACCAGAGGACACAGCCTTGGCATAAAGAGACATCCATTGAGAACACAGATGAGGAGGAAGTTCTTTAGCCAGAGGATAGTGAATCTATGGAATTCACTGCCACGGACAGTTGTGGAGGCCAAGCCATTGGGTATATCTAAAGCAGAGGTCAAAGATTACGGGGAGAAGTCAGGAGAATGGGGTTGAGAGGGATAATAAATCAGCCATGATGGAATGATGGAGCAGACTCAATGGGCCGAATGGTCTAATTCTGCTCCAATGCCTTATGGTCATGATTGGGATTGGGTGTGAGAGGACCTAGGTAGGTCAGAGGGAGAAAGAGATACAGGGGTGGGGATCTGTTTACCTGAAATTGTAGAATTCTTTGTCATTCATTCAGGTCGAAGACTACCAGGGGAATATAGGGTGTTGTTCTTTGAGCTTTGCATTTGGCCCCATCCTAGCAGTGGAGGATGCAGAGGACAGATGGGTGGGTGTGAGAGTAGGGAGGGGAAATACAATGGCTGGCAACTTGGAGCCTCCGGTGCCCATGGTGGATAGTGTGCTGGAACTCTGCAAACCAGTCTCCTGGTCTGGGCTCAGTCTCACACACCCACGTCTACATACAGGCAAAGTTCAAAGCCAGTTTACTGTCAAAGTGCAGACATGTCACCACGTACAACCCTGAGATGCACTGTCTTGTGGGTAAACTCAATAAATCCATAATGGAATAATAACCATAACAGAATCAATGTTCAAATGCCCTCCACATGCAGTCTTGCTATAAATTCCTGGAATGATTCCCTCAATACCTTCTAGTAAACCAGATAACAGGTGAACTAGGGACTGGAGTATGCTTCTTTATACTTCCAATCTGTCTCACTATTTAATGACATGCCTCTACAACAGGGGATCCCAACCTGGGAACCATTGATCCCGCAGTTAATGATAGGGGTTCATGGCATTTAAAAACAAAGAAGTTTGAGAACTCCTGTTCTAGATGCATATTAAATGGTTATGCATATAAAGGCTATTTAAAGTACAAACAGATAATTATTGGACTGCCAAGAAGATGACAAATAAACAGCCAGATCCAACATGGATAAACAGCCAGGAAGCTATTTGTTCATGAAGCTTTGTAGGAACTGAGGTTCACAGGAATGATGCTGGGAATGAAAGGGTTAACATATGAGGAATGTTTGCTGGCTCTAGGACTCTGCTGGCTCTGTTTCTTGGTTTTCTTGGTCTGAAGACTGGTTACAGTTGAAATTAATATTTGTGGGAAGAAATTGGAGTACGCAGAGGAAGCCCACGCGACCATGACGTGAATGTACAAACTCCTTACAGATGGTGTTGAGCACTGAAGCCCGATATTCTACCCCAGCGCCCCCCCCCCAATCACTGGCACAAGAAGGCATTATGCTTATCTCTGCACTACTGTGTACTTACATAGAACATAGAATAGTACAGCACAGTACAGGCCCTTCAGCCCACAATGCTGGCCGACACTTAAACCCTACCTGCAATACAACCCCCACCTTAATTTCCTCCATATACCTGTCGAGCAGTCTCTTAAATTTCACTAGCGTATCTGCCTCCACCACTGACTCAGGCAGTGCATTCCACGCACTAACCACTCTCTGAGTAAAAAAACTTCCTCTAATATCCCCCTTGAACTTCCCACCCCTTACCTTAAAGCCATGTCCTCTTGTGCTGAGCAGTGGTGCCCTGGGGAAGAGGTGCTGACTGTCCACTCTATCTATTCCTCTTAATATCTTGTACACCTCTATCATGTCTCCTTTCATCCTCCTTCTCTCCAAAGCGTAAAGCCCTAGCTCCCTTAATCTTTGATCATAATGCATACGCTCTAAACCAGGCAGCATCCTGGTAAATCTCCTCTGTACCCTTTCCAATGCTTCCACATCCTTCCTATAGTGAGGCGACTAGAACTGGACACAGTACTCCAAGTGTGGCCTAACCAGAGTTTTATAGAGCTGCATCATTACCCAGCGACTCTTAAACTCTATCCCTCAACTTATGAAAGCTACCATCCCATAAGCTTTCTTAACTACCCTATCTACCTGTGAGGCAACTCTCAGGGATCTATGGACATGTACCCCCAGATCCCTCTGCTCCTCCACACTACCAAGTATCCTGCCATTTACTTTGTACTCTGCCTTGGAGTTTGTCCTTCCAAAGTGTACCACCTCACACTTCTCCGGGTTGGACTCTATCTGCCACTTCTCAGCCCACTTCTATATCCTATCAATGTCTGTCTGCAATCTTCGACAATCCTCTACACTATCCACAACACCACCAACCTTTGTGTCGTCGCAAACTTGCCAACCCACCCTTCTACCCCCACATCCAGGTCGTTAATAAAAATCACGAAAACAGAGGTCCCAGAACTGATCCTTGTGGGACACCACTAGTCACATCCCTCCAATCTGAATGTACCCCCTCCACCACGACCCTCTGCCTTCTGCAGGCGAGTCAATTCTGAATCCACCTGGCCAAACTTCCTTGGATCCCATGCCTTCTGACTTTCTGAATAAGCCTACTGTGTGGAACCTTGTCAAATGCCTTACTAAAATCCATGTAGATCACATCCACTGCACTACCCTCATCTATATGCTTGGTCACCTCCTCAAAGAACTCTATCAGACTTGTTAGACACAATCTGCTCTTCACAAAGCCATGCTGACTATCCCTGATCAGACCATGATTCTCTAAATGCCCATAGATCCTATCTCTAAGAATCTTTTCCAACAGCTTTCCCACCACAGACGTAAGACTCACTGGTCTATAATTACCCGGATTATCCCTACTACCTTTTTTGAACAAGGGGACAACAATTGACTCCCTCCAATCTTCCAGTACCATTCCCATGGACAACAAAGACATGAAGATCCTAGCCAGAGGCTCAGCAATCTCTTCCCTTGCCTCGTGGAGCAGCCTGGGGAATATTACGTCAGGCCCTGGGGACCATAGTCATAGTCATACTTTATTGATCCCGGGGGAAATTGGTTTTCGTTACGGTTGCACCATAAATAATAAATAGTAATAGAGATAGTAATATTACTATTATTAAATAGTAATAGTCATGAAAATAATAAATAGTAATAGAATAATAATAGAAAAATAGCAATAAATAGTTAAATAGTAATATGTAAATTATGCCAGTAAATTATGAAGTAAGTCCAGGACCAGCCTATCGGCTCAGGGTGTCTGACCCTCCAAGGGAGGAGTTGTAAAGTTTGATGGCCACAGGCAGGAATGACTTCCTATGACACTCTGTGCTGCATCTCGGAGGAATGAGTCTTCGGCTGAATGTACTCCTGTGCCCAACCAGTACATTATGTGGTGGATGGGAGACATTGACCAAGATGGCATGCAACTTGGACAGCATCCTCTTTTCAGACATCACCATCAGAGAGTCCAGTTCCATCCCCACAACATCACTGGCCTTAGGAATCAGTTTGTTGATTCTGTTGGTGTCTGCTACCCTCACCCTGCTGCCCCAGCACACAACAGCAAACATGATAGCACTGGCCACCACAGACTTGTAGAACATCCTCAGCATCGTTCGGCAGATGTTAAAGGACCTCAGTCTCCTCAGGAAATAGAGACGGCTCTGACCCTTCTTGTACACAGCCTCAGTGTTCTTGGACCAGTCGAGTTTATTGTCAATTTGTATCCCCAGGTATTTGTAATCCTCCACCATGTCCACACTGACCCCCTGGATGGAAACAGGGGTCACCAGTACCTTAGCTCTCCTCAGGTCTACCACCAGCTCCTTAGTCTTTTTCACATTAAGCTGCAGATAATTCTGCTCACACCATGTGACAAAGTTTCCTACCGTAGCCCTGTACTCAACCTCATCTCCCTTGCTGATGCATCCAACTATGGCAGAGTCATCTGAAAACTTCTGAAGATGACTGCTGAAGCTTCTTATGTGTCCTAATGTATTTTACCAACTCCAACATCTCCTCTCCCTTAATATCAACATGCTCCAGAACATCAACCTCACTCATATTGTCCTCACCTTCATCACATTCCCTCTCATTGGTGAACACCGAAGAGAAGTATTCATTGAGAACCTCGCTCACTTCCACAACCTCCAGGCACATCTTCCCACCTTTATCTCTAATTGGTCCTACCTTCACTCCTCTCATCGATTTGTTCTTTACATAATTGAAGAATGCCTTGGGGTTTTCCTTTACCCTACTCGCCAAGACCTTCTCATGCCCCCTTTTCGCTCTTCTCAGCCCCTTAAGCTCCCTTCTTGCTACCCTGTATTCCTCAATAGACCCATCTGATCCTTGCTTCCTAAACCTCATGTATGCTGCCTTCTTCCACCTGACTAGATTTTCCGCCTCACTAGTCACCCAAGGTTCATTCACCCTACCATTCTTTATCTACCTCACCGGGACAAATTTATCCCTAACATCCTGCAAGAGATCTCTAAACAACGACCACATGTCCATAGTACATTTCCCTGCAAAAACATCATCCCAATTCACACCCACAAGTTCTAGCCTTATAGCCTCATAATTTGCCCTTCCCCAATTAAAAATTTTTCCTATCCTCTCTGATTCTATCCTTTTCCATGATAATGTTAAAGGCCAGGGATTGGTGGTCACTGTCCCCCAGATGCTCACCCACTGAGAGATCTGTGACCTGACCCAGTTCATTACCTAATACTAGATCTAGTATGGCACTCCCTCTAGTCGGCCTGTCAACATATTGTGAAAGGAATCCATCCTGGACACACTTAACAGACTCTGCCCTGTCTAAACCATTGGAACTAATCAGGTGCCAATCAATATTAGGGATGTTAAAGTCACCCATGATAACAACCCTGTTATTTTTGCACCTTTCTAAAAACTGCCTCCCAATCTGCTTCTCGGCATCCCTGCTGCTTCCAGGGGGCCTATAGAATACTCCCAATAGAGTAACTGCTCCCTTCCTGTTCCTGACTTCTGCCCAAACTGACTCAAAACGAGGATCCTGCTACATTACACACCCTTTCTGTAGCTGTAATAGTATCCCTGACCAGTAATGCCACCCCTCCTCCCCTTTTTCCGCCCTCTCTATCTCTTTTAGAGCACTGAAATCCAGGAATATTGAGAATCCATTCCTGCCCTGGTGCCAGCCAAGTCTCTGTAATGGCCACTACATCATAATTCCATGTATGTACCCAAGCTCTTAGTTCATCATCTTTGTTCCTGATGCTTCTTGCATTGAAGTACACACACTTCAGCCCTTCTACCTTCCTACCTTTACACCCTTTACTCTGCTTCTCTTTCCTCAAAGCCTCTCTATATGTCAGATCTGGCTTTATTCCATGCACTATATTTGCAGTTCTTGCATGACCTTTATCCTCCTCCACCTCACTATCTGCTCTAACACTCTGGTTCCCCTCCTCCTGCAAATCTAGTTTAAATCCCCAGGAGCAGCACATCTTCCCACAAGGATGTTAGTCCCCCTCCAGTTCAGGTGCAAACCGTCCCGTAGGAACAGGTCCCACCTTCCCCGGAACAAGGCCCAATTGTCCAGAAACATGAAGCCCTCCCTCCTGCACCAACTCCTTAGCCACGTATTTAGCTGCATTATCTTCCTATTTCTAGCCTCACTAGCACGTGGCACGGGTAACAATCCTGAGATTGCAACCCTGGAGGTCCTGTCCTTCAACTTTGCGCCTAACTCCCTATACTCTCTTTGCAGGACCTCCTCCTTCTTCCAACACACATCATTGCTCCCTACATGGACCACGACATCTGGCTGCTCACCCTCCTTCCTGAGAATACTGAGAACTCGATCCGAGATATCGCGGACCCTGGCACCAGGGAGGCAACAGACCATCCGGGATTCCCGATCTCTCCCACCTTCCAGTTCCCTCCAGTTCCCTCTGTTTTGACCTCTGGAAGCTTACTTAGTTTGGGAAGAGTGAGATCTAAGGAGGTTCTTGTGTTTGGCGTGTGATCCCCCCCCCCCACCCCGAAGTTCAAAGTAAATTTATTGTCGAAGTACATGTATGTCACCACGTACAACCTGAGATTCATTTTCTTGTGGGCATACTCAATTAAGTGAAGTTCTCCCCTTTAGTTGAAGAGCCTGATGGTTGAAGGGTAGTAACTGTTCCTGAACCTCTTGTAACCTCATTTAATGCCAGGATTGATATTACGGTACTTATCGTAGTTATTTTTAGATATATTGCCATGTACCACTGCCACAAAACAAGAAACTTCACGGCATTTTATCAGTGATTGCGTAGAAGCATGCCAAAGTACTAAACCACTGGTTGTACTTCTGTTGTGATGCAATCAAAATCAGAATCAGGTTTATTATCACCGGCATGTGACTTGAAATTTGTTAACTTAGCAGCAGCAGTTCAATGCAATATATAATCCAGCAGAGAGGAAAAAAATAATAATATTAAATAAAATAAAGCATAATAATAAATAAACAAGTAAATCAATTACGTATATGGAATAGGTTATTTAAAATGTGCAAAAACAGAAATACTGTATATTAAAAAAAGTGAGGTAGTGTCCAAAGCTTCAAAGTCCATTTAGAAATCGGATGGCAGAGGGGAAGAAGCTGTTCCTGAATCACTGAGCGTGCGTCTTCAGGCTTCTGTATCTTCTACCTGATGGTAACAGTGAGAAAAGGGCATGCCCTAGGTGCTGGAGGTCTTTAATAATGGACGCTGCCTTTCTGAGACACCACTCCCTAAAGTACCCAGGACATCTTCGTAGGCTAGTGCCCAAGATGGGATCTGACTAGACTTACAACCTTCTGCAACTTCTTTCAGTCCTGTGCAGTAGCCCCCCCCCCCCCACCCCCCGTACCAGACAGTGATGCAGCCTGCCAGAATGCTCTCTATGGTACAACTATAGAAGTTTTTGAGTATATTTATTTAATGCCAAATCTCTTCAAACTCCTAATGAAATATAGTCGCTGTCTTGCCTTCTTTATAACTGCATCGATATGTTGGAACCAGGTTAGATCCTCCGAGATCTTGACACCCAGGAACTTGAAGCTGCTCACTCTCTCCACTTCTCATCCCTCTATGAGGATTGGTATGTGTTCCTTCGTCTTACCCTTCCTGAAGTCCACAATCAGCTCTTTTGTCTCACTGACGTTGAGTGCCAGGTTGTTGCTGCGGCACCATTCCACGAGTTGGCATATCTCACTCCTGTACGCCCTCTCATCACCACCTGAGATTCTACCAACGATGGTTGTGTGCCAGCAAATTTATAGATGGTACTTGAGTTATGCCTAGCCACACAGTCATGTGTATATAGAGATTAGAGCAGTGGGCTAACCACACATCCCTGAGGTGCACCAGTGTTGATCGTCATCAGCGAGGAGTATATGTTATCACCAATCCGCTCAGACTGTGGTCTTCTGGTTAGGAAGTCGAGGATCCAATTGCAGAGAGAGGTACAGAGGCCCAGGTTGTGCAACTTCTCAGTCAGGATTGTGGGAATGATGGTATTAAGTGCTGAGCTATAGTCGATGAACAGCATCATAACATAGATGTTTGTGTTAACACAAGGAATTCTGCAGATGCTGGAAATTCAAGCAACACACGTGAAAGTTGCTGGTGAACGCAGCAGGCCAGGCAGCATCTCTAGGAAGAGGTACAGTCGATGATTTGGGCCGAGACCCTTCGTCAGGACTAACTGAAGGAAGGCCTAGTAAGAGATTTGAAAGTGGGAGGGGGAGAGGGAGATCCAAAATGATAGAAGAAGACAGGAGGGGGAGGGATGGAGCCAAGAGCTGGATAGGTGATTGACAAAAGGGATATGAGAGGATCATGGGACAGGAGGCCCAGGGAGAAGGAAAAGGTGGGGGGGGGGAACCCAGAGGATGGGCAAGGGGTATATTCAGAGAGGACAGAGGGAGAAAAAGGAGAGAGAGAGAGAGAAAGAATGTGTGTGTGTGTATATATATATATATATATATATATATATATATATAAAAATAACGGATGGGGTACGAGGGGGAGGTGGGGCATTAGCGGAAGTTAGAGAAGTCAATGTTCATGCCATCAGGTTGGAGGCTACCCAGACGGAATATAAGGTGTTGTTCCTCCAACCTGAGTGTGGCTTCATCTTGACAATAGAGGAGGCCGTGGATAGACATATCAGAATGGGAATGGATGTGGAATTAAAATGTGTGGCCACTGGGAGATCCTGCTTTCTCTGGCGGACAGAGTGTAGGTGTTCAGCAAAACGATCTCTCAGTCTGCGTCGGGTCTCGCCAATATATAGAAGGCCACATCGAGAGCACTGGATGCAGTATATCACCCCAGCCGACTCACAGGTGAAGTGTCGCCTCACCTGGAAGGACTGTCTGAGGCCGTGAATGGTGGTAAGGGAGGAAGTGTAAGGGCATGTGTAGCACTTGTTCCGCTTACAAGGATAAGTGCCAGGAGGGAGATCAGTGGGGAGGGATGGGGGGGATGAATGGACAAGGGAGTCGCGTAGGGAGCGATCCCTGCGGAAAGCGAAAGGGGGGGAGGGAAAGATGTGCTTAGTGGTGGGATCCTGTTGGAGGTGGCGGAAGTTACGGAGAATAATATGTTGGACCCGGAGGCTGATGGGGTGGTAGGCGAGGACCAGAGGAACCCTATTCCTACTGGGGTGATGGGAGGATGGAGTGAGAGTAGGTGTGTGTAAAATGGGGGAGATGCGTTTGAGAGCAGAGTTGATGGTGGAGGAAGGGAAGCCCCTTTCTTTAAAAAAGGAGGACATCTCCCTCGTCCTGGAATGAAAAGCCTTATCCTGAGAGCAGATGCGGCAGAGATGGAGGAATTGTGAGAAGGGGATGGCATTTTTGCAAGAGACAGGGTGAGAAGGGGAATAGTCCAGATAGCTGTGAGAGTCAGTAGGCTTATAGTAGACTTCAGTAGATAAGCTGTCTCCAGAGATAGAGACAGAAAGATCTAGAAAGGGGAGGGAGGTGTCGGAAATGGACCAGGTAAACTTGAGGGCAGGGTGAAAGTTGGAGGCAAAGTTAATGAAGTCAACGAGCTCGGCATGCATGCAGGAAGCAGCGCCAATGCAGTCGTCAATGTAGCGAAGGAAAAGTGGGGGACAGATACCAGAATAGGTTTGGAACATAGGTTGTTCCACAAAGCCAATAAAAAGATAGGCATTGCTAGGACCCATACGATTTGTGTTGTCCAGGTGTCTAAATCCGTGTGGAGAGCCATTGAGATTGCATCTGCCATTGACCTATTGTGGCGATCGGCAAATTGCAATGGGTCCAGGTCCTTGCTGAAGCAGGAGTTCAGTCTAGTCATGACCAACCTCTCAAAGCACTTCATCGCGGTCGATGTGAGTGCTACCGGGTGATAGTCATTAAAGCAGCTCACATTATTATTCTTTGGCTCTAGTATAATTGTTTCCTTTTTAAAGCGAGTGGGAACTTCTGCCTATATCAGTGAGAGGTTGAAACACAATCATGTAAACATATCTTTTCTCCTCTCCCCCTTTTCTTTCCGCAGGGATTTCTCCGTCCGCGATTCTCTCGTCTATTTGTCCCTCCCCACTCATCTCCCTCCCAGCACTTATCCCTGCTACAGCCTAAGTGCTATACTTGCCCATTCACCTCCTCCCTCCCCTCCATTCAGGGTGTCACATGTGAGTCAGCACTTCACCTACAAATCTGTTGGGGTTGTCTGTCGCTCCCAAAGCAGCTGGGGTTGTCAATTGTGTCCAGCCTCCTCTACATTAGTGAGACCCGTAGTAAATTGGGGGAATCGCTTCAAGCATCTCTGCGCCACCTGCCACAGGATGAACTGCCCAGTGGCCAAACATTTTAATTCAATTCCCATTCCCCTTCTGAGATGGCCTTGTCTCGTGCCAAGATGAAGCCACCCTCAGGGTGGAGGAGCAACACCTTATATTCCCCCTGGGTAGCCTCCAACCTGGTGGCATCAATTTCTTTTTCTGGTAAATATTCGCCACCATCTCCTTTTCCTCTATTTCCCACGCTGACCTTTTATCTCTCCTCTCCTGCCTTTTACTTCCCCCCTGGATCCCTTTTTCCTGTGGTCCATTGTCCTCTCCTGTCAGATTTCTTCATCTCCAGCCCTTTTGCCTTTCCCACCAACCCGGTTTCACCTTCTAGCTTTCTTCTGACCTCTCTCCCTCCCCCACCTTTTTATTCAGGCACCTTACCCCTTGCTTTCCAGTCCTGAAGAAGGTCTCAACTGTTTTATTCATTTGCATAGTTGCTGCCTGACTTGCTGCGTTCCTCCACCATTTTGTGTGTGTTGCTATGTAACCCATTGGTCATAAAAAGTACAGTAACATGACACCTCTTGCCTTCTGTCTCCAGTCCTGATGTTTGAGAATGCCACAGCCGACGGTGAGATTAATCGTGACTGGTGATGACTTTGGTTACTGTCGGAGGCGGAATCGCGGTATCATGGAATGTTTCAAAGCAAAAGCGATTTCCAATGCATCCTTGCTGGTGAATGGGAGTGCAGCTAAAGAGGCTGCTGCAATGGCTACCAGGTAAGTTTAATTTAACAGTGCAGGAACACATTTTCATCAAAGACCTTCACTGAGATTTACTTATGACGTAGAGCGCCAAAGGTTTAAAAAAAAAGACCACCATATACAGCGGGCAGCAGAGTGAGAGGGAGCAGAGTGGGATGGCTTTGGCACAACAGGCTTCAGCGTGAACAGGAAGAGGCGAGGGTAGGTTCCGTTAAGTTTTGTTTTGTTTGTTTAGAGTAGAGAGAGTGCCAGGCAGGATGTTAGAATGCTCCTCTTGCAGGATGTGGGAAGTCAGGGAGACCTCCGGTGTCCCTGACAATGACACCTGTAAGAAGTGCATCCAGCTGCAGCTGCTAACAAACCATGTTAGGGAACTGGAGCAGAAGCTGGATGACCTCCGGATCATTTGGGAGAATCAGGTGTTTATAGGTATTAGCTTCAGGGAGGTAGTTACACCAAAGGAGCAGCACACAGGTAATCGGGTCACTATCAGGCGAGGGAAGGGGAAAGGGCAGGCAGAGCAGAGTTCCCCTGTGGCCATTCCCCTCAACAAAAAGTATATCAATTTGGATACTGTTGGAGGGGGATGACTTACCTGGGACAAGCTGTGGCAGCCGGATCTCTGGCACTGAGTCTGGTTCTGCAGTGCAGAAGAGAGGATGGAAGAAGAGGAGAGCGGTAGTGATAAGGGACTCAATAGTTAGAGGTACAGACAGGAGGTTCTGTGGTCGTGACAGAGACTCCCAGATGGTTTGTTGCCTCCCGGGCGCCAGGGTCAGGGATGTCTCTGATTGCGTGCACAACATTCTGAAGTGGGAGGGTGATCAGCCAGATGTCATGGTACACATTGACATAGGAAGAAAAAGTGAGGAAGTCCTGAAGAGTGAGTATAGAGAGCTTGCTAGGAAGTTAAAAAGCAGGACCTCAAGGGTGGTAATCTCAGGATTGCTACCTGTGCCACGTGCCACTGAGGGTAAGAATAGGATGCTCTGGCGGATGAACACGTGGCTGAGGAACTGGTTTAGGGGGCAGGGTTTCAGATTTCAGGATCATTGGGACCTCTTCTGGGGCAGAGATGGGTTACACCTGAACTATAAGGGGACCAATATCCTTGCAGGGAGGTTTGTTAGTGCTTTTGGGGAGGGTTTAAATTAGATTTGCAGGGGGATGGGAACCAGAGTGCCAGAGCAGATAGTGGAGCGGGGGTGAAAATAAATAATGTTAAAAGTTCATGCAAAGTCACAAATAGAAGGGTTGTGTGTGGTGGTAATAATCTTCTGAGGTGTGTCTATTTCAATGCAAGGAGTATTGTGGGGAAGGCTGACGAGCCGAGGGCGTGGATTGACACATGGAATTACGACATTATAGCCATTAGTGAAACTTGGCTACAGAAGGGGCAGGACTGGCAGCTTAATGTTCCAGATTTCCTATCCTTCAGTTGTGATAGAGGCAGGGGAATGAAGGAGTGGGGGGGGGGGGGTGGTATTGCTAGTGAGGGAAAATGTTACAGCAGTGCTCAGGCAGGACAGATTAGAGGGCTTGTCTACCGAGACCATATGGGTGGAGCTGAGAAACAGGAAATGTATGACCACATTAATGAGGTTGTATTATAGACCACCCAATAGTCAGCGAGAATTGGAGGAGCAAATCTGCAGAGAGATAGCAGACAGCTGCAGGAAACATAAAGTTGTGATAGTAGGGGATTTTAATTTTCCACATATTGATTGGGACTCCCATACTGTTAAAGGTCTCGATGGGTTAGAGTTTGTAAAATGTGTTCAGGAAAGTTTTCTAAATCAATATATAGAGGTACCAACTAGAGAGGATGCAATATTAGATCTCCTATTAGGAAATGAGTTAGGACAGGTGACGGAAGTGTGTGTAGGGGAACACTTTGGTTCCAGTGATCATAACACCATTAGATTCAACTTGATATGGATAAAGATAGATCTGGTCCTCGGGTTGAGGTTCTAAACTGGAAAAAGGCCAAATTTGAAGAAATGAGAAAGGATCTAAAAAGCATGGATTGGGACAGGTTATTCTCTGGCAAGGATGTGATTGGTAAGTGGGAGGCCTTCAAAGCAGAAATTTTGAGAGTGCAGAGTTTGTATGTTCCTTTCAGGATTAAAGGCAAAGTGAATAAGAATAAGGAACCTTGGTTCTCAAGGGATATTGGAACTCTGATTAAGAAGAAGAGAGAGAAGTATGACATGTATAGGAAATGGAGCAAATAAGTGTTTGAGAAGTATAAAAAGTGCAAAAAAAAATACTTAAGAAAGAAATCAGGAGGGCTAAAAGAAGACATGAGGTTGCTTTGGCAGTCAAGGTGAGGGATAATCCAAAGAGCTTCTACAGGTATATTAAGAGCAAAAGGATAGTAAGGGATAAAACTGGTCCTCTTGAAGGTCAGAGTGGTTGACTATGTATGGAACCAACAGAAATGGGGGAGATCTTAAATGGGTTTTTTGCGTCTGTACTTACAAAGGAAACTGGCATGGAGTCAATGGAAATAAGGCAAACAAGTAGTGAGGTCATGGAACCTATACAGATTGAGGAGGAGGAGGAGGTGCTTGCTATCTTGGGGCAAATCAGAGTAGATAAATCCCCAGGACCTGACAGGGTATTCCCTCGGACCTTGAAGGACACTAGTGTTGAAATTGCAGGGGTGCTGGCAGATATATTTAAAATGTCGGTATCTACGGGTGAGGTGCCAGAGGATTGGAGGATAGCTCATGTTGTTCCATTGTTTAAAAAAGGCTCTAAAAGTAATCCAGGAAATTATAGGCCGGTAAGTTTGACGTCTGTAGTAGGTAAATTATTGGAAGGAGTGCTAAGAGATAGGATCTACAAGTACTTGGAAAGACAAGGACTTATGAAGGAGAGTCAACATGGCTTTGTGCGTGGTAGGTCATGTTTAACCAATCTATTAGAGTTTTTCGAGGAGGTTACCAGGAAAGTGGACGAAGGGAAGGCAGTGGATGTTGTCTACGTGGACTTCAGTAAAGACTTTGACAAGGTGCCGCATGGGAGGTTAGTTAGGAAAATTCAGTCGCTAGGTGTACATGGAGAGGTAGTAAATTGGATTAGACATTGGCTCAATGAAAGAAAGCAGAGAGTGGTAGTGGAGGATTGCTTCTCTGAGTGGAGGCCTGTGACTAGTAGTTGCCACAGGGATCAGTGCTGGGTCCATTGTTATTTGTCATCTATATCAATGATCTGGATGATAATGTGGTAAATTGGATCAGCAAAATTTGCTGATGATGCAAAGATTGGAGGTGTAGTGGACAGTGAAGAAGGTTTTCAAAGCTTGCGGAGGGGTTTGGACCAGCTGGAAAGATGGGCTGAAAAATGGCAGGTGGAGTTTAATACAGACAAGTGTGAGGTATTACACTTAAGAAGGACAAACCAAGGTAGAACATACAGGATTAATGGTAAGGCACTGAGGAGTGCAGTAGAACAGAGGGTTCTGGGAATAGAGATACAAAATTCCCTAAAAGTGGCGTCACAGGTAGATAGGATCGTAAAGAGAACTTTTGGTACATTGGCATTTATAAATCAAAGTATTGAGTATAAGAGTTGGAATGTTATGGTGAGGTTGTATAAGGCATTGGTGAGGCCGAATTTGGAGTATTGTGTACAGTTTTTGTCACCAAATTACAGGAAGGATATTAATAAGGTTGAAAGAGTGCAGAGAAGTTTTACAAGAATGTTGCCGGGACTTGAGAAACTGAGTTACAGAGAAAGGTTGAATAGGTTAGGACTTTATTCCCTGGAGCGTAGAAGAATGAGGGGAGATTTGATAGCGGTATATCAAATTATGATGGGTATAGATAGAGTGAATGCAAGCAGGCTTTTTCCACTGAAGAGAGAGGAGGGAAAAAAAACAGGACATGGGTTAAGGGTGAAGGAGAAAAGTTTAAAGGGAACATGGGGGGGTGGGGCTTCTTCACACAGAGAGTGGTGGGAGTGTGGAATGAGCTGCCAGATGAAGTGGTAAATGCGGGTTCTTTTTTAACATTTAAGAAAAACTTGGACGGGTACATGGATGAGAGGTGTATGGAGGGATATGATCCAGGTGCAGGTCAGTGGGACTAGGCAGAATAATGGTTCGGCACGGCCAAGAAGGGCCAAAAGGTCTGTTTCTCTGCTGTAATATTCTATGGTTCTAAATAACTTGTGAAATACTGTACAGTCGAAGGAAAACAAACAGATTTTGTTCGTAAATGTGTAACAGAAGTAACAGGAAGGAGGATAGCAGTAGCAACTGCAGCAGAGTACAGGCCCCTCTGGCTCACCTTGTTACTTACTGATCATACGCCACTGGCGTTTGGGGCAGCAGTGAAGCTCCCCCATCTCTGACAGCGTTCAGGGCTTCCCTCATCGTGTCAGTAGCTTCTTCTCCATTTTCACTGATGTCAGACATACAAGTCCGGGGTGGAACTCAGGAATACCGTCGCACTCAGATGTTGAAGGATTCTTCATTGCTGTTTCCTTAACAATTTTGTTTGACCAGTCAGGATTGTTGGCCCTGAGCTGAACCCCCTGAGCCAGGAGGACTCTTCAGTCTGGCCTCTACCCATTGACCTATGTGGCATGGGTGACCCTACCAAGAATCAAAGCACAAGGCCCTGACTCCAGCCAGCAAAGCTCTCCGGGTCATTGAGGCACACAAGCCTCCAAACCCTACAATAAGGTTATGGTCCTCTTGGAGGCTAAGTTTGTTGTGCTGGCCTTTTAACCTACTCTAAAATCAATCTAGTCCTTGTCCCTTGTATAGCCTTCTACTTTACTATTGTTCATGTGCTTATGTAAGAATTTTGGTTATTTGCTTGTATTCGTGTCATGTGTAGCCAGATATATTGAAAAGCCTGTCTTGGTGCTGTTCATGCGGATCAAATTATTACATAGTGCATGGAGGGGCAGGGTGGAGATGCGTCTCTACCAAAGGAGGTACAAGACGCTCCTTCCCTCCACTAGCCTGCAGGTCACCCTTGGACAAAGTGTAGCACCCTGGTTAGCTCCTCCGCACCCCCTCCCCCCCCACCAATCGGGGGTCATGTGAAGCCATGAGAGCAGGTGGTGGATGGTCATATGAGCAGCTGATACATATCACAAGTCCTAGTTATGCGACCACTGACGCCAGGCAGACAATCTCTGAAGAGTATTGATAATGACTGAGGTCACCCGTCCTGTAAAGTCACTGCCCAGAAGAAGGCAATGGCAAACTACTTCTGTAGAAAAAAAAATTGCCAAAAACAACCATGGTCACAGAAACGTCATACAACCTGGCACATGATGATGATGGCATATACAACCTGGCACATGATGATGATGATTGAGGTAGTACAAGGGAAAACACTAACAATGCAGCATAAAGTGTAACGGCCATGGAGAAAGTTCAATGCAGGATATTGATAAAGTGCAAGATCATAATGAAGAAGATTGTGAGGCTAAGAGTCCATCTTATTGGACAAGAAGTTGTTTCAAGAGGGACATTCCTTGGGCCTGAATGTCATTAGGGGTTGTACAGTGATGAGCGCAGCAGAGCTGTTTCCCTGCATCTCGAACAATACAGGTTCAATTCTGACCGAAGCTAGTGTGCATGTGGAGTTTGCATTTCACTCCAGTCCTCCCCCTCTCCTGGTCCCGTTGCTGCAGGCCTCGTGCAATTACGCAAGAACGGTTCAAAGTCAGGGTGTCCTGCAGTGGTGACTTGTCTCCTGAGAGATCAGAAACACCCACCGTGGGTGAATCGGGAGTGCGGTGCGGCAGTCTTCGCTTAGCTAGGTGAACATAGCTAGTGAACACAGACTTAAAAAGCTCCACACCATTTTTTATGCGGTGGACAAATACCATTAAGCAAGGGGTCTGTGCACCCCAGGTTGGAAACCGCTGGTCTACACCATCCAGAATACAGTAGTCATTTTAACTGGCATTTCATCAACATAGAATTTAGACCCTTAGGACATAGAATGCTGACCCTTAATGTACTCCATGCTAACCCGAACTCTTCCCTCCCTCTTCAGCCTCCATTTTTCTTTCATCTATGTTCCCTACCCATGAGACCCTAATGCCCCTAATGTTTCTGTCTCTCTCACCACCCTGGCAATTAAACAGCCACTTTAATGTTTGCCCCACACAGTGGGAACTCAACGTAGTTTGTTGTTACCCCAATGGTACCTCTTGAGCTTTCAACCTGAAAGTTGTCCTCCAAGCCACACACCACCCTGACTTGGAATTGGCTCACTGGGTCAAAATCCTGGAATTCTTTTGCTAATAACCTTGCACTTTACCCACACCTCACAGATTGCACTGGCACAAGGGATGGGTAATGAGATTCTGCAGATGCTGCAAATCCAAGCAACACACACAAAATGCTGGAGGAACTCACAGGTCGGGCAGCATCTATGCAGAGTCAACTTACTGGGCCGAGACAGTTCTTCATGAGCTTCAAGTTATGCAACACCTTCAAGTCCTGAAGAAGGGTCTCGGCCCGAAATATTGTCTGTTCATTCTTCTCCTGACTTGCTGAGTTTCTCCAATATTTTGAGTGTGCTTTACTCTGGGTAATAAAATTCTCTGCCCAATGAAGCAGTGAAGCCTATCTCAGTAAATATATTTAAGACAAGGTTGGATAGATTTTTGCGTAGTCAGGGAACTGAGGGTTATGGGGAAAAGGCAGGTAGGTTGTTGATGAGTCCATGGCCACATCAGCCATGACCTTACTGAATGGCGGAGCAGGCTCGACAGGCCAGATGACCGACTCCTGCTGTTCCTCCTATTTCTTATGTAATTAAAATGCTGCTCGTCCAGTGAAGCCCACAACCCTTGAATGAAGGAGAAAAGAAAGAATGGCAAAGACATTTATTATTAAGGTATGTATACACAACGCAACCTTGGAATTCTTCTCCTCACAGGCAGCCAAAACAAAGAAATCTCAAAAGAACCCACGAAAAAAAAATGTCCAAACATCCAATGTTCAGGAAGGGAGAACAAAAAACATTATGCAAACAACAAAAGCAAGCAAGTAGCTTAAGAACTGGAGTTTACGAAGGCCCTGCATCACTGCAACAGTTATAGTTCACTCCAAAGCCGAGAAAACTTTGCAAGACCACAGATGTGAAGCTGGGCATCAGTGTAGTGCAGCGTGGAGCTGAATAAACGTGGTGGACCTGCAGACCCGACCTGTCCCTCATCTCAGTCCCCACTCCCTGACCTTTTCAATTTGGCCCAACGCTTAACCAGGCCAAACAGCAGGTTGTTCCTCACTCTCCGACTGCTCTGGATCCTGAACCCTGCTGCCATAATCCAGCCCATACCCAACCTTTCCAATCCAGCCTAGCATTTAAATCGACCAGATATCGGGACTTTTCTCACTCTGAGTCGCCACAACTCTGCCTTCAGTTTGTTTCGACCCCGACTGCGCTTTGCCACCTCAAATCTCCACTTGCCTCGGCCACCCTTTGCTTGCCTCTCCGTTGTTAGTGTCAATCGTTATTAATAAGATGTATCATAGTTTCCTTTTGCTTTGTTTTTTGGGACGGTAAGTCATTGCTGTACATCACCAGTACCCACTGCACGCAGGCTCCCCCTCCGGTCACAGAGTACAGGCTCTACAATGTTAACTTTAGGACATACATTTAAGGTGGGAAGTGGGAAAGTTTAGGGAGGTGTGTGGGCAAGTTTTGTTTTACACAGTGCTGAGTGTCTGGAACAGGTAGTTGGGGGAACAATAGAAACAGACACAGTCGTGACATCGCAGAGGCTGTGAGACGTGAATATGGAGGGATGTGGGCCACATACAGGCGGAAGGCAGTTAGTTCAATTCGATATTGTGTTTTTATTTATTTAGAGATACAGCATGGTTACAAGCACTTCAGGGCCTGCAAGCCTGCGCCTGCAATTACACACGTGACCAATTAACCTACGTCTTTGGGATGTGAGAGGAAAATGGAGCACCCGGAGGAAACCCACATGGTCACAGGGAGAATGTACAAACTCCTTACAGGGAGCAGAATGGCGGGAAGTGAACCCGGGTCACTAATGCTGTAATAGTGTTATTTTAGCCACTGCATTACCCTGGTGACCTAAAATGTTCAGCACAGGCATTGTGGGCCGAACAGCACGTTTCTGTCCGCCACTGCTTCAGTTTCAGCTGAACTTAGAAATATACGTCTGCTCCTTTGCTATCTTGGAATTCCCTACCCAAAAGCACAATTGAAGTACCTCTGCCCTAGGTGCTTCAGTGGTTCCATTGAATATCAGGGAATGTATACAGTATACAACCTGAAATTTGTACTCTTCACAGACATCCACGAATATCAGAGAATGTATACTAGTGGTCGCCTACCTTTTTAAGCCCAAGATCCCCTACCTCGACCTTAGTGAAAGGCAAGATTGACCTACTAAATCGTTTAGTCACACGCATGCGCACCGGGCAGAAAAGACTGGAAGTAAAGCCCCGCAACCCAGAAACAATCTGTCTTTACAAACAGCTTTCAGTAGCTGGAGTATTGCTATATTACCATTATCTTAATTAGTATTACTTATTTTTATAATGCTCACATTACAACACCTTTAATTCTATGTTTCATTATTTAATTTTATTTCAACACGAAAAATAAATGAATAAAAATTGACTGTTGCAGTCAGTGTGGTGACTGGGGCTGAATACTTTCTGCTAGTTCCCTGAAATTTGGCTCATAACTACAGACAGCCAGTCTGAGACAGTCTGTGAGGTGTCTGTCAGTAAGACAGCTCCTGTACTTAGATTTCATAGTTTTCATCTGTTGCAGCACAGTGCCCTCACAAACCTCCTGACAGACCGATTATTTGAATGGACGGTTTCCTTTGTTAGACTGAAATGTTGAATCTGCCACATTTTTCAGGTGTTTTGTATTGGTAAACTGTTACTGAGACACTAGTATAGGTTTCAGAGGTACGCAAGATAATGACACCACTGTTTTTGTTTCCCTGTTATTTACATTTGGGGAATGTTGGAATTTAAAGGGGGACAAGTATTGTAATGTGAACATTATAAAGATAAGTTAATACAAATTAGGATAATGGTAATATAGCAATTCCGTAGCTACGCGGCTACGGAAAGCTATTTGTAAAGAGAGGTTGCGAGGTTTTACTTCCGGTCTTTTCTATCGCAGTGCATGGCGGGGGAGCTACACACATGCACACTGGGCAGAAAGAACGTAACTAAAACCCCCGCAACCTGGAAACAATCTCCCTTTACAAACAGCTTTCAGTAGCTGGAGTATTGCTATATTACCATTATGCTGATTAGTATTACTTATTTTTATAAAGCTCACATTACAACAGTATTTGTGTATTTATTTATTTTTCATTTTTTTTTGGGATCTACTGGGAAAGTCTCAAAGATTGACCGGTTGGTGATCACTAATGTATACAGTATACAACCTGAAATTCATACTCTTCACAGACACCCAATTGTTCTGATACTGAAAATCAGCTGGTTGAAGTTATAACTTACAATCTTATTTCAAGGACCAACCCCTTGGTAATAATGATCAGAGAGAATCTAAGTACCAACAAGTACCTTCACTGTCTGAACATGAATTTACACAACCAAATACCTAAGTGCACACCTCCTAAGTTTTCCTGACCCTCCATGAACCATCAATGAAGAGAAAGTATTACCTGGGAAAGGAGTCTACGCTGGCCTGTCACTCCTCGTGGTCCTGCACCAATCTCAGTGCCGCGGGGTCCTCCACGTCCGCAGTGCTTGGACTCTGGAGAGTTGCTGCTCCTTTGCATTTGAAGCTCCTGACTCTTGTCGTGTTTCTCATCAGTTCAAATGATACACTTCCATCGTATTGGCTCAAGGTCACTGGACCTACCTGAATCACCTTCGTATTGGCTCTGGTCCAACCCTACAACCAGCATTGTTCTGTGGTCTCTGCCCTTGGCCTTGTGCCATCGGTCTTTTCAACTCTGACTGGTTCAAGCCGGTCAAATTAGGTGACCCAGACACTGTCTAATGACACTCCAGATTGCTTCTCCGGCAAGCCTGCCACTTCACATAATAAATAGCTACTTTTTTGAGAATGGTCTCAAGTTCAGCAGGTCATCAGCTGAAACTCCTTCTGTCCACACTTGAGACACTGCTCTTTGAAGATGTCCTGGATATTACAGAGGCTAGTGCCCATGATGGAGCTGACTGAGGCTACGTCCACACTACGCCAAATAATTTTGAAAACGAAGCTTTTTCTCTTCATTTTGACCCTCCGTCCACACTGAAACGGCGTTTTCATCCCCCGAAAATGGAGATTTTCAGAAACGTTCTCCAGAGTGAATAAATCTGAAAACGCCTAATATCCATTGCAGTGTGGATGAGATAACCGGAGATTTTTAAAACCGCTGTCATGACGTGCCGGAACAGATGGCAGCAGGGCAGCATTTCATTGTTTTCTTCTTCTTATTATTATTATTATTACTTTATTGTCGCCAAACAATTGATACTAGAGCGTACAATCATCACAGCGATTTTGATTCTGCGCTTCGCGGAACCTAACAATTTCAGAACAGACGGAAACGAGATTGAAGCCAGAAGAGTTAGAAATGTACTCACCAAATACTTTGGCTCATAGCCTACTGAATAAATAAGTATACTCACTTTGCCCTGTTTTCTGTCCTTGCTTGTATGAAGGTGGTTTACCTATTTATGCAAGTACTTCTCTGACAATAGATGTGTAACAGCCTAATGTAACATTGTATGGAAATACAAGATTACACTGCAGACATGTTTTATACACTTAACATGGTGCTTTATTAATGCAACAGAGTTGGTCAGTTTTCCAATTTTTGTCGTCAGCCGGGTCATACTGTCCGTGAACTCCCTGTCGGTTGCCCCCATACGCTACAGTATTTGTTTTTTTTCCAGTTTAAGTCCTCCTGCGCGAGAGCCAAGAGCAATTCCTTTTAAGTTTTTCTACTCTGTAACTGGACAAATGCGCACCAGGTATACCGTTTCCTCTTCGCTTGTTTTCTGTGTGTCCTGCGCGTGCCCAGTGGGAGGAGATTCGCCCAAATATCCGTCTAATATGGACAGAGATATTTTGAAAAATGCTTAGTGTGGACGCCTGTCGTTTTTACTCGAAACCGGAGTTTTCAAAATTATCCGGCGTAGTGTGGACATAGCCTGAGCTTACAACTCTTTGCAGCTTATTTCTATCCTGTGCAGTAGCCAACCTCTTCCCTACCCCCACCCCTGCCATCCCGGACGGTGATGCAGCTAGTCAGAATGCTCTCCATTGTACATCTTTAGAAAGTTTCTTGTGTTTCAAGTGACATTCCAAATCTCTTCAAACTCCTAATGAAATATAGCTACTGTTTTGCCACCTTTATAGCTGTATCGATACGTTGGGTCCAGATTGGTCCTCAGAGATATTGACACCCAGAAACTTAAAATTGCTCAGTGCCTCCACTTCTGATCCCTTTATGAGGACTGATGTGTGCTCCCTTATCTTACCCTTTCTGAAGTCCACATTCAGTTCTTTAGTCTTACTGATGTTGATTGCAAGGTCATTACTGCAACACCACTCAACTAGCTGGTATATCTTGCTCCTGTACACCCTCTCGTCTCTATCTGGGATTCTGCTAACAATGATTGTATTATCAGCAAATTTATAGATGACATGCTTTCTGACCAACGATATAATCAAGTATTGAATAAGAGTGGGGAAAGCCAGTGGGTACAGAACATCTATCTCAGTACTGTGTGTGTGGGTTCTATTCCTGTCTTTGTTAATAGACAAATCATTCATCATAAAAAGCATTTCAGCCAAGAGTGAATGAATGTTTGTGTCACTTTCTTTTACATTCTAATGACCACAGAGTGGGTAGATTCAGAAGGTGTCAATCTTCTCATGTCAAACTCCTCCTTTAGGAAGTGAAACAGGCTGAGGCATTGTTACCTGGATTTAATAAATGATCTTCCCAGGACTCCATATGACATCATCGTCATTATGTACTGTGTCATATGACATCATCATCATTATGTACCATGTCATATGTCATCATCATTATGTGCTGTGTCGTATGACGTGGGCGATCATAGTCTTGACCATGATTGTTTTTGGCAAATTTTTCTACAGAAGTGGTTTGCCATTGCCTTCTTCTGGACAGTGTCTTTACAAGACGGGTGACCCCAGCCATTATCAATACTCTTCAGAGGTTGTCTGCCTGGTGTCAGTGGTCGCATCACCCGGACTTGTGATCTGCTCCCATGGCTTCCCATGACCCTGATCGGGGGAAGGGGTCCAAAGCAGATGCTACACCTTGCCCAGGGGTGACTTGCAAGCTAGCACCTTACACCACCTTTGGTAGAGATGTCTTTCTGCCCCACCACACTTCCATACCAGTAGCTTTAGCTAAATGTAAAGCCGTGAGGATTTACACTAAACTTTGAATCTAGAGAAGAAATAGCTAGTTGCCAGAAAGCAATATTGGGCAGCGTGGTAGCGTAGCAGTTTGCACAATGCACTACAGTCACATTGTTTGCAGATCAGGCTTCAATTCCCACCACTGTTTTCAAGGAATTTGTAAATTCTCCCATAAATACTTGGGTTTCCTGGAGTGATCAGTTTCCTCCCACATTCCAAAGACTTACAGGCTAGAGTTAGTAGGTTGTGGCATGTTATGTTGGCGCCAGAAGCATGGCAAAAAGTGGGCTGCCCCCAGCACGTCCTTAGCCTGCGTTGATCGATGAGGCAAACAAGGCATCTCTGTATGCTTGATATACTTGAGACAAGTAAAGCTAATCTTTCTTTGCAGGGCTGAGCCTTGAGGTCGGGTCACCAATCGAGGTGATGTCATCGGTGTACAGAAGCGTGTTGTTTCTGCCGAGTGCTCGCGTTAATTTGGCCTGACTCTCAGTTGGCAATCAGAATAACAAGAGTCGGACCACATAAGAGCCAGCACTCAGCAGAAATTGCACACTGATGATGTCACAAGGTTTGTGACCAGGCTCAGCAAGCAACCCTATAAATAAGCAACCAAGTTCTTAAGTTTCAAAGCTCATCTTTCTGCTTAATACTTCATTGTATTCACTACCTAGACTGCAAGTGACTGCTCTTGAAGATAATTAAATTATTCATTTAATCTTGTATAACAGGCTGAATATAATGTCAAAGAAATTCCAAATTTTGAAGTGCCATCATCCTATTTTCCATTCCATTAACTTTAATCTTTAAAAAAATCTATAAAGTAACTGATGTGTCTTTGAATTGTGTGGTGTATGAGGTTTTTAATTCACCATTTTATTTATATGGAATGTATTTTTAAGCCGAGTTCTTTCTTCCTCTCAAACAGAAACAGGCTTCCCCTTGGCCTTCATGCGAATCTGTCTGAGGGTTTACCTGTCTGTGAACAACTCCGAATGGGCTCTTCCTTGGTCAACAAGGATGGCTTTTTCCATGGGAAAATGGGAATTCGGGAAGTGCTGAAGAGCGGCCACATCAACCTATCCGAGGTATGTGTCGAGGCTGACCATGGTGTGAAGGCTTAAGCAGGAATACTATCATCTTTTCAGATCTCCACAGGAAATATGTGTAGTTAGGGCTGAGCTTTCACACTTGACATATCAGTCAGATTTGATATCACCGGCATGTGTACTTTTCAGGCTTCTGTACCTCCTTCCTGATGGTAGCAATGAGAAGAGGGCATGTCCTGGTGATGGGGGTCCTTGGTGATGGATACCGTGTTTTTGAGACATCACTCCTACAGAGGCTAGTGTCCCTGATGGAGTTTCTGCAGCTTCTCTTGATCCTGTGATTTAGAGCCCCCTCTCTCCCCCCCCCCCCGATACCAGTTAGAATGCTCTCCATGGTACATCTGTAGAAATTTTGCTTTTGTATAGAGGCTAAGCGTAGAGATTCTGCAGATGCTGGAAATCCAGAGAAACACACACAAGATGCTGGAGGAGTGTAGAAAGTCAGGCAGCATCTCTGGAGGGGCCAAGACCCTTCGTCAGAACTGGAGAGGAAAGTGGGCGGTGGGGCAGGAGCCAGAATTAGGGTGAGGGGAAGCTGGTAGGTGATAGGTGGAGGAAGGTAGGGGCAAAATAGTAAGCTGAGAAGTGATAGGTGGAAGAGGTAAAGGGCTGAAGAAGAACAAATCTAACAGGAGAGAACAGTGACCATAGAAGAAAGAGGAGGGGAAGCAGATGAATGTAATTTCATGTTGAGGAGAAGAGAAGAGGTGAGACGGCAACCAGAATGGGGAATGGGAGAAAGAGAAAGGGAGAGGGGTCAAATAGCCAGATGCTGGAGAAATCAATGATTGTGCCATCAGGTCGAAGGCTACCCAGACAGAATATCAGGCATTGCTTTTCCAATCTGTGCTTGGCCTCATCATGGAAATAGAGGAGGCCATGGACGTAATAGGAATGCAAAGTCAAATTGAAACGGGTAGTAACCTTGAAATCCCGCCTTTTTTCAGTGGACGGTGCGAAGGTGCTCAATTAAGTAGTCCTTCAATTTGTGTCAAGTAGAGGAGGCTGCCCTGGGTCCTAACGGGTTTGCAGCTGAAGTGTTGCCTCACCTGGAAGGATTTTAGAGCCCTGAATGGAGGCAGGGGGAGGTGCAGGGGCAGCAGTGGAGGCGAGGGGGGAGGTGCGGGGGCAGGAGTGGAGGCGAGGGGGGAGGTGCGGGGGCAGGAGTGGAGGCGAGGGGGGAGGTGCGGGGGCAGGAGTGGAGGCAGGGGGAGGTGCAGGGGCAGGAGTGGAGGTGAGGGGGGAGGTGCGGGGGCAGGAGTGGAGGCGAGGGGGGAGGTGCGGGGGCAGGAGTGGAGGCAGGGGGAGGTGCAGGGGCAGGAGTGGAGGCAGGGGGAGGTGCAGGGGCAGGAGTGGAGGTGAGGGGGGAGGTGCGGGGGCAGGAGTGGAGGTGAGGGGGAGGTGCAGGGGCAGGAGTGGAGGTGAGGGGGGAGGTGCGGGGGCAGGAGTGGAGGCGAGGGGGGAGGTGCGGGGGCAGGAGTAGCACTTGTCCTGCCTGCTTGGTTGGAGTATTGAGGAGAGGTTAGACACTGTGGCTGTTTTCTCTAAAGAGATAGAAACTGAGAGGAAATTTGACAGAAATATGTAAACTTATATGTCAGTGAAGATACCCCATGGGTTGTAGAACACTACAACACACAAACAGGCCCTTTGGCCCATCTACTT
This sequence comes from Mobula birostris, assembly GCF_030028105.1. Classification (NCBI taxonomy): domain Eukaryota; kingdom Metazoa; phylum Chordata; class Chondrichthyes; order Myliobatiformes; family Myliobatidae; genus Mobula; species Mobula birostris. Next base: position 64,163,324 of record NC_092391.1, on the reverse strand, counting down.
TGTGCCGAACCGTTTCCCACCAACCTGCACCAGGACCATAGCCCTCATACCGCGCCCCCCCGCCCCCATCCATGTACCTATCAAAACTTCTCTAAATGTTGAAATCAAACCCACATATACCACTTCTGCTGGCAGCTCGATCCATACTCTTAAGTATTTAACCTTCCACCTTTAACCCATGACTTCTCATTGTAGTCTCACCCAACCTCTGTGAAAATAGCCTTTACCCTATCTTTCTCCTTCCATAATTTTGCATAGCTCTATCAAATCTCCCCTCAATCATCTACATTCTAGGGAATAAATTCAAAAGTTCATAGTAAATTTGTTATGAAAGTACATACGTCACCAGACACAACCCTAAGATTCATTTTTGTGCAGGCATTCACAGTAAATACAAGGAACGTAATGGAATCAAAGAAAGACTGTGCCCAACAGGATGGACAACCAGAGTGCAGAAGACAATAAACTGTTGAAATACAAAAAGAAAGAAACAATTAATACTAAATAAGTAATAAATATGGAGACAATGAGATGAAGAGACCTTGAAATTAAGTCCATGGGTTGTGGGAACAGTTCAGTGTTGGACAAGTGAAGTTATCCTCTCTTGTTCAGGAGCCTGATGGTTGAGGGGTAGTAACTGTTCCTGAACCTGGTGGTGTGGGTCCTGCAGCCCCTGTAACTTCCTGATGGCCACATTGAGACAAGAGTGTGTCCAGGGTGGTGGTGGGGGGTGCCTGATGATGGATGCTGCTCTCCTGTGACAGCGCTCCGTATAGATGGTGAAGAAGGCGCTAGCTGTGATGGATTTGGCCGTATCCACTACTGTTTGTAAGTAACTTCCGTACTTTTTGTAGGTATTTTGGTAAGTCCTAACCTATCCAACCTTTCCCTATAACTCAGGACCTCAAGTCCTGGCAACATCTTTGTCAATGTTTGAGTGAATGTTAACCATGTTTCCTAGCAAAGATCAGAGGGGAACGTCACCAATGCTGATGCCATTTTTCAGCTTGGTGCATCAGCTAATGTTGGACTTACACATGCCAACCAGCTTCTTCTGTCTACAGCACAGTTGCATGAAGACACTGTGGTTAGATTTCTGTCTGAAATGACAATAAAGTCAAGTTGCTCCAATAATACCAGAGGTCTGATTCTTAAAAATAACTGTACCTACTGCTCCCTGAAGCATTGCTCTTGAATCAGATATTTTTCTCCTTGTACCTAAGCAGGACAATTTCCTTATAGCAAGGACTAAACTCTGTACACCAGTTTAAATCTAACTTTTGTGTTAGCGTCTTTTCAGACTGGTACCTTGGGAGCCCTTGTGCAGGATTCCTGAAAGATTAAATAGCAGGTCGAGTCAGTGGTGAGGAAGGCAAATGCAATGTTCACATTCATTTCAAGAGGACCTCCAAGAAGACCGCAACCTCATTGTAAGGTTTAGAGGCTTGTGTGCCTCAATGACCCAGAGAACTATGTTGGCTGGAGTCAGGACTTTACGCTTTGGCTCTTGGTAGGGTCACTCATGCCAAACAGGTCAAAGGGTAGAGGCGTCCACCGGTCCTCCAGGTTTGGGGGTTTAGCTCAAGGCTAATAACCCTGACTGGTTGACTGGTAAAACAAAATTGTTACAGAAACAGCAAAGGAGATTCGTTCTAAGTGTGACAGTATTCCTGGGTCTCCACCCTGGACTTGCACGACTGACAGTAGTGAAAACTGGGAGGAAGCTACCGACATGTTGAAGGAAGCCCAGAACACTGCCTGTGTTGGAGGGCCTTCATTGCTGCCCTAAATGTCAGCAGTATAATGAACAGTAGAAGAATATACGAGTAAGAGCAAGGGTGTAGTGCTGAGGCTTTATAAAGCATTGGTCAGACTGCACTTAGTATTGTGTGAACTTCCCACTAATCAGGACATTTACAGGTGTGGGGGGAAAAGAAAGGGCCTGAAGGATCACTGGGGACCCGAGTCACCCCAACTGTTCCAGCTGTTACTGTCCAGAAACGGTACTGCAGCATAAAAGCCAGAACCAACCGGCTCCAGGACAGCTGCTTCCACCAGCCTATCAGACTGACTAATTCATGCTGATACAATTGTATTTCTATGCTATACTGACTGTCCTGTTGTACATACTATTTATTACCAATTACTATAGACGGAGATGTAACATAAAGATTTTTACTCCTCATGTATGTGAAGGATGTAAGTAATAAAGTCAATTCAATTCAATTCAATCGTATCTTAAGAAAGGATAGAGAGGGTCCAGAGGAGGTTCACCAGTGAACCCAGGAATGAAAGGATTAACATATTAGATTCAATGTATGCACACAGAATACGGCTCTGAGATTCGTCCTCACACAGGCAGCCACGAAACAAAGAAACACCATGGAGGAAGAAAACATCGAAAACCCAATGCGCAAAGAGAGGAACAAATTGCGCAAACAGCAAAAAGTGAGCAAACAATACATAGAATATCAAACAAACCAGGAGTTCAGGAGTCTGCAGTGCCACAGGTCCTAGCTAATTCAGGCACAGGATGATTCTTCAGTCCGCATCAATCGCCCTGATCGAACTGTTAAGAAACAGCAAAAAGAGGAACTAGCATCCAGGAATATATGCAACATGAACTCAAAGACCCCCAAAGCAAGTCTACAGCTTCACCAATCAATGTGGATCCCAAGACTCCTGCACATTCCTCCGACAGCAGCTAGCGTGAAGGTGAGGAGAACAAAGGCAGACAGCGTCAAACACACGCCTATCCTCTGCTCTCTTCCTTGCTTGACGGCTCAATCATAGAGAAGCAATGGAGTCGATCATAGGCTCACGTCCTCGACACTTCAGTCAGAGAGAAGCAATGCAAACGATCATGGGCTTGTTCCCTTACACCTCAATCAGAGAGAAGCAATGGGGTCGATCATGGGCTCGCACACTCGACGCCTCAGTCGGAGAGAAGCAATGGGGTCGATCATAGGCTCACACCCTGTCTCTTGGTTACTAAGCCTCCAGGCCACACACTCTGCTCCAAACTCCACTGAGCTCACTCAGACAATAAGGCACCAAATCCTTCAACTGGCCCAAAATAATAACATGAAAGTGTAAATGACAGTTTCCATCGCACACAGCTTAGTTGTAGAATCCTGTTTGAAAGAAGAGCAGTAAAAGAAGTAATTTTGTGAACTGTCGGCAGGATGTCACTGTTGGTTACATTGTTTGCTGGCTCTGGCCCTGTGCTCCCTGGAGTTTGGAGAAATGGGGGAGGGATGTCAGAGGTGATTTTTTTTATACAGTGGGAAGTGCCTTGCATGCCCTGCCAGTGCGAGATGGTAGAGGCCAATACTTCAGGAGCATTTAAGAGACTCTAAGATAGTCACATGGATGATAGACAGATGGAGGGTTATGGGAGGGAAGGGGTAGGTTGATCTTGGAGTAGGCTCAAAGGTAGGCACAATGTTGTGGGCTCAAGAACCTGTAATGTACAGTTTTATGTTCTATGGTCGCTGCAAAACTCTGGTAGGGCAGCGTGGCACAACACTTTACAGTACCAGTGACCCGGGTTCAATTCCCATCACACGGTAGTGTAGTGGTCAGCACAACGCTTTACAGTACCAGTGACCCGAGTTCAATTCCCATTGCACGGTAGTGTAGTGGTCAGCACAACACTTTACAATACCAGTGACCCGGGTTAAATTCCCATCACACGGTAGTGTAGTGGTTAGCACAACGTTTTACAGTACCAGTGACAATAGACAATAGGTGCAGGAGTAGGCCATTCGGCCCTTTAAGCCAGCTCCACCATTCACTCTGATCATGGCAGATCATCCATATTCAGTACCCTGTTCCTGCCTTCTCCCTATATCCCTTGACTCCGCTATCTTTAAGAGCTCTGTCTAACTTCCTTGAAAGAATCGAGAGGATTGGCCTCCACTGCCTTCTGAAGCAGAGAATTCCACAGAACCACAACCCTCTGTGTGAAGAAGTTTCTCCTCAACTCCGTTCTAAATAGTCTACCCCTTATTCTTAAACTGTGGCCTCTGGTTCTGGCCTCCCCCAACATTGGGAACATGTTTCCCTGCCTCTAGCGTGTCCAATCCCTTAATAATCTTATATGTTTCAATCAGATCCCCTCTCATCCTTCTAAATTCCAGTGTATATAAGCCCAGTTGCTCCAATCTTTCAACATATGACATTTCCGCCATCCCTGGAATTAACCTTGTGAACCTACGCTGCACTCCCTCCATAGCAAGGATGTCCTTCCTCAAATTTGGAGACCAAAACTGCACACAATACTCCAGGTGGGGTCTCACCATGGCCTTGTACAACTGCAGAAGGACCTCTTTGCTCCTATATTTGTTATGAAGGCCAACATGCTATTAGCTTTCTTCACTGCCTGCTGTATCTGTATGCTTACTTTAAGTGACCGATGAACAAGGACACCCAGATCTCATTGTACTTCCCCATTTCCTAACTTGACACCATTCAGATAGTAATCTGCCTTCCTGTTCTTGCCACCAAAGTGGATTAACCTCACATTTATTCACATTAAACTACATCTGTCATGCATCTGCCCACTCACCCAACCTGTCCAAGTCACCCTGCATTCTCATAACATCCTCTTCACATTTCACACTGTCACCCAGCTTTGTGTCATCTGCAAATTTGCTAATGTTACTTGTAATCCCTTCATCTAAATCATTAATGTATATTGTAAATAGCTGCGGTCCCAGCACCAAGCCTTGCGGTACCCCACTAGTCACTGCCTGCCATTCTGAAAAGGACCCGCTAATCCCTACACTTTGTTTCCTGTCTGCCAACCAATTTTCTATCCATGTCAGTACCCTACCCCCAATACCATGTGCTCTAATTTTGCCCACTAACCTCCTGTGTGGGACCTTATCAAAGGCTTTCTGGAAGTCCAGGTACACTACATCCACTGGCTTTCCCATGTGCAGTTCCTATCGCACAGCAGTGTATTGGTTAGCACAACGCTTTACAGTACCAGCAACCCGGGTTCAATTCCCATCACACGGTAGTGTAGTGGTTAGCACAACGCTTTACAGTACCAGTGACCCGGGTTCGATTCCCATCACACGGTAGTGTAGTGGTTAGCACAACGCTTTACAGTACCAGTGACCCGGGTTCGATTCCCATCACACGGTAGTGTAGTGGTCAGCACAACGCTTTACAGTACCAGTGACCTGAGTTCAATTCCCATCACACGGTAGTGTAGTGGTCAGCACAACGCTTTACAGTACCAGCAACCCGGGTTCAATTCCCATCACACAGTAGTGTGGTGGTTAGCACAACGCTTTACAGTATCAGTGACCCGGGTTCAATTCCCATCGCACGGTAGTGTAGTGGTCAGCACAACACTTTACAGTACCAGTGACCCGGGTTCAATTCCCATCACACGGTAGTGTAGTGGTCAGCACAATGCCTTACAGAGCCAGCGACCCGGGTTCAATTCCCATTGCACGGTAGTGTAGTGGTTAGCACAACGCTTTACTGTACCAGCGACCCGGGTTTAATTCCCACCGCTGTTTACAAGGAGTTTGTATGTTTTCCCCATGACTCCATCGGTTTCCCCTGGTTGCTCTGGTATGCTGCCACAGTCCAAAGATGCAGAAGTTAAAAGGTTAATTGGTCATTGTAAGTTGCCCTGTGATTGGGCTGGGATTAAATCGGGGGGATTAAATCGGGAGGATTGCTGGGCGGTGTGTCATTGTAAATTGCCCCGTGATTGGGCTGGGATTAAATCGGACTTTTCAACCAGCGCACAAAGGAAATTAATGTGCGCACAAAAGGTTAGTTACCTAAAATAATGTAATTAATAATTATACTTATTGAAAATAATCTTTTAGCTAATGTTTCTGTTAACCAGTTAGTTGGCTAAATACTGACACAAGAGGTTGATAAACATCACATGGAAAGTAGCTTCGCAGGTTCTAAGTGATGTCTTTGATGAACTGGCTGCACTGTGCAAGATTCTGCAAGAGTGGCCTGACACCGACTGATTCACTTCATTTTGCGCGAGGCAGAATTAACAAGATAAGAAAGCAGTATCTGGGAGACAACGTTTCGTGGAGTGACAAAGTTAAAGTTTTGCTAAGCCAACAACGTGTAGAAAATGTGACAGTAGATACAAGTTTGCTGTTGACTTTTATAAATAGTCTTTGTGTTCATTTAGAAGAAAGGTTGCCTGAAGATGAGGTACAAGAATGGTCAGCTTTTGATTTCGCTGCAATTGCAGATTGTGACTTCACATTTGGCGATGAACAAGTTAATGCCTTATGTCTAAAATATCATGATTTCCTAGCTGAAAATACTGCAATAGTTAGACAGTTTAATGATTTCAAATTTTCCGTACCTGTCCATATCCCTCTAAGCCTTTAACCCTTTCCATTCTCCCTTCATGATTTTATACACCTCTATATGATCACCCCTTAGTGTCCTGCAGCCCCGGTGAATAATGTCCTACTCTGCCTGAATTCTCCCCGTAACTCAGGCTCTCTGGTCTTGGCAGCATCCTTGTAGATCTTTGTTGCACTCTGTCCAGTTCAGTGACACAACAGAGTAACTAAACCTGTACACAATACATCAGCTACGGCCTCACTAATATCTGGTCCAAATAATCAGTGGCTTCAGAGACATTCTAGGCTTCTGAAAAAATATCTAGGTGGCGACATCCAAAATTCAGCATAATCCTCTACTTCGTCGTTGTCAGAGAAGTACCTCGTGATGGTGCCAACAACCAACAGCAATGTCCTGAAGATAGTTTATGAAGCAACTACTTCTTTTAAATGTGCTCTGATTGAACCGCGTGCAGTTGGAGCCTGGAGTTTACATTTTGATCCGGTGATTTGGGTGATCTGGCTCTTTTGCTGCTTCCAGGGAAGTTTAGTGAGTTTAAGAGCAGAATGGCGGAATATGAACTTGTGATCGCCTCCATTACTCATTGCCGATTAAAGTGTCCATGACTTTGGACGTGTTTCAGAGCACTCTATGTTTCGATGTTTAGTCTCTGTGGCTTTGGACTCTTTTTGGAGGATTCTGCAGTGTGATATTTAGTCTCTTTGGGAGACAGCAAAGCACCAAATCGCTCATTTGGCCTGAAAACACACCACCATATACAGCCTTGAGATTAATCTTCTTGCTGGCAGCCACAGAAAAGAACCAGAAGAAAATCCATTAAAAATACCATATACAACAAAGACTGCCATGCATATTTTAGGACTAGGTCTGAGCCCAATTCTCTCTGAAGAAAGATGAGTTGGTACAGTGGAGTGGATGTTAATGGACTGGCCGCTAGACTTCTAGATAATTGATCTCGTTTGAATTTAATTGGCAGCTGGTGAATTTTTATTACAGGTTCTTTTGTTAATTAAATTATGGAATGTGAAACTTTTCAATTGTTATTGATTTCATGTTGGCATTCATTTCAAGAGGACTAGAATATAAAAGCAAGGATGTAAGACTGAGGCTCAGTAAGACACTGGTGAGGCCTCAGATGGAGTATTGTGAGCAGTTTTGGGCCCCTTATCTAAGAAAGGATGTGCTGTCATTGGAGAGGGTTCAAAGGAGGTTCAGGAAAATGATTCCAGGATTAAAAGGCTTGTCATATGAGGAGCGTTTGATGACTCTGTGCCTGTATTCACTGGAATTCAGAAGAATGAGGGGGGACCTCATTGAAACCTGTGGAATGTTGAAAAGCCTCGATAGAGCGGATGTGGAGAGGGTGTTTCCTATGGTGGGGGAGTCTAAGACCAGAGGACACAACCTCAGAATAGAGAGGCATCCTTTTAAAATGGAGATGACGAGGAATTTGTTCAGCCAGAGAGTGGTGAATCGGTGGAATTCATTGCCACAGGCAGCTGTGGAGGCCAAGTTGTTGGATGTATTTAAGGCAGAGATTGATCGATTCTTGATTAGAAGGGATACAGGGAGAAGGCAGGAGATTGAGGGTGAGAGGGAATTGGATCAGCCATGATGAAATGGGGCAGACTCGATGGGCCAAATGGCCCAATTCTACTCCTATATCTTGTCGTCTAAAAGAGATGATAAACACTAGAGATTCTGTAGATGTTGGAAATCCAGAGCAACACTCACAAAATGCTGGAGGAATTTCAGCAGCTCAGGTCAGTATGTATGGAAATGATGCCTCAGGCTGAAATCCTTCTTCAGGATTCGAAGCTATTTCGTCAGATGGATGTTTCTCTTAGTAAATAGTTAACAAGTCTATGGCTGTTTACAAGAAGGCAATGGACAGACCAATGAAACTGAGATCCTTCAATGTGTGCAGCAGGATACTGGAGATCTTTTACCAGTATGTTGTAGCGAGTGCGGTCTTCATTGCAGCTTTCTGTTGGGGGAGCAGCTTTGGTGCTGTGATGCAAAAAGACTAAATAAACTCATCAAAAAGGCTGGATCCATCCTTGGCTACAACCCAGACTCTTTGAGTTAGTGGTGGAGAGGAGGTCACTAAACAGACTGTTATCCATTATGGATGAACAGGCTCGTTCAGCTCCGCTGTCACAAGGATCATTACAGAAAATCTTTTCTTTAATATGCAATATTTCTGTTTTTGCGCGTTATTATTTTTATTTTTTTTTTCTCTCTCTCTCCCTCTGCTAGATTATGTATTGCATTGAACTGCTGCTGCTAAGTTAATAAATTTCACATCACATGCCGGTGATAATAAACCTGATTCTGAATGCAATAAGCATATACAACAGTTCTCTGTGCAACAGGAGAACACACATCATAGTACAATAGTAAACACGAGGAAATCTACAGATGCTGGAATTTCAAGCAACACACGTAAAAGTTGCTGGTGAACACAGCAGGCCAGGCAGCATCCCTACAAAGAGGTACAGTCAACGTTTCGGGCCGAGACCCTTCGTCAGGACTAACTGAAAGAAGAGATAGGAAAAGGACTAGTTCTTACTAGCTCTTCTTTCAGTTAGTCCTGACGAAGGGTCTCAGCCGGAAACGTCGACTGTACCTCTTCCTAGAGATGCTGCCTGGCCTGCTGCGTTCACCAGCAACTTTTATGTGTGTTGCATAGTACAATAGTCTCTGTTTTATTATTTTGTACAGTATTATTGAACATTGGTAAATTATTATAACCATATAACAATTACAGCACAGAAACAGACCATCTTGGCCCTTCTAGTCCGTGCCGAACTCTTATTCTCACCTAGTCCCACTGACCTGCACTCAGCCCATAACCCTCCATTCCTTTCCTGTCCATATATCTATCCAATTTAACCTTAAATGACAACATCGAACCTGCCTCAACCACTTCTGCTGGAAGCTCGTTCCACACAGCTACCACTCTCTGAGTAAAGAAGTTCCCCCTCATGTTACCCCTAAACTTTTGCCCTTTAACTCTCAACTCATGGCCTCTCGTATGAATCTTCCCCATTCTCAATGGAAAAAGCCTATCCACGTCAACTTTATCAATCCCCCTCATAATTTTAAACACCTCTATCAAGTCCCCCCTCAACCTTCTACGCTCCAAAGAATAAAGACCTAACTTGTTCAACCTTTCTCTGTGACTTAGGAGATGAAACCCAGGCAACATTTTAGTAAACCTCCTCTGTACTCTCTCAATTTTATTGACATCTTTCCTATAATTCGGTGACCAGAACTGTACACAGTACTCCAAATTTGGCCTTACCAATGCCTTATACAATTTCAACATTACATCCCAACTTCTATACTCAATGCTCTGATTAATAAAGGCCAGCATACCAAAAGCTTTCTTCACCACCCTATCCATGTGAGATTCCACAACTATGCACCATTATTCCTAGATCCCTCTGTTCTACAGCATTCTTCAATGCCCTACCATTTACCATGTATGTCCTATTTTGATTAGTCCTACCAAAGTGTAGCACCTCACATTTTTCAAATTAAACTCCATCTGCCATCTTTCAGCCCATTCTTCTAACTGGCCTAAATCTCTCTGCAAGCTTTGAAAACCTACTTCATTATCCACAACGCCACCTATCTTAGTATCATCTGCATACTTACTAATCCAATTTACTACCCCATATTCCAGATCATTAATATATATGACAAACAACATTGGACCCAGTACAGATCCCTGAGTCACACCGATACACACCCTCCTCCAATCTGACACACCGTTATCCACCACTACTCTCTGGCATCTCCCATCCAGCCACTGCTGAATCCATTTTACTACTTCGATATTAATGCCTAACGATTGAACCTTCCTAACTAACCTTCCATGTGGAACCTTGTCAAAGGCCTTACTGAAGTCCATATAGACAACATCCACCGCTATTACTGTATTATTATTCCGTACTTCATTAGTTAAGTCTGCACACAGTTAAGTGTGTTTTTAGTTGTTGTAATGAAATAATTTCCAAATCGGGATCAATAAAGTGTTATTATTATCTTATCAGATGGCTGTTTCTCTTAGTAAATAGTTCACAAGTCAACAAGAAATGAGTTATTGTTAAATGTTACTGAAGTTTCACCATGGAAGAAATTTATCCTTGGGCAAACATCTGGCCTGTACTTTGTGCAGTGCTTTCATACATCAGCTGTAAATTTTTGTGCAGCATGTAGTCATTACTGTACTTTAGGTGTGTGCACTGAGGAAGTAGAGAAAGGTGAGGAGAGTTTGAACACAATCATTTTGTGAGAGTAAATGAGAAACTACTTTCAGTGCAGAAGGAAAAATTATTGAAGATGTCATTGTTGTCACACATACTTATTGCCTGTTACACAGCTGCCGTTTAGGGCAGCAATGAGTCTCTGATGGTGTTCAGGGTTTCCTTCATTGTGTCAGTACCTTCCTCATGGTTTTCACTACTGTCAGTCATGCAAGTCCTATGTGGAGACTCAGGAATACCATTGCACTCAGATGTAGAAGGATTCTTCATTGCTGTTTCCATAACTATTTTGTTTTACCATTCAGGGTTTTAGCCCTAAGCTGAACCCCCAAACCTGACAGTGGGCCACTCTTAGTCTAACCTCTACCCTTTGACCTGTTTGGCATGGGTGACCCTACCTAGAGCCAACACACAAGACCCTGACCCCAGCCAATGTGGCGCTCTGGGTCATCGAGGCATGCAAACCTCCAAACCCTACTGTCACATACCCCGTGACAGGTTAAAGAACCAGCAGAAATAGAAAACACTTTGGAGTCTGGTATTGCTATTAACTAACGGTATTTATTAGTAATTATTCAATACAGTAATATAAAATCAGATATATCAAACAGGTTAGCAATGATTTTATTGATATAGAAACCAAGCTTCTTCAAGCCTAGGGGTAAATTGAGTTGAGTAGTGATGGAGAAAGAGAGGTGGTGTTGTTGTTCGAGTAAGCCGATGCCGTTGATTCTTCCCGTTGTCCTCTGAAACTTCCAAGTTAGCCAAACTTGATCAACTTAATAACACCATCTTCAAGTGATAGTCTACCAACCCGGGCGAGGGTTAAACACACTAGTAGACTCCACAGAGTCGCTCTTTCACACACTAACAATCACAGATCAATCCCTCAGAATCGATCCTCAGTCCCACACTCGTGGGCACCTGAACACGATAGTGGTAACTTCACCACACCCTTGTATGTCTGCGTGTCCTGTGAAACAAGCAATTACGCTGGTTTAAATACTGTTGTGCTGAACACCAGCTGTCCATCAAGTAGCTCCTCCCTTCTCTCTCTGTAGGAACTTAGAAGCTGCCAGTGTCCTTGCAGAAATTCCCAACAAACTGTTCTCTCTCTCTCTCTCTCTCTCTCTCTCTCTCTCTCTCCCTCTCTCTCCCTCCCTCTCTCTCCCTCTCTCTCTCTCTCTCACTCACTCACTCACTCACTCACTCACTCACTCACTCACTCACACACTCACACACACACACACACACACACACACACACACACACAGTTCATAAGGGATAATTCAAGATCCCGTCACACTACGACGAAGTTGTAGTTCTCTCGGAGGTATTGTCACATATGTCCAGTGAAAAACTTTCTTTTGTATGCTATCCACTCAGAAGGAATAATAGTGCAGAATAAAGTGTTACAGTTACAGAGAAAGTGCAATGCAGGCAGACAATAAGATAGAAGGTCACATGAAGGTCAAAATTGTACGAGGGTGGGTGAGTGGGGAAAATGGCTTGTTTTTCTGTTGTTCTGCTAACATTGTGGATGTGCTCGGTTGGGACTGGAATGTGTGGCGATACTAGTAGCTGCTCCCAGTACAATGTTGGGTTGTGTTGGTTGTTCATGCAAATGATCCATTTCATGTTCAGTTCTATGCAAAAGTCCTGAACACACAAATCACTAGGGTGCCTAAGACATTTGCACAGTACTGTATTTGTCAATGTGGAGTGGAGAGCAATTTGTAAATCTAGCAGGAGCAAAAGATGTTTGGAATAGTGAGGGTGGGGCGTCACGGGAGGGGTGTGGAACAGGTGGCAGAGAAGGAATGCCAGGGGCAGGGGGTGCCACGGCTGCAGACACACCCAGTCCTGAGACGCCAGGCAAGGTCATTAATTCCATACAATTGGTTGTTGATCATTACAGAATGTCTCTCTGGTGCTTTCCACTCCCTCCCCTCTCCCTTCCTCTTCTCCCAACCATGTTTCCCCTCTCCCTGTCCCCTTCCCACTCTCATGGTAAGTGAATCTCAATCTGCGTATTAACTTTTTCCCTTTTAAGAAGACTTTGAATGTTGCAGACTTGAAATGATTTGCTATCTGTGATACCATGGGAAACATTCCTCTTCATGAACATTTAGAAATTGTGCCTTTCAGAGCTGATTAGATAATTGTTGTGTTCTGTTAATTTTATCAGTAATTACAAACTTAGCTGGCTGATAGGTGAAATCTGTGTGGTTGGAGCTGTTTCAAATTTTGTGAGATTAATTAGAGGTTAATGGCATTTGTGAGCAATGTGAACTTGACATCAGAAGAACTTCGGGTGGAAATCCCGCCAGCCTGCATTTTGTTTTTAAGAGATTATACTGTTTCTGTGAAAGATTCTGATGGCGAAACAGTTCAGTAGAAACAGTTGTCCTCAACACAACAAACTCTGCAATTGCTGTTAAATAAACACGGATAAAGTTTAAAAGGATTTCAAAGTTCAAAGTAAATTTGTTATCAAAGTACATATACAACCCTGAGATTCACTGTCTTGCATTCACAGTACAAAGAAAGAAACAAAAAAAAGTAATAAATATCGAGAACATGAGATGAAGAGTCCCTGAAAGTGAGTGTGAGTCCATGGGTTGTGGGAACATCTCAATTCATTGGACAAGTGAAGTTATCCCTGCTGGTTCAACAGCCTGATGGTTGACAGTAGTAACTATCGTGGTGCTGAGGTAGTTCACCTCCTTCCTGACAGCTGCAGCAAGAGACAGCATGGCCCAGATGGTGCTGCTCTCTGCTTTCCTGCATCATGTAGATGTGCCTCTCTAGCATCAGTTTTCCTACACGCATACGAACTTAACACTTAAAACTGCGGAGTATTGAAGAGAGCTTGTAGAATTCATCTGTAGGGTGGAATGGTAGCACAGTTATAACAGCACCAGCAACTCATGTTTGGTTCTGTGTAGTCTATAAGGAGTTTATTCGTTCTCCACTGGACCAGGTGGGCTTCGCTCGTTGGACCAGAAGGACCTGTTACTGTGCTATGTCCCAAATAAATGAGTAAAATGCTGTTCCAGTGGACAGGTCCCCCCTCAGGTTATGAGCGCTTAACTTGTAGCCTCCTGCCCTACATGGGACCTGGTGTCTGGGAGATCTGTGGGATGAAGTTGCTGACTGCTGTAGGGTTGCTGGCACCTTCTGGGTGGGAATGGGGCACCTCGAGATGGCTTTGTCAGCCTGACCCCAAACCACAGCCACGATCTTCTTATTTCATTGAGAGACAGTGCAGAATAGGCCCTTCCTGCCCTACAAGTCACACTGCTAACAATCCCTGATTTAGCCCTTGCCTAATCATGGAACAGTTTACAATGACCAATTAACCTACTAACCGATACGTCTTTGGACTGTGGGAGGAAACCGGAGCATCCAGAGGAAATGCATGTATTCCACTGGAAGGAACGTACAGACTCCTTATAGAGGATGGAGGGACCTGTGGGCTGGGTGGGATTGAGCAGAGCTGGGAATCCCGAGCTGACTCGGTGGGTCAGTGACCAGGACGGATCTGGGAATCCCGAGCTGACTCAGCGGGTCAGCGACCAGGACTGCCGGCCACTCTTCCATCATTTGGGATAGTGTACAATGTCAGGCCCTACCAGCCCAGCCGCCGGTTACAGGACCGACTGGCCCACCCAGCCAAATTAACCTACTAACTGTGACGTCTTTGGAATGTGGGAGGAAACTGGAGCGCCTGGAGGAAAGCCTCGTGGTCGTGGGGCAAATGTACAAGCTCCTGACAGACAGCAGTAGAATTGAAGCAGGGTTGCTCAAGCTGTAATAGGATCCACTCACGTGCCACCCAAAATCTGTGAGCCTCTCCCATTGTTCATTTCTGACTCGCTAAGGGTATGTTGGAAACTGCGATACACCAGCATAGTATTGCTGAGAACAGCAGGTGGGGTAGAGTGAGAGTGGTCTTCATGGTGCTTATCTCCTTACCTGCACAACACCCCCCTCTGCTGCTCCTCCCCGTTCCTTTCTGCCATGTCCTTCTGTCCTCTCCTGTCAGATCCCCCCTTCTCCAGCCCTTTACTTCACCCCTTCTCCTGGTTTTACCAATCAGCTGCCACCTTGTACTTCTTCCTTTCCCTCTCCCCCACCTTAGTCTGACTCCATCCCCTTCCTGAGACATCAACAGTTTATTCCCAGCCATAGTTGCTGCCTGACCTGCTGAGCTCAGCCAACACATTGTGTGTATCGCTCCAGATTTCCAGCATCTGTAGCACCTCTTGTGTCTGGAGCCTGTGTACAGTTTTATAGTTCATGCAAGCAGTACCAACAATTATTTCAAAAGCAGCAACTGATAAGTGGCCAGGTAACCTCCAGCCTGATGGCAGGAATATCGATCTCTCCTTCCAGTTTAAAAATAAAATCCCCCTTCCCTCTTCTTCTGTTCCCCACTCTGGCCTCTTACTTCTTACCTGCCTATCGCCTCCCCTGGGCCCTCTCCTCTGTGACCTTTCCCTCCTACCTAGCTTCTGCAGTCACCCCACGCAGTGAGGTGACTCCAGAGCCATCTGGGGCAATGGAGTCCACACATCCACCACTCTTACGGGTAGTTAGTTAAGTGGGTTGTGGCATTGTAGAAGCAAAGAGCTGGTTAAGTATTCCATAAGACCATAAAATATAGAAGCAGAATTAGGCCATTTGGCCCATCAACTCTGCTGTGCCACTTTGATAGTTCAATAGTTCCATTTAATATCAGAGAAATATATACAATAAACAACCTGAAATTCTTGTTCTTTGCAGACATCCATGAAAATAGAAGAAGGCTGCAAAGAATGAGCGGAAGTAAAAACGGTAGAGCCCCAAATTCCCTACTTACCCCACACACAATCAGCAGCAGCAAATCAACAACCCTCCCGTCCCCCATCAGCACCCTCTCCCCACGCATCAAGCAAACAATAACAAAGCCCCCAAGAAAGACCGTGATCTGCAGCACAACAAATTCATTCACCTGACAATCTGACATACCATGGTTCTCTCTCTCCCTAATAAAGGGACACAGAGGTGTCCCCCTTTCACAGCAAGATGAGAGACCAACAAAGACAAGTGTGTCCCCCCCTCTCTCGACCCCCCCGTCCCCACTCGTCACCCCTCTCGTCTCCCCCCTCTCGTCCCCCCCTCTCTTGTAACCCCCTCTTGTCTGTCCCCCGCCTCGTCCATCCGTCCCCCCCCTCCTCACCCCTCTTGCTCTTCTCTCACTCCCTCCCACCCCCTTTCTCTCGTTCTCTCTCTCACCCCCTTCTGTCTCTGTCTCTCTCTCTCTCTCCCCCCCTCCCCAATGTTCTATTTTTACCTGCCACACTTCATTTGGTAGCACCAGTTTATTCCCAGGGCTGCAAAGCTGTGGAATCCTGAAGGCATTTTCACCTTCTGTGCTGCACCTTTGGGATATCGGAAAACAGCCGGTTGGTGAGGCCCTGGTGTGGGTCTCATCGCCACAGGGAATCCAGATTTGAGTGCAGCTGTAGGTCAGGGTCTTTGACAGAACCCCATCCAGCTTGAAAAGGAAAAAGGGAAAAAGAGGGACCATGAAGGCAGAAAAGCTGTTTCCACGGATGAGCTCCAAGAAGTTGCTTTTGAGTCCCATGGCTGATTCATTCTTTTCTCTCAGCCCCAATCTCCTGCCTTCCCTCCCCACCTTGTTTTAGTTCAGTCTAGTCAGGTAGAGCTGGGGTGATAGGTTATTTTGTTGACTGTGTAAATGCTTTGATCAGGGCGGCCTGCAGGTAACGAATGGCATAGCACTAGACTGAACTGATCTGAAATTCCCAGACTCTTTCGATTTTTGTGTTTTATACTCGGTGTTTTATTGCTCCTTTTTTGCTTCTTTGTTTTGTGGCTGTGTGTGGAAAGACGAATTTGAGGGTTGTATTGTACATACATACTCTGACAATAAATGTACTTTGAACCTTTGAAGGTTATTGGACAACAGGGAAATGAGGGAGGGTTGGGAGTGTCCACGGGAGGCAGCATTTTCCCGGTTGATTACGTGGCAACTTGCTGTGTGGCTGACTAAGGTGATGATGTTCCAGTGTGTTCAGAGCCTTAGTTTGGTCTAGCTGGAAAGTTACTGGTGTGACAGGGAGAAGTCTTGGTGACTTACTGCAAGGCAACTTCCAGATGCTGCTCATAGCCTGACAGTGGAGGATTAAATGCGGCTCGAACACCCCACCTATTTTATACTTTGTTTTGTTTGGTGTGGTAGTTTATCGTAAGAGAAACATCATTTAGGAGAAATCCTCATCTCACTTGATCGGTATGCAGTAAGCATTTGAAGAGGAGAGGCCATTCAACCTCGCAATTTGCACCATTGAGCAACTCGATTGTCTTCCACTCGCCCATTTCAATGGCCCCAGCCCTCTGGGCTAGAGAATTCCACCAGTTCACCACCTTCTGAATGAGGATGTTTCTCCTCACCTAAAGCAGAATTCCTGGAAGGATTCAGATGGTTAAACGGCATCTGTGGAGGGAGAGACCAGTCAAGGTTTCAGGTCGGGGACTGGAAAACGTCCTCTGAGAGCAGCAGAGGATAAATCAATTAGGACCTTCCTTTCAAGGTTAAAAGTAAGTTTATTATCAAAGTAATGTATGTCACCATATACAACCCTAGATTTATTTTCTTGCTGGCATTCACAGTAAATAGAAAGAAACACAATAAAATCAATGAAAAACCGAACACAAGTTGGACAAAAAACCAGTGTGCAGAAGACAACAAACTTGTACAAGTACAAAAAGAAAAAAAAAACAAATAAAATAATAATAAATAAGTGAGCAATAAATACTGAGAACATGAAATGAAGAGTACTTGAAAGTGACCGATCCACGTAGATTTGGCTCAAGTTTGGATGTAGAGTCCTCGATGTGGAAATATTAACTTTTTTTTTCTCTTCCATGGATGCAGCCTCATCAGTCGGGTGTTTCCAATATTTTCTGATATTCTTTTTAAGCTGGTCTGTTTGCCTTCATGTGGTTCTGCACTCTATGACTCTCTGATTCCTGTGTCTTCCCCACCACTGATGTTAGGCTAAACAGTCAGTAACTCTCTCTCTCGCTTCTTACATACTAAATCCACAGTGCGTTTTCTGGAAATTATGGAATTTTGGAAGATGTGAGATGGAGATGTGTCTCTACCAAAGGAGGTGTAAGGCACTCCTTCCCTCCACTAGCCTGCAGGTCACCCTTGGGCAAAATGTAGCACCTGCTTAGCTCCTGATCAAGGTCACATGTAGCCACAGGAGGAGGTGGTGGATGGTCATATAAGCAGCTGGTGCATATCACAAGTCCTGGTTATGTGACCACTGACTCCAGGCAGATAATCTCTGAAGAGTATTGATAATGGCTGGGGTCACCTGTCTGGTAAAGACATTCCCCAGAAGAAGGCAATGGCAAACCACGTCTAGAAAAAATTTCCAGGAACAATCACACTGATGGATAAACGATGATCGTCCACGTCATATGACATGGCACATAATGATGATGTCATACGACACGGCACATGATGATGATGATAACGCTCTAGAGTAGTCACTCACTCACTGGGATTCATTGAACCACTTTTATTGCTAATATAATATAATATTGTATATTAATATTACTATATAATATAAGGCTAGAACTTACGGGTGTGAATTGGGATGAAGTTTTTCCAGGGAAATGTACTATGGACGTGTGGTCGATGTTTAGAGATCTCTTGTGCGATGTAAGGGATAAGTTTGTCTCGGTGAGGAAGATAAAGAATGGTGGGGTGAAGGAACCATGGGTGACTAGTGAGGTGGAAAATCTAGTCAGGAGGAAGAAGGCAGCACACATGAGGTTTAGGAAGCAAGGATCAGATGGGTCTATTGAGGAATATAGGGAAGCAAGAAAGGAGCTTAAGAAGGGGCTGAGAAAAGCAAGAAGGGGGCATGAGAAGGCCTTGGCGAGTAGGGTAAAGGAAAACCCCAAGGCATTCTTCAATTATGTGAAGAACAAAAGGATGACAATAGTGAAGATAGGACCGATTAGAGATAAAGGTGGGAAGATGTGCCTGGAGGCTGTGCAAGTGAGTGAGGTCCTCAATGAATACTTCTCTTCGGTATTCACCAATGAGAGGGAACTTGATGATGAGGACAACATGAGTGAGGTTGATGTTCTGGAGCATATTGATATGAAGGGAGAGGAGGTGTTGGAGTTGTTAAAATACATTAGGACGGATAAATCCCCTGGGGCCTGATGGAATATTCCCCAGGCTGCTCCATGAGGTAAGGGAAGAGATTGCTGAGCCTCTGGCTAGGATCTTTATGTCCTCGTTATCCACGGGAATGGTACCGGAGGATTGGAGGGAGGCGAATGTTGTCCCCTTTTTCAAAAAAGGTAGAAGGGAATAGTCCGGGTATTATAGACCAGTGAGCCTTACGTCTGTGGTGGGAAAGCTGTTGGAAAGGATTCCAGACTCCAGATTCTTAGAGATAGGATCTATGGGCATTTACAGAATCATGGTCTGATCAAGGACAGTCAGCATGGCTTTGTGAACGGCAGATCGTGTCTAACAAGCCTGATAGAGTTCTTTGAGGAGGTGACCAGGCATATAGATGAGGGTAACGCAGTGGATGTGATCTATATGGATTTTAGTAAGGCATTTGACAAGGTTCCACATGGTAAGCTTATTCAGAAAGTCAGAAGACATAGGATCCAAGGAAGTTTGGCCAGGTGGATTCAGAATTGGCTTGCAGAAGGCAGAGGGTTGTGGTGGAGGGAGTACATTCAGATTGGAGGATTGTGACTAGTGGTGTCCCACAAGGATCTGTTCTGGGACCTCTACTTTTCGTGATTTTTATTAATGACCTGGATATGGGGGTAGAAGGGTGGGCTGGCAAGCTTGCAGATGACACAAAGGTTGGTGGTGTTGTAGATAGTTTAGAGGATTGTCGAAAATTGCAGAGAGACATTGATAGGATGCAAAGGTGGGCTGAGAAGTGGCAGGTGGAGTTCAACCCAGAGAAATGTGAGGTGGTACACTTTGGAAAGACAAACTCCAAGGCAGAGTACAAAGTAAATGGCAGGATACTTGGTAATGTGGAGGAGCAGAGGGATCTGGGGGTACATGTCCACAGATCCCTGAAGGTTGCCTCACAAGTAGATAGGGTAGATAAGAAAGCTTATGGGGTGTTAGCTTTCATAAGTCGAGGGATAGAGTTTAAGAGTCGCGATGTAATGATGCAGCTCTATAAAACTCTGGTTAGGCCACACTTGGAGTACTGTGTCCAGTTCTGGTCGCCTCACCATAGGAAGGATGTGGAAGCATTGGAAAGGGTACAGAGGAGATTTGCCAGGATGCTGCTTGGTTTAGAGAGTATGTATTATGATCAGAGATTAAGGGAGCTAGAGCTTTACTCTCTGGAGAGAAGGAGGATGAGAGGAGACATGATAGAGGTGTACAAGATAATAAGAGGAATAGATAGAGTGGATAGCCAGTGCCTCTTCCCCAGGGCACCACTGCTCAATACAAGAGGACATGGCTTTAAGGTAAGGGGTGGGAAGGTCAAGGGGGGTATTAGAGGAAGGTTTTTTCACTCAAAGAGTGGTTGGTGTGTGGAATGCACTGCCTGAGTCAGTAGTGGAGGCAGATACACTAGTGAAGTTTAAGAGACTACTAGACAGGTATATGGAGGAAATTAAGGTGAGTGGTTGCATGGGAGGCAGGGTTTGAGGGTCGGCACAACTTTGTGGGCCGAAGGGCCTGTAATGTGCTGTACTATTCTATGTTCTATGTTCTAATATTAGTTTCTTGGAGTTCCTCTTTATGCCATACAAGACTTTGGTGAGGCCCCATTTGGAATACTGTGTTCAGTTTTGGTCACCTTGCTATAGGAAAATTGCCACTAAGCTGAAAGTAGAGGAGAAGAGATTTTCGAGGAGGTTGGTGCGACTCAAGGGACTGAGTAATGGAGAGTGGCTGGATCTCATTTTTACTGGTGTGCAGGATTATGAGGGGTGATCTTACAGAGGTATATAAAATCATGGGGTGAATACATAGTCTTTATTCCCCAGAGTTGGGGAATTGAGAGCTGGAGGACATACAGAACTATGCAAAAGTCTTAGGTGTGTGTGTGTGAATGTGCCTATCTATCCATCCTACTTTTACAATATAGGAGCAGAATTAGGCCATTTGGTCCATCGTATCTGCTCCACCATTTTATCATGGTTGATCCATGCAAAAGTACTGTGAGTAGAGAGGCTACAGAAGGACTTAAACAGATTAGGAGAATGGGCAAAGAAATGGCAGATGGAATATGGTGTTGGGAAGCGTATGGTCATGCATTGTAGTGGAAGAAATAATTGTAGACCACTTCCTTAATGGAGAGAAAATTTAAAAACCTGAGGCACAAAGGGACTTGGGAGTTAATCTGCGGGTTGAGTTTGTGCTGAGGAGGGTGAGTGTGATGTTAGCATTTATTTTGAGAGGACTAGAAATTCCTGCCTTCTCCCTGTATCCCTTCATGCCCTGATTAATCAAGAATTTACCCAATCTCTGCCTTAAATACACCCAATGACTTGGCCCTTACGGTCACCTATGACAGGGTTCCGCAGATTCACCACTCTCTGGCTAAAGAAATTCCTCCTCATCTCCATTCTAAAAGGACGCTCCTCTATTTGGAGGCTGCGTCCTCTGGTCTTAGACTCCCCCATCATAAGAAACATCTTCTCCACATCCGCTCTATCAATGTCTTTCAATATTCGATAGGTTTCAATGAGGTCACCCCTCATTCTTCTGAATTCCAGTGATTAAGAGGCCCAGAATCATCAAATGCTCTTCATATGATGAGCCTTTTAATCCAGAATCATTTTCGTGAACATCCTTTGAATTTCACCAATGTCAGCACATAATTTCTTAGATAAGGAGCCCAAAACTGCTCTGAATACTCCAAATGAGGCCTCACCAGTGTTTTATAAAGCCTCAACATTACATCCTTGTCCCCTCGAAATGAATGCTCACCCCAGACATGACCTGCAAAGTAACCTTTTGGGAATCCTGCATGAGGACTCCTAAATCTCTTTGCACCTCAGACTTTTGAATTTTCTCTCCATTTAGAAAATGGTCTACTCTTTTATTTCTTCTACAAGAGTCCATGTGTACACTTCCCGACACTATGTTCCATCTGCCACTTCTTTGCCCGCTCTCCGAATCTGTCTTAAGTCCTTCTAGGGCTCTCTACTTTCAGTACTTTTGCAAAGCACAGTACTGTTGCAATTTTATGTATTGCACTTTACTGCTAGCACAAAAAACAAATTTCATGATGTGTGAATGATGATAAACCTGATTCTGATATGGATGTCTATTGTGGACTGAGAGTGGGAAGGGGACAGAGAGAGGGGAATCATGGTTGGGAAAAGGGGAAGGGAGAGGGGAGGGAGCAGGAAGCATCAGACAGACATTCTGTAATGATCAATAAACCAATTGTTCAGAATCAAATGATCTTGCCTAGTATCACAGGGTTGGGTGTGTTTGCACCCACAGAAATGCCTCCACCCCTGCCCCTGGTACTCTCTCTCTGCCATCTGTCCCACGGCACTCCACCCTGAACATTCCAAGCATCTTTTGCTCCCATCAATTTACAAACTCCCTCTCTGCTCCATGTTGACAAGTACGACGCTGTGCAACTCTTGAGCACCCTCGCTATATGTATATGTGCACGGTGCAGTAGGTTCCTACTCAGTCTCATCCCTCTCATCCTGAACCTGAGAGACAAACTTTACATGGAGAGGGTGTTCAGTATATGGAATGAACTGCCAGAGGTATTGGTCGAGGCAGGTACATTAACAACATGTAAAAGGCATGTGGATAGTATACAAGTTAATGCGTAGTGTAGTGAAACTGTGAGGAAGATGATAGGCAAAATTGGGATGAGTTAAAGTGTAACAGGCAGTCAAATTCAAAATTCAGGACGAAGGTGTAATATTTGAATTCACACAATACATAGAATAATGTAGATGATCTTGTAGCACAGTTACAGATTGGCAGGTTTGACTTTGTAGGCCTCACTGAATCATGGCTGAAAGAAGTTCATAGCTGCGAGCTTAAAGGATACACGTTGTATTAAAAGGACAGGCAGGTAGGCAGAGAGGGTGGGATGGCTCTGTTGGTAAGAAATGAAAGTAAATCCTTGAAGAGGTATGACATAGGATTGGAAAAATGTGGAATCCTTGTGAGTTAAGAAACTGCAAGTGTAAAAAGACTCTGGGAGTTGTATACAGGCTGCCGAACAGTAACAAAGATGTGGACTACAAATTATAGCAGGAGATAGAAAAGACATGTCAGAAAGGTAATGAATCCTTGTGTAGAATTCACTAAAGGTTAACTTACAATTTGGATCAGTGGTAATATTAGTATTAACTCTGGCAGAACTGGAATATAAGAGCAGGGATGTAATGCTGAGGCTTGATAAGGCATTGATCAGACTGCAGTTTGAGTATTGTGAGCAGTTTTGGGTCCCTTATTCAAGAAAAGATGCGCTGGCGTTGGAGAGGGTCCAGAAGAGGTTCATGAGAATGATCCCAAGAATGAAAGGGTTAACATGGAGTATTTGATAGCTCTGGGCCGGTACTTGCTGGAGTTTAGAAGAACAAGGGGGAAATCTCATTGAAAGACCTAGATAGAATGTAAGTGGAGAGGATGTTTCCTATAGTGGAGTCCAAGACCAGTGGGGACAGCCTCAGAATAGAGGGACATCCATTTAGAACAGATGAGGAAAAATTTCATTAGGCAGAGAATGGAATTCGTTGCCACAGGTGGCTGTGCAGGCCAAACCTTTGGGTATATTTAAGGTGGAGGTTGATAGGTTCTTGATTAGTCAGTGTCAAAGGTTATAGGGAGAAAGCAGGATAATTGGGTTGAGCGGGATAATAAACCAGCCATGATGGAATGGGCCAAATGGCTTAATCTCTCGTGGCTTCAGCTTCATGTGCCTCCATTTCAGTACCAATAAGGAGCAACTTTACCTCTGACAGTCTTCATCAATTTTAACCAGGGGTGAAAATACCAGACATGGTGCCTACAATTCCCCCCACATACACTGCATGTGTGTTTGTAAAATTCACCTGCATCTTGCTCTTAGATCACACCCTCAGTTTGACTCGCTGGTCCAAACGGATGGTTCCTCAATCAACCTGGTGCAAGCCATTCATCTGGCCTTCCTTTTTGTGTTTCCTTGCCAGGTAGATAAGGAGCTCAGAGGTCAAGTGGATCTATTCTGTGAACTGACCGGCCATTTACCTCTTCATATGGATGGGCATCAGCATGTTCATGTTTTACCAGGTAAGTACCAATAGAAACACTCACAACACGCTGGAGGAACTCAGGTCGGGCAGCATCTGTGGAAATGATCAGTCAACGTTTCGGGCCGGAACCTTTCATCAGGACTGTAGAGGGAAGGGGCAGAGGCCCTATAAAGAAGGTGGGGGGAGGGTGGGAAGGAGAAGGCTGGTAGGGTCCAGGTGAAAAACCAGTAAGGGGAAAGATAAAGGGGTGGGGGAGGGGAGACAGGGAGGTGATAGACAGGGAAGGTGAAGAAGGAAAAGGGGAAAACACAATGGATAATAGAAGGAGGCGGAACCATGAGGGAGGTGATAGGCAGCTGGGGGAGGGGGCAGAGTGACATAGGGATAGGGGAAGGGAGGGGGAGGGAATTACCGGAAGTTGGAGAATTCTATGTTCATACCAAGGGGCTGGAGACTACCTAAACAGTATATGAGGTGTTGCTCCTCCAACCTGAGTTTAGCCTCATCATGTCAGTAGAGGAGGCCATGTATGGACATATCTGAATGGGAGTGGGAAGCAGAGTTGAAGTGGGTGGCTACCGGGAGATCCTGTCTGTTTTGGCGGACAGAGCGGAGGAGGTCGACGAAGCGGTCCCCCAATCTGTGTCAGGTTTCACCGATGTAGAGGAGGCCGCACCGGGAGCACCGGATGCAATAGATGACCCCAACAGACTCACAAGTGAAGTGTTGCCTCACCTGGAAGAACTGTTTGGGGCCCTGAATGGTGGCAAGAGAGGAGGTGTAGGGACAGGTGTAGCACTTATGCTTAACAGGGATAAGTGCCAGGTGGGAGATCCGTGGGGAGGGACGTGTGGACCGTTCGGATATGTCCATACATGGCCTTCTCTACTGCCATGATGAGGCTAAACTCAGGTTGGAGGAGCAACACCTCATATACCATCTGGGTAGTCTCCAGCCCCTTGGTATGAACATCGAATTCTCCAACTTACGGTAATTCCCTCCCCCTCCCTTCCCCTATCTCTATGTCACTCTGCCCCCTCCCCCAGCTGCCTATCACCTCCCTCATGGTTCTGCCTCCTTCTACTACCCATTGTGTTTTCCCCTTTTCCTCCTTCACCTTCCCTGTCTATCACCTCCCTGCTTCCCCTCCCCCACCTCTTTATCTTTCCCCTTACTGGTTTTTCACCTGGAACCTACCAGCCTTCTCCTTCCCACCCTCCCCCCACCTTCTTTATAGGGCCTCTGCCCCTTCCCTCTTCAGTCCTGACGAAGGGTTCTGGCCCGAAACGTAGACTGATCATTTCCACAGATGCTGCCCGACCTGCTGAGTTCCTCCAGCGTGTTGTGGGTGTTGCTTTGACCCCAGCATCTACAGAGTATTTTGTGTTTAAGTACACCCTATCCTCGTTATATGCGAGGGATACGTTCCTCGAAGTTGACTCGTAATGTAGATCGCATAATGTGAATAATTATTTAAATGGAGAAAATAGGGATGTGTTCCAGAGGGCTTCCTAAATATGTTTTATCTGTAATTTATGCACATTTTCATACCAATACGACACAAAAGCAGTACTACAAGACAACATTTGTATTATATTTAATCAATTTAAGGTAATATTCAATGTAATAGATCATAGAAAGTTAACATTCTCTGGTGTACAGTACTCACCAACAGTGGCAGGTGTGTTCACTCCGGGAGATGAGTGGTTGTTGTGGTGTCGGGCAGCTTTACACGGGGATAAAGTGGATGGTTGTGGTCGTCAGGATCATATCAAGCACAGCAAGGGGTGAAGGAAGACTCACAGAACTCTTAGAACTGCCGGCAGCAGAAGATTACAGGGATTTGAATAAAGTGGTAAGGGTTATTTGCTTGTCAGCATTTTGTTTCTTAGCATAAATTTGCTTGTAGGGAAGAAGGGTTGACGGCAAGGAACGACTGAAATGCTGACTCCGTTCTAAACTTGGGTCCATGTCCATCACCATTTGTGCCAAGTGTTCCGACTTCCACCATTCCCTCACCGTTGGTAAACTCCTGGGATTTTCAAAATCGTCTGTTGCTTGCAGCATCTGAGAGATAGTTCGCCGTAAAAAAAAAACGTATGCCTTGAATGTGGATCACAATTTGGTCGAGTGGTTGAATCAGCGATGTTGTGTTAGACGGCAGGAAACGCACTGTTATGTTAGGATGAATGCTGTCCAAATGTTTAGGATGGGCTGGCGCATTGTCAAGCAACAAAAGAACTTTAAAGGCAAGATTCTGTTCCCGGCAGTAGCGTCCCAGAGCTGTGTTACCTTCAGCTGATGCCGCGCTGTTTATAATTTCCAACTGTTTTTCCAAGTGTTAAAGCAGTTCTCTGCCGCTCGGCTGATGGCACAGGACATGACATCGGATGCTTAGGAAGCATAGTTAAATATTTCGAGCACAAAATCACTGCACCGTAGGTAAAACCAACAAAAGTTTAAGATCGCGCATCCACACCTTGCAAAAACCAATGCGAGAACGGCGGGAGTGAGATTGTGAGGCGCGCGCACCTGACTTGTATTGGCGGGAAAGCGGTGCTTTTCATCCCAACAGTGAGACTGTGAAGCGTGCGCACGTGACTTGTATTGGCGGGAAGGCAGTGCTCCTCGCATAACTGAGTTTTGGACGCATATAACGAGACGTTGGTAGAAATAGGTTCCTCTCATAACTGTGAATCCGTATTGTCTGAAGACGCATATAACGACGATAGGGTGTACCAATAGAACTTGCACAGAACAGCACAGCACAGCACAAGGGCAGTCCCTTCAGCCCAGAATGTTGTCTCGAACCAAATATATTAGTAATCAAATGGTCAACTAAATATGTGTACACAATCAGCTCCCCCATGGACCATCCCCAGTCTGGCGACAAAAGGAGGAGGTTTGGCCAGGGGGGGCTTGCAACCCCATCCCGTGAAAACCCAGCGCTACAGACACACCAAAAGAAACTCCAAAGACCTCATCCCTGGGAGAGGAGGGATGTTTGAAGATGGAATACACCTGGGAACAACTTGAAAGACTGGCCCAGGACAGAGAACTCTGGTGAGTTGCTGTTAGTGGTCTATGTCCCAGTAGGGGTGAGGGACTTAAGAAAATGCCTACACAATGTCCATATCCCTCCATTTTCTCACATATGTGGATAGTGTGGAGGACTGTCAGAGGCTACAGTGCAACATCAATAGGATGCAGAACTGGGCTGAGGAGTGGCAGATGGACTTCAACCCGGATAAGTGTGGTGGATCATTTCGGTAGGTCAAATTTGAAGACAGAGTATAATATTATTGGTAAGACTCTTGGCAGTGTGGAGGAACAGTGAGATCTTGGGGTCCGTGTCAATAGGACGCTCAAAGTTGCTGTGCAGGTTGACAGTGTTGTTAAGAAGTCGTATGGTGTGTTGGGCTTCTTCAACTGTGGGACTGAGTTCCTGAGCCGTGAGGTAATTTTACAGCAATATAAGACTTTAGTGAGGGAGTAGTGTGTTCTGTTCTGGTCACCTCACTACAGGAAGGTTGTGGATACTATAGAGAGAGTGCAGAGGAGATTTACAATGATGTTGCCTGGAGTGGAGAGTGTGCCTTTTCTCCTTAGAGCGGTGGAGGATGAGAGGTGACATGATAGAGGTGTATAAGATGATGAGAGGCATTGATCGTGTGGATAGTCAGAGGCTTTTTCCCCAGGGCTGAGGGGGCATAGTTTTAAGGTGCTTAGAAGTAGGTACAGAGGGGATGTCAGGGTAAGTTTTTCACACAGAGTGGTAGGTACGTGGAGAGCACTGCCAGCAAAGGTGGTAGAGGTGAATACAATAGGGTCTTTTAAGAGACTCTTAGATAGGTACATGGAGCTCAGAAAAATAAAGGGCAATGTGGTAGGGAAATTCTAGAGAAGGTTACATGGTCAGCACAACATTGTGGGCCGAAGGGCCTGTAATATGCTGTAGGTTTCTATGTTTCTATTCATGTGCCTATCTATGAGCATGACCTGTTTTATTCTAGAACAGATTTAATGCAATGTAAGGAATACAGTCATTCCTCTCCTAAGGCTTCATGCTGCCATTAACATCTGTTTTGCTCACTGCTCTGGGACATTTACTCTGCTCTCTGCACTGCTGAGTCTATGGATCTGCTCCAGGCTTCATGCCTGTGAGCTCCACGACATTTTGCTGTGCTGGTGCTGAACTGAGTTTGCAGCTACTCTGGGCTTTGTCTCTGGACTCACTTTCACTCTGAGTGCTGTTGCTTGCTTTTATTGTTTGCATAAGATGTGGCAGTTTTGGGGGAACGCCCCTCTCCCGCATAGTCACATCTGCCAGAAGTGTATATGGCTGGGTGATCTGGAAGACCGTGTAAGGAATCTGGAGCAGCAGCTGGATGACCTTCGACTCATAAGGGAGAATGAGTCAGTCATAGATGAGAGCTACAGGGAGGTAGTCACACCTAGGCTGTCAGAAGCAGGTCGTTGGGTGACAGTCAGAGGGGGGAAAGCGAAGGTGAGCAGACAGGTAGTGCAGAGCACCCCTGTAGCCATTCCCCTGAATAATAAGTTTACCGTCCTGGATACTGTTGGCGGGGACGACCGACCAGGTGTGAGCCATGGTGGCAGGGCCTCCAGCACTGAGTCTGACCCTGTGGTGCAGAAGGGTGGAATGGAGAAGAGGAGAGCCGTCGTCATAGGAGACTCTAGTCAGGGGAGCAGACAGGAGATTTTGTGGACGTGAGAAGGACACCCGCATGGTTTGTTTCCTCCCGGGTGCCAGAGTCCGGGATGTCTCTGACCGGGTGCACAACATCCTGGTACGAGAGGGAAAGCAACCAGAAGTCGTGATACATGTTGGGACCAACGACGTAGGCAGGAAGAGGGACGAGGTCCTGCAGTGTGAGTTTCGGGAACTAGGCAGAAGGCTGAAGAACAGGACCTCAAGGGTGGCGTTCTCAGGATTGCTGCCAGTGCTATGTGACAGTGATGGTAAGAATTGGAGGAGATGGCAGTTGAATGCGTGGCTGAGGAGTTGGTGCAGGGAGCAGGGTTTTAAATTTTTGGATCATTGGGATCTCTTCTGGAGAAGGTGGGACGTGTACAGATTGGATGGGTTGCGCCTGAACTCGAGGGGGAGACATATCCTTGCAGGTAGGTTTGCTAGCATGGTTCGGGAGGGTTTAAACTAATTTGCAAGGGAGATGGGACCCAGAGCGATAGAGCAGTGAAAGAAGTGCATGGAGTAAAGCCAGATCTAACATATAGAGAGGCTTTGAGGAAAGAAAAGCAGAATAAATGGTGTAAAGACAGTAAGGTAGAAGGGCTGAAATGTGTGTACCTCAATGCAGGAAGCATCAGGAACAAAGGTGATGAACTGAGAGCTTGGATACATACATGGAATTATGATGTAGTGGCCATTACAGAGACTTGGCTGGCACCAGGGCAGGAATGGATTCTCAATATTCCTGGATTTCAGTGCTTTAAAAGGGATAGAGAGGGCGGAAAAAGGGGAGGAGGGGTGGCATTACTGGTCAGGGATACTATTACAGCTACAGAAAGAGTGGGTAATGTAGCAGGATCCTCTTTTGAGTCAGTATGGTTGGAAGTCAGGAACAGGAAGGGAGCAGTTACTCTATTGGGGGTATTCTATAGGCTCCCTGGAAGCAGCAAAGATACAGAGGAGCAGATTGGGAGGCAGATTTTGGAAAGGTGCAAAAATAACAGGGTTGTTATCATGGGTGACTTTAACTTCCCTGATATTGATTGGCACCTGATTAGTTCCAAGGGTTTAGCTGGGGCAGAGTTTGTTAAGTATGTCCAGGACGGACTCCTGTCACAGTATGTGGATAGGCCGACTAGGGGGAATGCCATACTAGATCTAGTACTCGGTAATGAACCAGGTCAGGTCACAGATCTCTCAGTGGGTGAGCATCTGGGGGACAGTGACCACCGCTCCCTGACCTTTAGCATTATCATGGAAAAGGATAGAATCACAGAGGACAGGAAAATTTTTAATTGGGGAAGGGCAAATTATGAGGCTATAAGGCTAGAACTTGCGGGTGTGAATTGGGATGATGTTTTTGCAGGGAAATATACTATGGACATGTGGTCGATGTTTAGAGATCTCTTGCAGAATGTTAGGGATAACTTTGTCCCGGTGAGGAAGATAAGGAATGGTAGGGTGAAGGAACCATGGGTGACAAGTGAGGTGGAAAATCTAGTCAGGTGGAAGAAGGCAGCATACATGAGGTTTAGGAAGCAAGGATCAGATGGGTCTATTGAGGAATATAGGGAAGCAAGAAAGGAGCTTAAGAAGGGGTTGAGAAGAGCAAGAAGGGGGCATGAGAAGGCCTTGGCGAGTAGGGTAAAGGAAAACCCTAAGGCATTCTTCAATTATGTGAAGAACAAAAGGATGACCGGAGTGAAGGTAGGACCAATTAGAAATAAAGGTGGGAAGATGTGCCTGGAGGCTGTGGAAGTGAGCGAGGTCCTCAATGAATACTTCTCTTCGGTATTCACCAATGAGAGGGAACTTGATGATGGTGAGGACAATATGAGTGAGGTTGATGTTCTGGAGCATGTTGATATTAAGGGAGAGGAGGTGTTGGAGTTGTTAAAATAAATTAGGACGGATAGGTCCCCGGGGTCTGATGGAATATTCCCCAGGCTGCTCCACGAGG
This sequence comes from Mobula birostris, assembly GCF_030028105.1. NCBI lineage: Eukaryota > Metazoa > Chordata > Chondrichthyes > Myliobatiformes > Myliobatidae > Mobula > Mobula birostris. Next base: position 64,132,708 of record NC_092391.1, on the reverse strand, counting down.
CAAGGGAAGAGATTGCTGAGCCTCTGGCTAGGATCTTTATGTCCTCGTTGTCCACGGGAATGGTACCGGAGGATTGGAGGGAGGCGAATGTTGTCCCTTTGTTCAAAAAAGGTAGTAGGGATAGTCCGGGTAATTATAGACCAGTGAGCCTTACGTCTGTGGTGGGAAAGCTGTTGGAAAAGATTCTTAGAGATAGGATCTCTGGGCATTTAGAGAATCATAGTCTGATCAGGGACAGTCAGCATGGCTTTGTGAAGGTCAGATCATGTCTAATAAGTCTGATAGAGTTCTTTGAGGAGGTGACCAGGCATATAGATGAGGGTAGTGCAGTGTATGTGATCTACATGGATTTTAGTAAGGCATTTGACAAGGTTCCACACGGTAAGCTTATTCAGAAAGTCAGAAGGCATGGGATCCAAGGAAGTTTGGCCAGGTGGATTCAGGGTTGGCTTGCCTGCAGAAGGCAGAGGGTCGTGGTGGAGGAAGTACATTCGGATTAGAGGATTGTGACTAGTGGTGTCCCACAAGGATCTGTTCTGGGACCTCTACTTTTCGTGATTTTTATTAATGACCTGGATGTGGGGGTAGAAGGGTGGGTTGGCAAGTTTGCAGATGACACAAAGGTTGGTGGTGTTGTGGATAGTGTAGAGGATTGTCGAAAATTGCTGAGAGACATTGATAAGATGCAGAAGTGGGCTGAGAAGTGGCAGATGGAGTTCAACCCTGAGAAGTGTGAGGTGGTACACTTTGGAAGGACAAACTCCAAGGCAGAGTACAAAGTAAATGGCAGGATACTTGGTAGTGTGGAGGAGCAGAGGGATCTGGGGGTACATGTCCATAGACCCCTGAAAGTTGCCTCACAGGTGGATAGGGTAGTTAAGAAAGCTTATGGGGTGTTAGCTTTCATAAGTCGAGGGATAGAGTTTAAGAGTCGCGATGTAATGATGCAGCTCTGTAAAACTCTGGTTAGGCCACACTTGGAGCACTGTGTCCAGTTCTGGTCACCTCACTATAGGAAGGATGTGGAAGCATTGGAAAGGGTACAGAGGAGATTTACCAGGATGCTGCCTGGTTTAGAAAGTATGCATTATGATCAGAGATTAAGGGAGCTAGGGCTTTACTCTTCGGAGAGGAGGAGGATGAGAGGAGACATGATAGAGGTGTACAAGATAATAAGAGGAATAGATAGAGTGGACAGCTAGTGCCTTCTCCTCAGAGCACCACTGCTGCATACAATAGGACATGGCTTTAAGGTAAGGGGTGGGGAGTTCAAGGGGGATATTAGGGGAAGGTTTTTTACTCAGAGAGTGGTTGGTGTGTGGAATGCACTGCCTGAGTCAGTGGTAGAGGCAGATACAGTAGTGAAGTTTAAGAGACTACTAGATAGATATATGGAGGAATTTAAGGTGGGGGCTTATATGGGAGGCAGGGTTTGAGGGTCAGCACAACATTGTGGGCCAAAGGGCCAGTACTGTGCTGTGCTATTCTATGTTCTATAATTTTTGTGTTTTTTTTTCCTTCTCTCTCTTTGTTGGGCGTTTATGGGCCCAGCAGAGATTGCACTTTCTGAGGAAGCTTAAACAATCATCACTCCCCACTAGCATCTTAACTACATTCTACAGAGGCGTGGTTGAGAGTGTGCTGACCTTTAGCACCACAACCTGGTACTCCAGCTGCAGTGCTGTCGACAAAAAAGCCTTGCAGAGGGTGGTTAGGGGAGCAGAGAAGGTTATTGGGGTCTCCCTACCTTCTGTCCAAGACCTCTTTCGGAGTCGATGCCTCCAGAAGACACAGTACATCATTAAAGACCCATCACACCCTCTCCATGAACTGTTTGTTCTTCTGCCATCAGGCAAACGTTACAGGAGCATCAAAACTAAAACCACAAGGCTACTAAACAGCTTCCTCCCACAGGCAGTCAGACTGCTAAATAGCTGCTCTACCTGACTCTGCTTTGGACACTTTTAACTTGCACTGGACACTTACAACTTGATTTTAACTGACATGTGGCTGTTGTGTTTTACTATTTATTGTTATGTTTATTATTTAGTGTTGCATTTGTTATGTTATGATTGCACTGCTCCTGGGAAACGCTGTCTCGTTCTGCCCTGCAGAGCTGATGTACGGTTAGAATGATAAAGTTTTTTGAATCTTGAATCTTCTCTTTGTTGTTGTGGCTGTCTGTAAGGAGCACAAGGTTATATAATGTATACATTATTTGATAACAAATGGGCTTTGAACTTTGAATATCCTGAATCGTCAAGTTCCACATTGGCTTCACATGCAGTGTAGGGCAAGGAGGAGAGGGCCACAATGTAAAGAGTTAAATGCCTCCATATCCTACACATTTGCTGAAAGTGGCCACACAGCTTGACGTGTGGCATTGTCGCTGCCTTGGGTGGGGCCATTGACCGTAAGAGTAATGAAATCAATACAGGAGCAGACGATGGACCGAATGGCCTGCTTCTGCTCCTATACCTTATGGTCTTGCAGCTGTGTGAACTGCGGCCAGGCCTCAGTTTTGGGGTACTGTGTGCACCTCGTTTCAGGAAGTGTGTGGAAACTTTGGAGAGGGTGCACTAGCATACCACCTGGATTAGAGGGCATGAGACAAAAGGAGGGGACTTCTTCCCCCTTCCTTTCCAGTTCTATTGAGAGGTCGCTCCCTGAGCTGTCGACTGTTTATTTATTTCCATGGATGCTGCCTGACCTGCTGAGTTCCTGCAGCGTTTCGTGTGAGTTGCACAAGCCTGGGACAGCAGAGACTGAGCAGGGACCTGGTGGAGGTTTACTAGACTGTGTGAGGCATAGATCATTACAACAATTAGAATCCAGTTTGTTATCACTGACATGTCATGAAATTTGTTGTTTTGCGGCAGCAGTACAGAGCAAGATATCAAAATGACCATCCAGGCCATGCTCTCTTCTCTCTACTAGCATCATGCAGGAGGTAGAGAAGCTCTGGGTCCCACATCACGAGGTTGAGGAACAGTTACTACTCTACCAAGTCGTCACTTTTTAATTATCATTTCAACCATAACTGCTGGTATAGAACATAGTAAAAATGAGAGAACGTTTTCCAGGACCATGGTGCTACATGAAACAATACAAAAACTACACTGAACTATGTAAGAAAAAAATACACAAAAAACTACTCTAGACTACAGACTTATCCAGGACTGCATATAGTGCGCAAAACAGTGCAGGCACTACAATAAATAATAAACAAGACAGTAGGCACAGAGAGGGTATAGTAGGCTGGTGTCAAGCCAGGCTGTAGGTATTGAAGAGTCTGATGGCTTGGGGGAAGAACTTGTTACATAGTCTGGTCGTGAGAGCCCAAATTCTTCAGTGCCTTTTTCCAGATGGCGGGAGGGATAAGAACTTATATGAGGGGTGCGTGGGGTCCTTCATAATGCTGTTTGCTTTACGGATGCAGCGTGTGGTGTAAATGTCTGTGATGGCGGGAAGAGAGACCCGATGATCTTCTCAGCTGACCTCACTATCTGCTGCAGGGTCTTGCGATCCGAGATGGTGTAATTTCCGAACCAGGCCGTGATGCAGCTGCTCAGGATACTCTCAATACAACCTCTGTAGAATGTGGTGAGGATGGGGGGTGGGAGGTGGACTTTTCTCAGCCTTCGCAGAAATTAGACACTGCTGGGCTTTCTTTGCTATGGAGCTGGTGTTGAGGGACCAGGTGAGATTCTCTGCCAGGTGAACACCAAGAAATTTGGTGCTCTTAACGATCTGTACGGAGGAGTCATCAATGTTCAGCGGAGAGTGGTCGCTCACCACCATCATGCCTCTGGTCTGCTGTGGACAATTTCACTCACCGACTCTGAACTGGTTTCACATACTACAGACTCACTTTCAACGACACTTTACAACTCATGTTCTCAGTAATGTTTATTAATAACTACTTCCACAATTTGTTGCCTTTTACACGTTACTTGTCAGTGTTGGTTTCTGTATGGTTTTTTTTCATGAATTCTATTGTATTTCTTAGTTCCTGTGAAGGCCTGCAAGAAAATGAATCTCAGTAGTATATGGTGACACATACATACATTGATTATGTATTCTACTTTGACTTTAACCTTCTGGAAATCCAAATAAACAACATCCACCGGCTTTGACATCCTGCCTGTAATTTCTTTGAACATTTAGAGACATTCTTTAAACATTTAAAGAGTGATTGTAGACGGGTCATATTCTGCATGGAGGTCGGTCACCAGTGGTGTGCCTCAGGGATCTAGGACCCTTACTCTTCGTGATTTTTATAAATGACCTGGATGGAGAAGTGGAGGGATGAGTTAGTAAATTTGCTGATGACACAAAGGTTGAGGGTGTTGTTGATAGTGTGGAGGGCTGTCAGAGGTTACAGCGGGACAATGATAAGGATGCAAAACTGGGCTGAGAAGTGGCAGATAGAGTTCAACCCAAATAAGTGTGAAGTGGTTCATTTTGGTAGGTCAAATATGATGGCAGAATATAGTATTAAAGGTAAGACTCTTGGCAGTGAGGAGGATCAGAGGGATCTTGGGGTGGAAGTCCATATGACGCTCAAAGCAGCTGCGCAGGTTGACTCTGTGGTTAAGAAGGCGTACGGTGTATTGGTCTTCATCAATCGTGGAATTGAATTTAGGAGCCAAGAGGTAATGTTGCAGCTATATAGGACCCTGGTCAGACCCCACTTGGGGTACTGTGCTCAGTTCTGGTCGCCTCACTACAGGAAGGATGTGGAAGCCATAGAAAGGGGGCAGAGGAGATTTACAAGGATGTTGCCTGAATTGGGATCATGCCTTATGAGAATAGGTTGAGTGAACTTGGCCTTTTCTCCTTGGAACGACAGAGGATGATAGGTGACCTGATAGAGGTGTATAAGATGATGAGAGGCATTGATCGTGTGGATAGTCAGAGGCTTTTTCCCAGGGCTGAAATGGTTGCCACAAGAGGGCACAGGTTTAAGGTGCTGGGGTGTATGTACAGAAGAGATGTCAGGGGTAAGTTTTTTTTACTCAGAGTGGTGAGTGCGTGGAATGGGCTGCCGACAACGGTGGTGGAGGTGGATACGATAGGGTCTTTTAAGAGACATTTAGAAAGGTACATGGAGCTTAGTAAAATAAGAGGGCTATAGGTAAGCCTAGTAATTTCTAAGGTAGGGACATGTTCGGCACAACTTTGTGGGCCGTAGAGCCTATATTGTGCTGTAGGTTTTCTATGTTTCTATGACAGATCTCCATTCCAGAAAGTTCCATAAAATGTTCCTGATAAGAAACTGGTATACAATGTTGGTGAATATTGGTAGTTCTGGCTGAGGTGTTTAATGTTGTGGTGCTCACCAAGCTTGGCGATTAGCTTGCAGATGTTTCCTCACCAGCCAAAGTGCACAGTTGTTGCTGTTTCTCTCTGAGAGTGCTCTGGTTATTTAGCCCCCTGTTTGATTGCCTTGATGCTGACTGGCTACCCTTCAGATGACCTTTGAGTTCTATTGGCTCACATTTAGAAACATCGAACATCTATAGCACATTACGGGTCCTTCAGCCCACAACATTGAACCGACCATGTAGCCCACTCCAGAAACTGCCTAGAATTTCCCTACCACATAGCCATCTATTTTTCGAAGCTCCATGTACTTCTCCATATCCTAAGAGTCTCTTTAAAGACCTCCTCTCCCATCTTTGCTGGCAGTGCATTCCACACAGCAACCACTCCCTGTGTGACATACCCCTTGTACCTACTTCCAGGCACCTTAAAACAAAGCCTGCTCGAGTTAGCCATTTCAGCCCTGAGAAGAAGCCTGTGGCTATCCACACAATCAATGCCTCTCATTATCTTGTACGTCTCCAACAGGTCACCTCTCGTCCTCTGTCGCTCCAAGGAGGAAAGACCAAACTCACAGACCTATTCTCATAAGACATACTTTCCAATCCAGGCAACATCCTTGTAAATCTCCTCTGCACACTGTCTGTAGTATCCACATCCTTCCTGTAGTGAGGTGACCAGAACTAAGCACAGTAGTCCAAGTGGGATCTGACCAAGGTCTTGTATAGCTGCAACATTACCTCTTGGCTCTTGAACTCAATCCCATGGTTGATGAAGGCCAACACACCACACGCCTTCTTAACAACACTGTCAAGTTGCGCAGCAGCTTTGAGTACCCTATGGACATAGACCCCAAGATCTCACTGATCCTCTACACTGCCAAGAGTCTTATCATTAATATTATATTCTGTCTTCAAATTTGATTTACTGAAATGAACCACCTCACATTTATTTAGGTTGAACTCCGTCTGCCACTTCTCAGCCCAGTTCTGCATCCTATCGATGTCCCGCTGTAACCTTTGGCAACCCTCCAGACTACCCCCAACTTTTGTGTCATAAGCAAACTTACTAATCAACCTTCTACTTCCTCATCCAGGTCATTTATAAAAATCACAAAGAGGAGGGGTCCCAGAACAGATCCCTGAGGCACACCGTTGGTCACCATCCTCCATGCAGAATGTGAACCATCCACAATCACCCTTTGCCTTCTGTGAGCAATCCAGTTCTGGATCCACAAAGCAGGTTCTCCTTAGATCCCACGCCTCCTTACTCTCTGATTGAGCCTTGCCTGGGGAACCTTGTTAAATGCTTTACTGAAATCCATATACTCTATGTCCACTGCTCTACCTTCGTCAATATGTTTTATTACATCCTCAAAGAATTCAAACGGGTTCGTAAGGCATGACCTGCCCTTGACAAAGCCATGCTGACTATACCTAATCAGATTATGCTTCTCCAATTGCTCACAAATCCTGCCTCTCAAGATCTTCTCTAACAACTTGCCCACCACTGAAGTAAGACTCTCTGGTCTATAATTTCCTGGGTTATCTCTACTCCCTTTCTTGAAGGGAACAACATTTGTTATCTTCTGGTACTTCTCCCATCCCTATTGATGATACAAAGATTATCATCAGAGGCTCAGCAATCTCCTCCCTCACTTCCCACAGCAGCCTGGGGTATATCTTGTATGGTCCCAGTGACTTATCTAACTTAACACCTTTCAAAAGCTCCAGCACATCCTGTCTCTTAATATCTATATGCTCAATCGTTTCAGTCCACTGTAAGTTATCCCCACAATTGGCAAGATCCTTTTCAATGGTGAATACTGAAGCGAAGTATTCATTAAGTACCTCTGCTCCCTCCTCCGGCTCCATACATACTTCTCCACTGTCACACTTGATTGGTCCTATTCTCTCACGTCTTATCCTCTTACTCTTCACATACTTGTAGAATGTCTTGGGATTTTCCTTAATCCTGCTCACCCAGGCCTTTTCATGGCCTCTTCCAGCTCTCCTAATTTCATTCTTGAGTTCCTTCCTGGTACCCTCATATTTTTCTAGAGCTCTGACAGTACTTAGTTTCTTGAACCTTTCGTAAGCTTTTCTTTTCTTCTTAACTAGATTTTCTACATCCTTTGTACACCATGGTTCTTTTACCCTACCATCCTTTCCTTGCCTCAATGGAATATACCTGTGCGGACCATGCAAATGTTCCCTGAAGACTTGCCACATTTCTGCTGTGCATTTCCCTAAGAACATCTGCTCCCAATTTATGTTCTTAAGTTCCTGCCTAATATCATCATATTTTCTCCTCCCCTACCCCAATTAAATGTTTCCCAAATTTTCTGCTCCTATCCCTTTTCAATGCTATGGTAAAGGAGATAGAGTTGTGATCATCAGATATCAACATAAGAAGTAGGAGAAACAGCAGGAGTTGGCCATCTGGTCCATTAAGCCTGCTCCGCCATTCAATAAGATCATGGCTGATTTGGCCATGGACTCATCTCCACCTATCTGCCTTTTCCCTGTAACCCTTAATTCCCCTACTATGCAAAAATCTATCCAACCTTGTCTTGAGGAAGTGGAGGGATGGGTTAGTAAATTTCCTGATGACAGAAAGGTTGAGGGTGTTGTGGATTGTGTGGAGGGCTGTCAGAGGTTACAGCAGGACATTAAAAGGATGCAAAACTGGGCTGAGAAGTGGCAGATTGAGTTCAACCCAGATAAGTGTGAGGTGGTTCATTTTGGTAGATCAAATATTATAGCAGAATATAGTATTAATAGTAAGGCTCTTGGCAGTGTGGAGGATCAGAGGGATCTTGGGGCCTGAGTCCATTGGACACTCAAAGCTGCTGCGCAGGTTGACTCTGTGGTTAAGAAGGCATACAGTGCATTGGCCTTCATCAACCGTGGGATTGAGTTTAAGAGCCAAGAGATAATGTTACAGCTTTATAGGACCCTGGTCAGACCCCACTTGGAGTACTGTGCTCAGTTCAAGTCACCTCACTACAGGAAGGATGTGGAAACTATAGAAATGGTGTACAGGAGAGTTACAAGGATGTTGTCTGGATTGGGGAGCATGTCTTATGAGAATAGGTTGAGTGAACTCAGCCTTTTCTTCTTGGAGCGGCAGAGGATGAGAGATGACGTGATAGAGGTGTATAAGATGATGAGAGGCATTGATCGTGTGGATAGTCAGAGACTTTTTCCCGGGGCTGAAATGGCTAACACGAGAGGGACAAGTTTTAAGGTGCTTGGAATTAGGTATAGAGGAGATATCAGGGATAAGTTTTTAATGCAGAGAGTGGTGAGTGTGTGGAATGGGCTGCTGGCGATGGTGGTGGAGGCGGAAACGATAGGGTCTTTTAAGAGACTCCTGGATGGGTACATGGAGCTTAGAAAAATAGAGGGCTATGGGCAACCCCAAGTAATTTCTGAAGTAAGTACATGTTCGGCACAGCATTGTGGGCCAAAGGGCCAGTATTGTGTTGTAGGTTTTCTATGTTTCTGTGTATTTACTGAGGTAGCCTCCATTGCTTCATTGGGCAGAGAATTCCTCATATTCACCACGCTCTGGGAAAAGCAGTTCTTCCTCGTCTCCATCCTAAATCTACTCCCCCAAATCTTGAGGCTATATCCCCTAGTTCTAGTCTCACCTACCAGTAGAAACAACTTTCCTGCCTCTATCTTATCTATTCCTTTCAAAATTTTATATGCTTCTATAAGACCTCCTCTCATTCCTCTGAATTCCAGCGAGTACAGTCCCAGGTGACTCAATCTCTCCTCGTAGTCTAACCCCCTTGTCTCTGGAATCAACCTGGTGAATCTCCTCTGCACTGCCTCCAAAACCAGTATATCCGTCCTCAAATAAGGAGACCAGAACTGAACGCACTACTCCAGATGCAGCCTCACCAGTACCCTATACAGTTGCAGCATAACCCCCCGCTCTTAAATTCAATCCCTCTAGCAATGAAGGCCTACATTCCATTTCCTTCTTGATAGCCTGTTGCATCTGTAAACTGACTTTTAATGATTCTTGCACAAGCTCCCAAGTCCCTCAGCACAGCAGTATGCTGCAGTTTTTTTTACAATTTAAATAATAATCTGCTCTTTCATTTTCTCTTTCCAAAGTGGATGACCTCACATTTACCAACATTGTACTCCATCTGCCAGACCTTTGCCCACCCACCCTGTCTATATCTCTCTGCAGTCTCTCCATATCTTCTGCACAATTTGCTTTTCCACTTAATTTAGTATCATCAGCAAACTTAGATACACTACACTCGGTCCCCTTTTCCAGATAGTTGATGAATATCATGAACAGTTGTGGGCCCAGCACCACACCACTCACCACTGATTGCCAACCATCCCAACTCCCTGCTTTCTATCTCCAAGAGATCTGACACCTGACCAAGTTCATTTCCCAATACTAAATCAAGTAGAGCCTCTCCTCTAGTGGCTTATCTACATATTGTGTCAGGAAACCTTCCTGAACACACCTAACAAACTCCACCCCATCTAAACCCCTTCCTCGAAGGAGATGCCAGTCAATATTAGGAAAGTTAAAATCACCCATCACAACAACCCTATTATTATTGCACCATTCCAGAATCTGCCTCCCTGTCTGCTCCTCGATGTCTCTGTTACTATTGTAGGGGGGGGGGGGGGGTCTATATTTTTTAAAAAACACCCAGTAGAGTTACTGCTCCCTTCCTGTTTCTGACTTCCACCCACAATGACTCAGTAGACAATCCCTCCATGACTTCCTCTTTTTCTGCAGCCCTGACACTATCCCTGATTAGCAATGCCACTCCCCCACCTCTTTTGCCTCCCTCCCTGTCCTTTTTGAAACTCCTAGAGCCTAGCACACTCAGCAGCTGTTCCTGCCCCTGAGACATCTAAGTCTGTGCAATGGCCACAACATCATAGTCCCACGTATTGATCCACGCTTAAGTTCATCCACCTTGCTCATGATACTCATTACATTAAAATCTCAAACCACCTGGCTGAGTGCTTCTTTGCTCTATCATCTGCCTATCTTTCCTCATAAATTCCCTGTAAGCTGAAATTACTTGCCAAATGTCCCATTCTCTGCCTCTTTACTTCAGTTTCCATCCCCCCTGCAAATCTAGTTTAAACCCTCCCCAATAGCATTAGCAGACCTCGCTTCCAGGATAATTGTTCCACTCCAGATCAGGTGCAACTCATCCCACTTGTACAGGTCCCCCCTTCCCCAGAAAAGGTTCCAATGATCCAAGAGCTTGAAATTCTGCCCCCTGCACCATCTCCTCAGCCACTCATTCATCTGCGCTATCTTCCTGTTCTGAACTTCACTAGCTCGTGGCAGAGGGAGTAATCCGGAGATTAGCACCTGGGAGGTCCTGCTTTCTGGCCTCCTTCCCAACTCCCTAAATTTACTGCACAGGACCTCTACCCCTCTCCTGCCAATGTCAATGGTACTAACATGTACCACGACCTCTGGCTGCTCATCCTCCCCTTGTTGCTTTTCCACTCAATTTAGTATCAGCAATCTTAGATACACTACACTTGGTCCCCTCTTCCAGATTGTTAATGTATATCATGAACAGTTGTGGGCCCAGCACCGACCCCTGCAGCACACCTTTCGCCACTGATTGCCAACAATCCCAACTCTGCAGCCGCTCAGAGACATCCTGGACTCTAGCACCAAGGAGGCAACACATTATCCTGGTGTCTCTTTTGCTGCTACAGAATCTCCCATCCGTCCCCCTAACTGTCAGGCCCCCTATGACTGTGCCGGCTGGTGGCATAGTGGCATCAGCGCCGGACTTCCCGAGTTCAAATCCAGCCGGCTCCCTTGTACACTTTCCATCCATGCTGGGTTGAGCATGGAGCGAGCAACTCAGCCTCGTAAAAATAAGAAAGCTTGCTAAAAAAAGCGCCATCATGACGGCGTCCTGATGACTCCACTCGGAATTAAAGGCTTTTTTCTTCTTCATAACTATAGCTCTCCCTGACTTCACCCTACCCTTCTGAGGCTCAGAGCTGACCACAGTGCTACTGGTCTGGCTGCTGCTGCCTTGCCCAGATAGGTCTTTCCCCTCAGTAGTATCCAAAGGGGTGTACTTGTTGCTGAGGGGGATGGCCACAGGGGGACACTGCACTGACTTCCTTCTCCTGTTACCTCTCTCGCTGTTCAGCCATCTACTCTCTGAATTCTGCACTGTGGGTATGACCACCTACTCAGAAGTCGTATCTATCAATTGCTCTGCCTCCTGGACGACCCTGAGTTCATCCGACTTCAGCTCCAGCTCCTCAGTGTGGTTTTTCATGAGCTGGAATAGTGTAGTCATTGGGAGACCAACAGGTTCCATGAATTCCCACATCCTACAGGAGCAGCATTCAACTGCTGTATCTGCTATCCTGCCTGCACTGTATAATGTGCAACCAAGACCAAATCAGCAATAATGAAAGAAAAAAACTAACCCTTTGAACTGTTAGGGGTTTCTAGAGGTAGAGCAAACTTAAATTTTGGATCAAGTTAACGAGGCACCTTTATACTGCTTGGACTGCAGGTATCCGTGATGTATTTGCCCAAGTGCTTTCAGATTATGGCATCGTTTACACTCGTGTTCCTGTGGAGCCAGGCCTGCATTGCTGTGATCAGATAGCACAGCATCTCATGGACTTCTACCTACAGGTTGAAAAGGATGCATTCAATTCAATGGATGTTTTCCAGCGACATGGAATTAGGTAAGTGAATAGAATCCACTCTTTAGAATACCCAGCCACACAACAGAAGCAGATCCCATCAAGGTTTGCAAGCCAGAGATTGTGGTCATTCACCTGCTGCTCCCTCCCTGCTATCAGTTATCCCTGCTTTCCTTTCCTATTAGTTCAATGGTTCTGTTTAATATCTGAGAATGTTTACAGTATACAACCTGAAATTCTTACTCTTCCAGACATCCACGAAACCTAGGAAAACCCCATGTTTATGAAATAAAGATAAAGATTTGCTTCATTTGTCATGTATATGTTAAAACATACAGTGAAATGCATCATTTGCATCAACGACCAACACAGGGCGATGATGTACTGGGGGTAGTCCACAAGCATCACCATCCTTCTGGCGCCACCATATAGCACGTCCACAACGTACTAACCTGGAGGAAACCTATGCCGAACAGACAAGCTCCTTACAGACAGCAACAGAATTGAACCCGGGTTGCTGGCACTGTAAAAGATTTGCATTAGCCACTATGCTACTGTGCCAAATGTCAAAAACCCATTGTGATTCAAAGTTGGAAAAAAGAAATGTAGCATCTTATCCCAAAACAGCCGGGATACTCAGCAGGTATCAGAGTCATCAACCTGAAACATGAACTGTTTCTCTCTCTGCAGATGCTGATTGACCTGCTGAGTATCCCCATAATTTTCTCAGCTTTTTAATTTCATCTTCTGCAATTTTGTTTCCTAAATTATGTTGTTTTCATTGTTTTGATCTGCCTTTCATTAAATCACAACTGATCAATACCTCAGTGCCCATTGGTTGTAGTTGACTGTGGATGTTGTGTGCCAGCTGTCTCTATGTGCCAGGGCAGTATGATATGGAGAGCAAGCTGTTGCCCATGCAGTAGGCTACCTCTCTCCATGCAGCTGATGAATCAAAATGAACGGCAGAGACCAATACAGTTCATCACCAGTAGTGTCACTGGAGTTTCCAGTTTATGTTCAACTCATACCTTAGGGACTCCAGCTTCAGATTGTTCCCCAGGGGTTTACTCCCGAAGCTGCCTTCATGAGTGGATGTGGCTGTGAGGCACTAGCAGTATGATCAGAGTTTTCCTTCTAGATGAGCTGTGAATCACAGCTGATAACCCCCATCTGCCTGAACCAAGTGGTTTTAAGGCACCAGTAAGCTGCCTTTGCCCCTTCTGTCAGTAGAAACGGTTCTGCTGGGCTTAGTAGCTAAGTCATATGTGAAGGCCAGGAGCTGGACTTGGTTGTCAGAGGCTATTGGAGCATTTATAGAGAGTGGGAGCTTATCTCCCACTACCTCCTCTGGCTGTAAGGAATTTGGTGCCCATACTTAGCACACTGTCAGTCTGAAATTTCAGTTGATCCAGGTAGCAATGGAGTGGTCCTCTGCAAGAACTTCCTGGCAAGCGAGCACTGAGATTCTCTTTTCAGCAACATGCCACTGGTATTCTTCTTCCTCAAAGCTGAGTTTAGACTTATCAGGAAATGGAAGGGAGGGCTAGTAATTTTGAAGGTAACACAAAGGTTAGTGGTGTTGTGGATAATGCAGAAGGCTGTAGATTATATTGGGACATTGGTAGTACATGGAGGTGGGCTGAGAAGTGGCAGATGGAGTTCAACCCGGCAAAGTGTGGGTTGGCAAGTTTGCGGGTGGGTTGGCAAGTTTGCAGACGACACAAAGGTTGGTGGTGTTGTAGATAGTGTAGAGGATTGTCAAAGATTGCAGAGAGACATTGATAGGATGCAGGAGTGGGCTGAGAAGTGGCAGATGGAGTTCAACCCGGAGAAGTGTGAGGTGGTACACTTTGGAAGGACAAACTCCAAGGCAGAGTACAAAGTAAGTGGCAGGATACTTGGTAGTGTGGAGGAGCAGAGGGATCTCGGGGTACATGTCCACAGATCCCTGAAAGTTGCCTCACAGGTGGATAGGGTGGTTAAGAAAGCTTATGGGTGTTAGCTTTCATAAGTCGAGGGATAGAGTTTAAGAGTCGCGATGTAATGATGCAGCTGTATAAAACTCTGGTTAGGCCACACTTGGAGTACTGTGTCCAGTTCTGGTCACCTCACTATAGGAAGGATGTGGAAGCATTGGAAAGGGTACAGAGGAGATTTACCAGGATGCTGCCTGGTTTAGAAAGTATGCATTATGATCAGAGATTAAGGGAGCTAGGGTTTTACTCTTTGGAGAGAAGGAGGGTGAGAGGAGACATGATAGAGGTGTACAAGATAATAGGAGGAATAGATAGAGTGGATAGCCAGTGCCTCTTCCCCAGGGCACAAGAGGACATGGCTTTAAGGTAAGGGGTGGGAAGTTCAAGGGGGATATTAGAGGAAGTTTTTTTACTTAGAGAGTGGTTGGTGTGTGGAATGCACTGCCTGAGTCAGTGGTGGAGGCAGATACACTAGTGAAGTTTAAGAGACTACTAGACGGGTATATGGAGGAATTTAAGATGGGGGCTTATATGGAAGGCAGGGTTTGAGGGTCGGCACAACATTGTGGGCCGAAAGGCCTGTACTGTGCTGTACTATTCTATGTTCTATGATTCACTTGGGAGGACAAATTTGAAAGCAGAGTACAAGTTTCTTGTGGTGTGGAGGAACAGAGGGATCTTGGGGTTCATGTCCATAAATCCATTCGAAGATACTGCTCAAGTTGAGATGGTGCAATGATGGGCTACATTCATCAGGGGTTTCCGTTCAAGAGCCACAGAGTAATGTTGGAACTTTGGGTAGAGAACAGTAGGAATTCTGATTACCTCAGTATAGGAAGGATATGGAAGTTTTAGAGGGGCTACAGAGGAGATTTAGAGCTTAACATCCAAGGATACACACTGTATTGAAAAGACAGGCAAGTAGGCAAAGGGGGCTTTGTTGGTTAAAAAGTGAAATCAAATCCTTAGAAAGAGGTGACATAGGATCGGAAGAGGTAGAATCCTTGTGTGTAGAGTTAAGAAACTGCAAGGATAAAAATGTCCTGATGGGAGTTATGTACAGGCCTCTGAACAGTAGCCAGGAGATAGAAAAAGGGATGTCAAAAGGGGAATGTTGTGATAATCATGGGGGATTTCAATATGCAGGTAGATTGGGGAAATCGGGTCCCAAGAGGGGAAATTTGTTGAATGCCTACAAAATGGCTTTCTAGAACAACTTTTGGTTGAGCCCACTGGGGGAACGGCAATTCTGGATTGGGTGTTTTGATTGGGAGCATAAGATGAAGGAACCCTTTGGAGGCGGTGATCATATTATGACTGAATTCACCCTGCAGTTGAGGAGGAGAAGCTACTATCGGATGTCTCGGATGAATTGGTATTACAGTGGAGTAAAATTAGTAAAAGAAAAATTAGTGGAAATATAGAGGATTGGGAAGCTTTTAAAAACCAACAGAAGGTAACTACAAATCCATAAAGAGAGAAAAGATGAAATATGAAAGTAAGCTAGCCAATAATATAAAAAAGGATACAAAACATTTTTTCAGATATATAACGAGTAAAAAAGAGGGGTGAGGGGATATCAGACCATTTTTTTCTGTAGTCTGCGAGCTGCCCCTGGCACATGCCCAGACTGTGTTGGTGGATGACACAAATGCTGCATTTCAGTGTGTCTGATGTATGTGCAACAAACAAATCAAAACTTTTAAAATGTAAACCCGAGTGAAAAGCTAGTATTAATCAATCAGTGACTGTGGAACTTGAATATCATTGTAAATGTGGTCATTGTTTGTAGTGAGGGGAATAATTTTACAGTAGCTGGAGGAAAGTATATGGGGGGATGTCAGAGGCAAGATTTTTTGCAAGTGGTAGAGGCAGATACATTAGGGACATTAAAGATGATCAGAATCAGGTTTGATATCATTGGCATATGTTGTGAAATTTGTTAACTTTGTATCAGCAGTACAATGTAATACATAATAAAGGAAACTGAATGTATAGATAGAGAATCCTTGAATGAACTGTTGAGAAACATTTAGGTAGGCACAGAAATGAAAGAAAACTGGTTAACTATGGAGGGTGGGGGGGGGGGGTGTTGTTAAATTGATCTAAAGCGTATGTAAAAAGGCCAGCACAAAATTGTAGGCTTAAGGGCCTGTACTGTGCTGAGGTGTCCTAAGCTCTATACACATTTACTACTTTACATGGTCTGGGTTAAGTTTAACTCCCAACTCTCAGTCAGCTATGCATGGGTTGCGCACCATTCGCAGATACCCACCAGATGTACTGTGGAGAGCTTTCTAACTGGCTGCATCATTGTCTGTTATGGTGGG
Organism: Mobula birostris; assembly: GCF_030028105.1. Taxonomy (NCBI): domain Eukaryota; kingdom Metazoa; phylum Chordata; class Chondrichthyes; order Myliobatiformes; family Myliobatidae; genus Mobula; species Mobula birostris. The sequence goes on along the minus strand of NC_092391.1, from coordinate 64,116,385 downwards.
GAGCCACTGCACAGGATCAAAATAAGCTGTAGAGAGTTGTGAACTCAGTCAGCTCCATCATGGGCACTAACTAGCCTCCACAGTGTCCAGGACATCATCGAGGAGCAATGCCTTCAAAACGATTCGGGAACAACTTCTCCCTTCTGCTATCCGATTGCTGAATGGACATTAAACACTACCTCACTGCTTTTTTATTTCTTTTTTTTTTGCACTAATTGAACTTAAGTTTAATGTATATTTACTGTAATTTGTTTTTTTTCTACTATTATGTATTGCCTTGTACTGCTACTGCAAAGTTAACAAATTTAATGACATATGCCGGTGATATTAAACTGATTCTCATTCTAAAATTTCGCTTCACACAGAAATGGTCTTTTTATTACCTAGTTTTGCAGACAATGGGGCAAAAAAGATGTGAGGGATAAATGTGAAAGAAAGACGAATGTGAATATTAATATCTGGACCTTTTCTGTGCAGACCACATCGAAGGAGTCCAGGACACAGCAGACTAGCAAAACTGATCCTCCATGGCTGATCAGATAGCAGTTCAAGGGTAGGGGCCAAGCCCAACGATGTTTGGATCTGATGCCCAATTCTCTGCTGTTTAATATCCATTTAAAACAGACAGAACTTTGTTCATCCATTAGTATGGGTGTAGCTGTTAAAGTTTCTATATAACACACATCACTCTTCATTTAGTCATTTAATTTCATTTAATTGAGCACATCCACATGAAATGCTGTCATAGGAAAGCAGCATCCATCATCAGAGATTCCCACTACACATCCCATGCTCTTTGCTTGCTGCTGCCATCAGGTAGAAGGTACAAGAGCCTCAGGACTCACACACCAGGTTCAGGAACAGTTACTACCCCTCAGATGTTGAATAGAAGTAGACAACAACACTCATCTACTGAGATGTTCTCACAACCAATGATCTCACTTTAAGGGATCTTTATCTCATGTTCTTGGTATTTATTGCTACTTATTTCTATTTGCATTTGCACGGTTTGTTATCTTCTGCACTCTGGTTGATCTTTCATTAATCCTGTTATAGTTACTATTCTATAGAGTTGCTGAGCACGTCCACAGGCAAATGAAACTCAGGGTTGTACATGGTGACGTGTGTGTACTCTGATAATATAATTTACTTTGAACTTTGAGTTAACCACATCTACACAAATATTTAATCCTACATTTACATCAAGTATTCTACAAAAATAAACCTATCACTGCACTAAATATCTTACACATACTGTGAGTTACTGTTAAACAGACAGCTCCTATTCACAGTGGATAACTGTTCCACTCACAGTTGGGGAACTGAAATCCCAGTTAGAAACCTGATCTAAAAAGCAGCAACAAGTGTTAATAAAGCAAGAACAGGGAGTCCTTTCTCGAGGAATGGAACTGAACTCAGTAAATCAGGCAGCATCTGTGGAAGAAATGAACAGTCAGCATTTTGGAGCAAGACCCTTCCTTTCCTTCCATTGCTCCAATCCTGACTGGCTCAAGCTCATCCTGAGATCTGTTTCTCTCCAGAGGTGAACTGAGAGGAGATCTGGAGATGATTAAAGGATTTGATCTGGAGAAGAAAAAGACGTGGACTATTTTCTAAACTGGGAGAAAATTCAAAAAATCTGGGGTGCAAAGGGACTTGGGAGTCCTTGTGCAGGATTCTCTAAAGGTTAATTTGCAGGCTGAGTCAGTGGTGAGGAAGGCAAATGCAATGTTAGCATTCATTTCAGGAGGACAAGAATATAAAAGCAAGGGTGTAATGTTGAAGCTTTATAAGGCCTGGTGAGGCTTCACTTGGAGTATTGAGAGCAGTTTTGGGCCCTTATCTAAGAGAGGATGCACTGACATTGGAGAGGGGTCAAAGGAAGTTCACACAAATGATTCCAGGATCGAAAGATTTGTCATGTAAGGAGTGTTTAATGGCTGTAGGCCTGTACTCACTATAATTCAGAAGAATGAGGGGTGACCTCATTGAAACCTATCGAATGTTGAAAGGCTTCAAGACAGCGGATGTGGAGAGGATATTTCTTATGACCAGAGGGGCAGCCTCAGAATAGAGGGGTGTCCTTTTAGAACGGAGATAAGGAATTTCGTTAGCCAGAGAGCAGTGAATCAGGAATTCATTGCCACAGGTAGATGTGGGTGTGTTTGTTCAGGGCATGAAGGGATATAGAGAGAAGGCAGGAGAATACGGCTGAGAGGGAAAATGGATCAGCTGTGATGAAATAGCGGAGCAGACTGAAAGGTAAAATGGCCTAATTCTGCTCCTGTATCTTATGATTGAAGGACATGGGGTGACACAGTAGCATGGCATTTAGCATAACTGTTTACACCACCAGTAACCGGGGTTCCTTTCCCGCCAGCCTCTGTGAGGAGTTTCTACATTCTCCCGTGGCAGCACGTGTGTTCCGGTTTCCTCCCACATTCCAAAGATGAATTGGGCAGGTGGGCTCGTTTGGCAGAAGGGTCTTTCATTGTGGTGCATCTCTTTCAGAGTCCAGAAATGACAGGGCATAAATACAAAATTGTCACTAATAAGTTCAGTAGTTAATCATGTTACCAGTCAAATGATTTGGAATACTAATGCTAGGTCTGTAGGATGGATATGACCCATGGAGATGGTAAACTGCTCTTATTTCTGCAAGTTCTGCCCCATTTGAAAACCGACTGTCACACTATGTCAATGGTCTCCTTTGTGCGTGTTAAGAGCTTTGTATTACATTTTATTCTAACGACAACCATTTTTATCCCCCATCTCCCTAGGTGGCCCGATATCTACATTGGCCTAACGACAATGGGGAAGGATATGTCAGTGTCCAATCTCCAGACAGCCATAGAAAACGGCATAGCAACAAGGAAAGTGAAGCAACACCAGTGGTTGGAAGATTTTCCTGCGGATGCCCAAAGACAAGATGATACCATATTGACTATGGAGTTAATGGTTCATCCTGGGTATTCCAGCTATCCCAACGAAGGCGGATGCGGTGAAGGACCAGACGAGTTCTCCCTATCTGCAGATCGGCTTCATGAACTGGAAATCCTCAAGGCGCCTAAGCTACTAAAATATTACGAACAGAGGAATATACAATTGTGTGCTTTTAAAGACTTATAATAGTATTGATTCCTGACTCCCTGAGGTAAATGGAGGGAGATTGTAGAGGTACAAGAAGGTGCAATAATTACCAGAATCAATTCCGATGTGATGCAGTAGGTCATCAGAGGGAAAAACAAAAATGATTCAGTGTCTCTCGGGAAAGGCAACAGAATACAGGATTTTATGGGGAATTTAATTACACTTTCAGTATCCCACGTTTAATTCTTGTCCCAACAATCACCAAAGGAATTGTAAAGAGCTGTACTTCCCTCCCTTCCCCCTCCCAGTTCCATCTATCACCTGTTGCATTGTATTTCTTTCTCCCCTCCCCCTACCTTCTTATTCTGGCTTCTGCCTGTAGCAAGCAGCAATTTGATTCACACGACCATGCAATGTTCTTCAAGCTTTTCACCCATAGAGTCAGAAAATCAAGTCTTAGGCGCAGGAACATTTTGTACTTGATTGATAACTTATATAGGGGATATTAAATTGTGCAATAAACTGTTCAAGTTCAGAGTAAAGAGAAATATTTAATAATTTTATTAAATCCCTCAGTCATCACAAGATCTGGTTCACGAATCACTTTACTCGGATGACTGTTTACACTTGCCTAAGTAGTATCTCTCAGGTTTCTTGTTGCAAAACACTGTAGCACCAGTCCTGAAGTCCTCAGTGTGATTAATGATTGCAAAGCAGCATTCTTAAAGGACTTGAATCACTTGGACAGCACAGGCAGTGGCCATGTGTTCACAGTGCCTGTGCCAGCTCTTCTAGGATAGGAAGCTCTCTGATTAGTCCCATTACATCTGCTCTCACAGCCCTTGCATATATTTATGGAATGCCTTTTGGAAAGTTACTGTTGAACCTGCTCTTGTCACCCTTTGCACGGTAAAGATTTTACTGAGATAAGTGAACAGATGGTCTGTTTTATGGTGATGTTTGGATCAATGTTAGGCAGGGCACTAGAAACATTGATATGGCATCTATTATCGGAAAATACGTGAATCCTAGATCACAACACCATGCTGGGAGGTTTCTGCCAACACATCGTTGGACCACATAGAAGTTTCTCTTAATCATGAAACATTTTAATTGAATTAGAGTGCCTCCGTTAAGTCTCCCCTCAACTTTCTCCACTCTCTATGAAAGTAGATTATATATTGTATATTTATATATTATATATAAAATTAATTATATAATATATAATTATTTAATGTTATTTAATTATATATTACATATAATTAATGTTATTTAGTCACATTGTATATAGTTATAGTTATATATACAGTACTGTGCAAAAGTACATACAAGATAGCTAGGGTGCCTCAGATTTTTGCACTGTACTGTGTTTGGCAACATGGAGCGGACTGCGACTTTGTGAATCTGGCAGGAGCAAAGGGTGTTGGGAATGATGTGTGTGGAGTGCTGCAAGAGGGGTGTAGGACAGTCAGTGGCACAAATGCAGATGCACCCAACCCGCAGACACAAGGCAAGGTCATTTCATTCTGAACAACTGGTTTATTGATCTTTACAGAATATCTCTCTGTTGCTTCCTGCTCCCTCCCTTCTTCCAAAACATGATTCCCCTTTCCCTGCCCCCTTCCCACTTTCAATCCACAATACAGACCCAGATCAGAATCAGGTTTATCATGACTCACATATGTATATATTTCCTTTATGGCAGCAGTACACAGTGCAATACATAAAATTACTACAGTACTGTGCAAAAGTCCTAGGCTCCCTAGCTGTACGTATATGGCTTAGACTTTTGCACAATACTGTACATATACAATCTATTTCTATAGAGAGCGCAGAAAGTAAAAGATATATAAAGATCTAAGACGCACGGAAGGAAGAATTCATCCGTGATCACTGGTGCTAAATGTGCAGATTGAGCACAAGATATCACAAAACATCCTACTGCCAGCCGCAGAGTTTTTGAAGTACATTCAAGGTTGACACTAAAGCAAACATGTTCCTCACAGCGAATGGCACAAACTTCAGTGAGCTGAGTGCCAAGAAAGTCAGTTTTATGAAGAGAGTGAGGATACCTCCCTTGTACACTTCAGCTGAAGCAGAACAAAGCCTCCGCTCCAGTATCTATACTGTCATGGCACACTAGCTGTTCGCCGGCAAGCGTGCACTAAATGAGCTACAACTGACACCCTAAATTCTCAAAACACTTCTGCTGAGTGTGAGGTTATTTCATAACCAAAGGGAGCTGCGAAATACTGTTGAGTCTACAAGGCTGATGATTTGCCTATTTTAATTTGATGTTGAATGTAGAAATATATTTAAGTATTAATTTACATAATATTCAGCTATAAAACAATGGGGGATTTAAATGTGTCATATAAAGTTTGGAAAAATGCAACTGTCTTAATAAAATTCACATGTAAAGTGCAATTACTTTATTTTATTAATGTTGCGTCTAATTCCTTAAGGTGTGTTAACTGAATAATACTGGTGAGGGGCAAGTGGTAATGGGGGTATCCTAATAGGATGGCATGGTAGTGTAGTGGTTAGCACAACGCTTTACAGTACCAGTGACCCGGGTTCAATTCCCATCCCACGGTAGTGTAGTGGTCAGCACAACGCTTTACAGTACCAGTGACCCGGGTTCAATTCCCATCGCACGGTAGTGTAGTGGTCAGCACAACGCTTTACAGTACCAGTGACCCGGGTTCAATTCCCATCGCACGGTAGTGTAGTGGTCAGCACAACGCTTTACAGTACCAGTGACCCGGGTTCAATTCCCATCGCACGGTAGTGTAGTGGTCAGCACAACGTTTTACAGTACCAGTGACCCGGGTTCAATTCCCATCACACGGTAGTGTAGTGGTCAGCACAACGTTTTACAGTACCAGTGACCCGGGTTCAATTCCCATCACACGGTAGTGTAGTGGTCAGCACAACGTTTTACAGTACCAGTGACCCGGGTTCAATTCCCATCACACGGTAGTGTAGTGGTCAGCACAACGTTTTACAGTACCAGTGACCCGGGTTCAATTCCCGTCGCACGGTAGTGTAGTGGTCAGCACAACGCTTTACAGTACCAGTGACCCGGGTTCAATTCCCATCGCACGGTAGTGTAGTGGTCAGCACAACGCTTTACAGTACCAGTGACCCGGGTTCAATTCCCATCGCACGGTAGTGTAGTGGTTAGCACAACGTTTTACAGTACCAGTGACCTGGGTTGAATTCCCACCCATTCGGAGAAGGAAGTCTGAGAATTGGAGCGGGAGTATGGAGGAAGCCATTTTTGAATTTTTCGGTTGCTTTTTCCATCGGTGTTCAGAGAGGCGGGACTGCACAGGTGTGTGACGTCGGGCAGTGAAGCGCGGAAGACTTAAAAGGAACAGAGCCTTATACAGCGGGCAGCGTAGTTTGCGGGCTGTGAAGTGAGCCGGGAGCAGAGTAAAGGCTTTGTCTCAATGGGCTTAGGCGGAAACGGGCGAGGCGAGGAAGGTTTGGTATTCATTTTTTATTATTTGAGGAGAGGGGCAGTATGAGTGTGAGGGCAGCTTGTTGTCGGTGTCGGATATGGGAGGTCCTGGAGTCTCCAAGCCTCCCAGACATCCACATCTGCACCAGGTGCGCCGAGATGCAGCTCCTAACGGACCGCGTTAGGGAACTGGAGCTGCAGCTCAATGACCTTCGTCTAGTCAGGGAGAGTGAGGAGTTGATAGGAGTTACAGGCAGGTGGTCACGCCGGGGCCACGGGAGGCAGACAAGTGGGTCACGGTTAGAAGGGGGAAGGGGAAAAGTCAGGTAATAGAGAGTACCCTGGTGGCTGTGCCCCTTAACAACAGGTACTCCTGTTTGAGTACTGTTGGGGGGGAACAGCTTACCCAGGGGAAGCGACAGTGGCCGTGCCTCCGGCACAGAGTCCGGCCCTGTAGCTCAGAAGGGTAGGGAAAGGAAGAGGAGGGCAGTAGTAATAGGGGACTCGATAGTAAGGAGGTCAGATAGGCGATTCTGTAGACGCAGTCCAGAGACCCAGATGGTAGTTTGCCTCCCTGGTGCCAGGGTCTGGGATATTTCTGATCGCGTCCAAGATATCCTGAAGTGGGAGGGTGAGGAGCCAGAGGTCATGGTACATATAGGTACCAATGACATAGGTAGGAAAAGGGAAGAGATCCTGAAAGGAGAATATAGGGCGTTAGGAAGGGAGTTGAGAAAAAGGACTACAAAGATAATAATCTCGGGATTACTGCCTGTGCTACGCAACAGTGAGAGCAGGAATGCAATGAGGTGAAGGTTAAATGCGTGGCTGAGGGATTGGAGCAGGGGGCAGGGATTCAAGTTTTTGGATCATTGGGACCTCTTTTGGCGCAGGTGTGACCTGTACAAAAAGGACGGGTTACACTTGAATCCTAGGGGGACCAATATCCTGGTGGGGAGATTTGCGAGGGCTACTGAGGTGACTTTAAACTAGAATGGTTGGGGGGTGGGAATCAAATTAAAGAGACTAGGAGAGAGGAGGTTAGTTCACAACAGAGGGATGGGAACAAGTGCAGAGAGACAGAGGGTGTAAAATGAGGGTAGTAGCAAAAAGTAGTAAGGTGAAAAGTAAAAGTGGCAGGCCAGCAAATCCAGGGCAAAAATCAAAAAGGGCCACTTTTCAACATAATTGTATAAGGGCTAAGAGTGTTGTAAAAGCAAGCCTGACGGTTTTGTGTGTCAATGCAAGGAGCATTCGTAACAAGGTGGATGAATTAAAAGTGCAGATTGTTATTAATGAATATGATATAGTTGGGATCACAGAGACATGGTGACCAGGGTGACCAAGGATGGGAGCTCAACATTCAGGGATATTCATATTCAGGAGGGATAGACATGAAAGGAAAGGAGGTGGGGTAGCATTGCTGGTTAGAGAGGAGATTAACGCAATAGAAAGGAAGGACATTAGCCAGGAGGATGTGGAATCGATATGGGTAGAGCTGCATAACACTAAGGGGCAGAAAATGCTGGTGGGAATTGTGTACAGGCCACCTAACAGTAGTAGTGAGGTTGGGGATGGCATTAAACAGGAAATTAGAAATGCATGCAATAAAGGAACAGCAGTTATAATAGGTGATTTCAATCTACATATAGATTGGGTGAACCAAATTGGTAAGGGTACTGAGGAAGAGGATTTCTTGGAATGTATGTGGGATGTTTTTTAAACAAACATGTCGAGGAACCAACTAGAGAGCAGGCTATTCTAGACTGGGTATTGAGCAATGAGGAAGGATTAATTAGCAATCTTGTCGTGAGAGGCCCCTTGGGTAAGAGTGACCATAATATGTGGAATTCTTCATTAAGATGGAGAGTGACATAGTTAATTCAGAAACAAAGGTTCTGAACTTAAAGAAGGGTAACTTCGAAGGTATGAGACGTGAATTAGCTAAGATAGACTGGCAAATGATACTTAAAGGGTTGACGGTGGATATGCAATTGCAAGCATTTAAAGATCGCGTGGATGAACTACAACAATTGTTCATCCCAGTTTCGCAAAAGAATAAATCAGGGAAGGTTGTGCATCCGTGGCTGACAAGGGAAATTAGGGATAGTATCAATTCCAAAGAAGCACACAAATTAGCCAGAAAAAGCAGCTCACCTGAGGACTGGGAGAAATTCAGAGTCCAGTAGAGGAGGACAAAGGGCTTAATTAGGAAAGGGAAAAAAGATTATGAGAGAAAACTGGCAGGGAACATAAAAACTGACTGTAAAAGCTTTTATAGATACGTGAAAAGAAAAAGATCGGTTAAGAGAAATGTAGGTCCCTTACAGACAGAAACAGGTGAATTGATTGTGGGGAACAAGGACATGGCTGACCAATTGAATAACTACTTTGGTTCTGTCTTCACTAAGGAGGACATGAATAATCTTCCAGAAATAGTAGGGAACAGAGGGTCTAGTGAGATGGAGGAACTGAGGGAAATACATTTTAGTAGGGAAGTGGTGTTAGGTAAATTGAAGGGATTAAAGGCAGATAAATCCCCAGGGCCAGATGGTCTGCATCCCAGAGTGCTTAAGGAAGTAGCCCAATGAAATAGTGGATGCATTAGTGATAATTTTTCAAACTCTTTAGATTCTGGACAAGTTCCTGAGGATTGGAGGGTGGCTAATGTAACCCCGCTTTTTAAAACGGGAGGGAGAGAGAAACCGGGGAATTATAGACCGGTTAGCCTACATCAGAGGTGGGGAAAATGCTAGAGTCAGTTATCAAAGATGTGATAACAGCACATTTGGAAAGCAGAGAAATCATCGGACAAAGTCAGCATGGATTTGTGAAAGGAAAATCATGTCTGACGAATCTCATAGAATTTTTTGAGAATGTAACTAGTAGAGTGGATAGGGGAGAACCAGTGGATATGGTATATTTGGATTTTCAAAAGGCTTTTGACAAGGTCCCACACAGGAGATTAGTGTGCAAACTTAAAGCACGCGGTATTGGGGGTAAGGCATTGATGTGGATAGAGAATTGGTTGGCAGACAGGAAGCAAAGAGTGGGAATAAACGGGACCTTTTCAGAATGGCAGGCAGTGACTAGTGGGGTACCGCAAGGCTCAGTGCTGGGACCCCAGTTGTTTATAATATATATTAATGACTTAGATGAGGGAACTAAATGCAGCATCTCCAAGTTTGCGGATGACACGAAGCTGGGCGGCAGTGTTAGCTGTGAAGAGGATGCTAAGAGGATGCAGGGTGACTTGGATAGGTTAAGTGAGTGGGCAAATTCATGGCAGATGCAATTTAATGTGGATAAATGTGAGGTTATCCACTTTGGTGGCTTAAACAGGAAAACAGATTATTATCTAAATGGTGGCCGATTAGGAAAAGGGGAGGTGCAACGAGACCTGGGTGTCATTATACACCAGTCATTGAAAGTGGGCATGCAGGTACAGCAGGCGGTGACAAAGGCGAATGGTATGCTGGCATTCATAGCAAGAGGATTCGAGTACAGGAGCAGGGAGGTACTACTACAGTTGTACAAGGCCTTGGTGAGACCACACCTGCAGAATTGTGTGCAGTTTTGGTCCCCTAATCTGAGGTAAGACATTCTTGCCAAAGAGGGAGTCCAAAGAAGGTTCACCAGATTGATTTCTGGGATGGCAGGACTTTCATATGATGAAAGACTGGATCGAATAGGGTTATACTCTCTGGAATTTAGAAGATTGAGGGGGGATCTTATTGAAACGTATAAAATCCTAAAGGGATTGGACAGGCTAGATGCAGGAAGATTGTTCTCGATTTTGGGGAAGTCTAGAACGAGGGGTCACAGTTTGAGGATAAAGGGGAAGCCTTTTAGGACCGAGATTAGGAAAAACTTCTTCACACAGAGAGTGGTGAATCTGTGGAATTCTCTGCCACAGGAAACAGTTGAGGCCAGTTCTTTGGCTATATTTAAGAGGGAGTTAGATATGGCCCTTGTGGCTAAAGGGATCGGGGGTATGGGGGGAAGGCTGGTAAAGGGTTCTGAGTTGGATGATCAGCCATGATCATACTGAATGGCCGTGCAGGCTCGAAGGGCCAAATGTCCTACTCCTGCACCTATTTTCTATCTTTCTATGTTTCTATGCACAGTAGTGTAGTGGTCAGCACAATGCTTCACAGTACCAGTGACCCGGGTTCAATTCCCATCACACGGTAGTGTAGTGGTCAGCACAACGCTTTACAGTACCAGTGACCCGGGTTCAATTCCCATCACACGGTAGTGTAGTGGTCAGCACAATGCTTCACAGTACCAGTGACCCGGGTTCAATTCCCATCACACGGTAGTGTAGTGGTCAGCACAACGCTTTACAGTACCAGTGACCCGGGTTCAATTCCCATCACACGGTAGTGTAGTGATCAGCACAATGCTTCACAGTACCAGTGACCCGGGTTCAATTCCCATCACACGGTAGTGTAGTGGTTAGCACAACGCTTTACAGTACCAGTGACCTGGGTTCAATTCCCATCACAGTGTAGGGTAGTGTACAACAATGCTTTACAGTTCCAGTGACCCGGGTTCAATTCTTGCCACTATCCATAAGGAGTTTGTATGTTCTCCCCGTGTACTGCATGGGTTTCTTCCCACACTCCAAAGATGTTCCATTTGGTAGGTTTATTGAGCATTGTAAATTGTCCCGTGATTAGGCTAGGGTTAAGTCAGGATTCAGCGTGGCTTGAAGAGCCAGAAGGGCCTTTTATGTGCCGTATCTGAATAAGTCAATAAAATATGTACTGCACTTCTTGTCATAATTATAGTTTCCTCACACAGTGAAACATGCCTCTTTAACTGGAAGCAGCTACTTCCCCCAATACAATTTGCAAAAGGGAGAACATTTCTCAGATTGCGTGGCAAATTATATTTGATTTATTTGTTGAGGTACATTGTGGAATTGCCCTTTGAACCCTTCCAGTCACATCCCCAATTTAATCAATCCTAGCCTAATCAAAGGACAATTTACAATGACCAGTTAACCCACCAACCAGTACTTCTGTCTTCTTCCAGTCCAAATTGGAGCACCCAGCGGAAACACACACACTCATGGGGAGAATATACAAACTCCTTACAGACAGCAGCAGAAACTGAACCCGGGCCATCTGTACTGTATAGTGTTATGCTAACCACTACACTACCGTGCGATGGGAATTGAACCGGGGTCACTGGTACTGTAAAGTGTTGTTCTAACCACTACACTACCGTGTGATGGGAATTGAACCCGGGTCACTGGTACTGTAAAACGTTGTGCTGACCACTACACTACCGTGTGATGGGAATTGAACCCGGGTCACTGGTACTGTAAAACGTTGTGCTGACCACTACACTACCGTGTGAGGGATACTAGATTCAGAGCCAATATTAAACAATTCAATGTCCTTGTATATGTTGGGTGGGTGGGTGGGTGGGGGGGTGAACAGATTAATTTCTTGGAAACCAAAATCCTGTCAGTTATCAAACTTCAGGGAAATGATTTAAGTTTGTTTGTATTTAATAATTAATACTTATCTGAAATATAGTCTCTTTGCTCCCTTCAGTGTTAAGAGGTCTGGTTTTATTTCAGATTTCCAGCATTTAAAACCTGGAATATAACAACACAATACAGGCCCTCTGGCCCATGATGCTGTGCCAACCTTGTATCCTTAATCCAAGATCAATATTATCTTTCCCTCCTAAATAGCCCTCTATTTTTCTATCTTCCATGAACTTACTGTATCTGCCTCTAGAATAGAAAAGAGCTTGAATGTCATTGCTCAAGACAATGCAGTCCATGCAAAACAGATATTTACAATATATGTTGTACGGCTTAATTTAGAAAGAAATAAATCAATGCTTCCATTTAATATCACAGAATGTATACAACCTGAAATTCATACTCTTCACAGACAACCACGAAACAAGAAAACCCCAGAGAATGAATGACACAAAACTTAAGAACTCCAAAGCACCCCTCTCACACACAAGAAGCAAAAGTATCAACCCTCTCCACACTTGTTCCAGCAGGAAGCATCAGCGGCCACCACCCACCAGCAAGCAATAGCAAAGCCCCCCAAAGAGACAATGATCTAGGTCCATCAAGAACTACAGTCCATAACCCAGTTCTTCAACATGCCACAGACTCTCTCTCTCTCTCTCTAACAAGGGAGCGGGAAGTGTCACCCCTTCCACAGCAAGGGGGGAGACCAACAAACACCTCACTGTTTCGATGTTATAGTCTGAAGCATTGTTTTATTTTGAGTTTCTCCAACTTGAAAATCAGTAGCAAACTCTCTACCAGCATATAGACAGAGATAGAAATCAATTTTTTTAAACTCCCATATTTACATGCAACAAGTGACTTTAATAGTCCATGACACCCAAATGTTGGAGTATAGTATTATTCAGCTGCACTCAGCCCTCAGAAAGAAGCTGTTTTTCAGTCTGCCTTGGCTAAATGTTTCTGTATCTCCTACCAGATGGCAGGAGATTGAACAAACGGTATCTGGGATGGAATGGGTCTTTAATGATATCACAATCACGCCGTAGACATCGAGAGTTGTAGATTGTCTCCAGGACCAGTGGTTGAGTCCCAGTGATGTGCTGAGTGTAGGGAGTGTTTTGTGATGTGTCTTGCTGCAGCTAGAGTACCACACCGTTACTCACTATGTCAGGATGCTCTCTATCACATATCGATAAAAGTAATATCTGGGGCAGATTAGCTCTCCTTAAGCACCTGTGGTAGTATAGTCATTATTGTGCCTTCCCTACTATCAAGATTATGTCAATGGACCAAGAGAGCTCCTTGGTGATGTTTATCCCCAAAAACTCAAAACTGGAGACCCCTTCCACTACCTCATCATTTCTGAATAGTGGGGCTTGTTCAGGACCCCTTGCCTTCTTGAAGTCAATGATAATTTCTTTTGTCTTCACAATGTTGAGTTATAGGTTGTGGTTCCTGCACCAATTGGACAGTTTCAGCACCTCTTCTATATGCAGATTCGTCATTGTTTGTGATTTCCACCACCTCTAGCAGGGCATTCCACACACTTACCATTCTGTAAAAATCTTAGGTCTGACATCCCTCCTAAACTTTCCTCCAATCACCATAAAATTATTGATTACCTGACTGGCAGACCACGGTACGTGTGTTTACATAGAAACATAGAAAAACATAGAAAATAGGTGCAGGAGTAGGCCATTCAGTATGATCATGGCTGATCATCCAACTCAGAACCCTGTACCAGCCTTCCCTCCATACCCCCTGATCCCTTTAGCCACAAGGGCCTACTAACTCCCTCTTAAATATAGCCAAAGAACCGGCTTCAACTGTTTCCTGTGGCACAGAATTCCACAGATTCACCACTCTCTGTGTGAAGAAGTTTTTCCTAATCTCGGTCCTAAAAGCTTTCCCCTTTATTCTCAAACTGTGACTCCTCGTTCTGGACTTCCCCAACATCGGGAACAACCTTCCTGCATCTAGCCTGTCCAATCCCTTTAGGATTTTATACGTTTCAATAAGATCCCCCCTCAATCTTCTAAATTCCAGAGAGTATAACCCTAGTCGATCCAGTCTTTCATCATATGAAAGTCCTGCCATCCCAGGAATCAATCTGGTGGTCCTTCTTTGGACTCCCTCTATGGCAAGGATGTCTTTCCTCAGATTAGGGGACCAAAACTGCACACAATTCTCCAGGTGTGGTCTCACCAAGGCCTTATACAACTGCAGTAGTACCTCCCTGCTCCTGTACTCGAATCTTCTTGCTATGAATGCCAGCATACCATTCGCCTTTGTCACCGCCTGCTGTACCTGCATGCCCACTTTCAATGACTGGTGTATAATGACACCCAGGTCTCGTTGCACCTCCCCTTTTCCTAATCGGCCACTATTTAGATAATAATCTGTTTTCCTGTTTAAGCCACCAAAGTGGATAACCTCACATTTATCCACATTAAATTGCATCTGCCATGAATTTGCCCACTCACTTAACCTATCCAAGTCACCCTGCATCCTCTTCACAGCTAACACTGCTGCCCAGCTTCGTGTCATCCGCAAACTTGGAGATGTTGCATTTAATTCCCTCATCATTTATATTGTAAACAACTGGGGTCCCAGCACTGAACCTTGCGGTACCCCACTAGTCACTGCCTGCCATTCTGAAAAGATCCCGTTTATTCCCACTCTTTGCTTCCTGTCTGCCAGCCAATTCTCTATCCACATCAATACCTTACCCCCAATATCGTGTGCTTTAAGTTTGCACACTAATCTCCTGTGTGGGACCTTGTCAAAAGCCTTTTGAAAATCCAAATATACCACATCCGCTGGTTCTTCCCTATCTACTCTACTAGTTACATCCTCAAAAAATTCTATGAGATTCGTCGGACATGATTTTCCTTTCACAAATCCATGCTGACTTTGTCGGATGATTTCACCGCTTTCCAAATGTACTGTTATCACATCTTTGATAACTGACTGTAGCAGTTTCCCCACCACAGATGTTATGCTAACCAGTCTATAATTCCCTGGTTTCTCTCTCCCTCCTTTTTTAAAAAGTGGGTTATATTAGCCACCCTCCAATCCTCAGGAACTAGTCCAGAAGCTAAAGAATTTTGAAAAATTATCACAAATGCATCCACTATTTCTTCGGCTACTTCCTTAAGCACTCTGGGATGCAGACCATCTGGCCCTGGGGATTTATTAATGCTTGCAACACTGTGTGTCCGACAGAGTGATCAGCAGCACTGGGGCTCCACAGGGGACTGTCTTGTCTCCCTTCCTCTTCACCATTTACACCTCGGACTTCAACTACTGCACAGAGTCTTGTCATCTTCAGAAGTTTTCTGATGACTCTGCCATAGTTGAATGCATCAGCAAGGGAGATGAGGCTGAGTACAGGGCTACGGTTGGAAACTTCATCACATGGTGTGAGCAGAATTATCTGCAGCTTAATGTGAAAAAGGCTAAGGAGCTGGTGGTGGACCTGAGGAGGGCTAAGGCACCGGTGACCCCTGTTTCCATCCAGGGGGTCAGTGTGGACATGGTGGAGGATTACAAATACCTGGGGTTAGGAAGTGACAATAAACTGGACTCGCCAAAGAACACTGAGGCTGTGTACAAGAAGGGTCAGAGCCATCTCTATTTCCTGAGGAGACTGAGTTCCTTTAAAATCTGTCGGACTATGCTGAGGATGTTCTACGTGTCTGTGGTGGCCAGTGCTATCATGTTTGCTGTTGTGTGCTGGGGCAGCAGGCTGAGGGTAGCGGACACCAACAGAATCAACAAACTCATTCGTAAGGCCAGTGATGTTGTGGGGATGGAACTGGACTCTCTGATGGTTATGTCTGAAAAGAGGATGCTGTCCAAGTTGCATGCCATCTTGGACAATGTCTCCCATTCACTACATAATGTACTGGTTGGGCACACGAGTACATTCAGCCAGAGACTCATTCCACCGAGATGCAACACTGAGCGTCATAGGAAGTCATTGCTGCCTGTGGCCATCAAACTTTACAACTCCTCCCTTGGAGGGTCAGACACCATGAGCCAATAGGCTGGTCCTGGACTTATTTCCATCTGGCATAATTTACTTATTATTATTTAATTATTTATGGTTTTATATTGCTATATTTATACTCTATTCTTGGTTGGTGCAACTGTAACGAAACCCAATTTTCCTCGGGATCAATAAAGTATGACTATGATAGCCCAACTCTTGTACAGGAATTATTAACTATTAACCTACATATACTTAGTCTACCACTCACAGCAGGACTACCGAGTTTGGTTGGCAGGATAATTAACCAATCATCTCCAGTTTGGTTGGTGACAAAATTATAGAAAACCTACAGCACAATACAGGCCCTTCAGCCCACAAAGCTGTGCCGAACATGGCCTTACCTTTGAAATTACCCATAACCCTCTAATTTTATTGCAGAAGGTGTGAGTACTGCAGAAGATTCTAGAAACCCTAGGTGTGCTGACTAATTGCTAATAGGGCAGAATCAAAGTAAGCTGGAGAAAGTTATAAAACTAGTTAGCTCCATCATAGGCACTAGCCTCTGTAGTATCTAGGACATCTTCAAGGAGTGGTTCCTCAAAAAAGCAGCTTTCATCATCAAAGACCCCCAACACCCAGGACATGCTTGCTTCTCATTGTTACTGTCAGGAAAGACATACAGAATACTGAAGTCACACACTCAGTGATTCAGGAACAGCTTCTTCCCCTCTGCCATGATTTCTGAATGGACATTGAACCCGTGCACACCACCTCATTTTTTCTGTTTTTGCACTACTTATCTTAATTTAACTATTTAATATACATATATATACTTCCTATAATTAGTTCTTTTTCCCCTATATTTATCATGTATTGCATTGTACTGCTGACACAAAGTTAACAAATTTCATGACATGCCAGTGAGGTTAAACCTGATTCGGATTCTCCTTGGGGCAGAGATTCCTTTAACATTTTAGGGAGAGGTGAACGGTAGTGTAGTGGTTAGCCAAACACTATTACAATGTCAGTGATCCGGGTTCAATTCCCAGCCGTTTGTACAATCTCACCGTAAGCACGTGGGTCTCCTCCCACATTCCAAAGACATATGGGTTGGTAAGTTAACTGGTGATGCGGGCTCATTAGGCTGCAGCTTGTTACTGTGCTGAATCTCTACGTAAAACTAATTTACAGTGGTGGTCTTCCACTAGAGGGGTTTCTCACCAGAATCAACCAGTATGGCAGTGTAGCAGTTAGCATAACACTATTACCGTTCAAGTGACCCAGGTTCAATTCCCGCCACTGCCTGTAAGGAGACAGTACGTTTTCCCCATGACCACATTCATTTCCTCCCACATTCCAAAGATGTAGAGTTTAAGCTAAGTGCTCACATGCACTGAACATGCCTGGATTCTTTCGATTTTGTTTTAGACTGTTTTTCCACAGCAAAGCTAGTATTTTGTACACTTTACCTGTTGAAGCACATGGCAAAAACAAACTCAACAGTATTTACCGGTTATAATGTGATCTTTCTTAACAGAAGCAGAATACTGGAAGAATTCAGCAGATCAGGCAGCATTCTTGAGGAGAGAAATAGTCAGCATTTGAAGTCAAGGACATTTCATTGGTCTTTGATTGCCAGTCTGCAGCATCTGTAGCTTGTCCAGTAGTTTGTGTTGCTGCTTTGTGGCTCCAGCAGACTGGCTCTGGAGTCTCCGTGTTCTTTCCATGAGAACACAAGTTTCCTCCCACATTAAAGTTGGAGAAGGTTCACAAAAATGATTCCAGGATCAAAAGGCTTATCATATGAGGAATGTTTGAAGGCTCTGGGCCTATACTCACTGGAATTCAGAACAAGAGGGAAATCTTATTGAAACCTATTGAATGCTGAAAGGCCTCAGTAGAGAGGATGTGAAGCTATGGTGGGTGTTTCTAGGACCAGAGGGTGCAGCCTCAGAATAGAGGGGTGTTCATTTAGAACAGAAATAAGGAGTAATTTCTTTCAGCAGAATGGTGAATCTGTGGAATTTGTTGCCACAGATGGCTGTGGAGGCCAGGTCAATGGGTATATTTAAGGCCCAGGTTGATACAGTCTTGATTAGTCAGGGTATAAAGAGATACAGGGAGAAGGTAGGAGAATGGGGCTAGGAGGGAAAATGGATCAGCCATGATGAAATGGCGGAGCCAAAATGACAAGTCAGATGGCTTAATTCTGCTCCCATATTCTATGGTCTTATGGGTCACAAAGACATGCTGATTGATTAATGGATGCAATTTACCTCTTGGTATAGGTACACATCAAAGGAAAGTTGATGAGCACATGTGAGAAAGAGAGTTGTAAGGAAATGGGGCTAACAGTATTGCTCCACAGGAGACATCATAGAATCGAAAGGACAAATTCCCTCCTGTTTTGTTACAACCTTTAAGATAACATCCCTGAGATTATATGAATTTATTGTTTAAACTTTGCTCTGATACTAATCCTGTAGAATGGTATTTACACCCGATACTGGGGAATGGCTGTTGCAAAACAGATTTCAGCCTGCTTGAATATATTTATATTGTTATACTGTTTATATTGCATGGATCTGCCACACTGCAGTTCTTGACCTGAGAAACCTTTTATTGGTATAGACTTATTCAATACTAGAAACCTTACCACTAAATAGAACATAGAACAGTCAAGCATAGGAACAGCCTACTGTTGTGCCAACCAGCTAAAAAACAAATCAAAAACACCCAAACACTAATCGCTCTTACCTACACCATATCTATATTCCTCCATCTTCCTTACATCTGTGTGCCTATCCAAACGCCTCTTAATAGCCTCTAACGTATCTGCCTCTACCACCATACCAGACAGTGCATTCCAGGCATCTATAACTCTCTAAGTAAAAAAACTTACTCTTCACATACCCCTTGGACCTACTCCCCCCCCTCACCTTCAATGCATGCCCTCTGGTATTAGACATTTCAACCCTGGGAAACAGATACTCCCTGTCCACTCTATCTATGCCTTTCATAATCTTATAAACCTCTATCAGATCAGCCTTCAGCCTCTGGTGTTAAAGAGAAAACAACCCAAGTTTGTCCAGCCTCTCATGATAGCACTTACCCTCAAAACCAGGCAGCATCCTAGTGAACCTCTTTGCACCCTCTCTGAAGCCTCAACATCCTTTATATACCGGGGCAACCAGAACAGTATGCAATACTCCAGATGTGGCCTAACCAGAGTTTTATAAATTTACAACATAACCTCTTGACTTCTGAACTCAATGCCTCAACTAATAAAAGCAAGTATTCCATAAGCCTTCTTAACCTTAAGTGTATCTGAGAGGGTACTGTTAGAATGCCATTTTTTAAACTGTAAATTAAATTCAAAGCCACAATTGGTGAAGTATCTTTGAAGTTTAACAAAGAGCACCCTAATCAATCAGAACTTTTTTATAATTGGGTAGTATTTATATAATTCAAAGTGTGAGACTGTCTCCTGCAATTCCTTCCCCACATGTTTAGTGTCACTAAATGAAAACCTTGTTGTTTAAAGTTCAAATTTTTCTCTTAGTCTGTTAGATCATTTGGAATATTGAGGTGTACAAGATAATAAGAGGAATAGATAGAGTGAATAGCCAGCGCCTCTTCCCCAGGGCACCACTGCTCAATACAAGAGGACATGGCTTTAAGGTAAGGGGTGGGAAGTTCAAAGGGGATATTAGAGGAAGGTTTTTTACTCAGAGAGTGGTTGGTGCGTGGAATGCACTGCCTGACTCAGTGGTGGAGGCAGATACACTCGTGAAGTTTAAGAGACTACTAGACAGGTATATGAAGGAATTTAAGGTGGGGGGGTTATATGGGAGGCAGGGTTTGAGGGTCAGCACAACATTGTGGGCTGAAGGGCCTGTACTGTGCAGTACTGTTCTATGTTAAATCAAACCCTCATTTACCACTTCCGCTGGCAGCTTGTTCTACACTTGTACCACTAAGTGGTTTCCGCTTATGTTTCCCATAAACATTTCACCCTTCACCTGTGACCTCTAGTTCTAGTCTCACCCAACCTCAGTGGAAAAAACCCTATCAAAATTTGTATACCTCTGTCGAATCTCCCCTCATTTCCCTTCGCTCCAGGGAATGCAGTTCTAATTCCCTACAACTCAGGTGCTCAAGTCACAGCATCTCATTCTTATTGATAGCTTGATGGTTTTTAGTTGTAGTGTCACCCAATGTCAGTGGAAAATGGGTGCTTAAATTACCCCTATCTGCACCCTTCATAATTCTGTATAGCATACCTCCCCTCATTCTCAAACGCTCTCAGGGAATAAAGTCCAAAGCTATTCAACTTTCCCTGCAGATAGGTGACCAGAACTGCTTACAATACTCCAAATTATGCCTCACCAACGTCTCACAACTTCATCCCAATGAGTGAGAGAAGAGAGAAGTGGGAGGCAGAGAGAAACAGTGTGCTCAGATTTCCAGTACACACCGCGTGAAGAGTAATAAACCGCATGAAGTTTTATTTGAATCCCAAAGTTTGTCAGATCCAGTTTCAGTCACAATTTTCAAGACAAACCCAATTGAGACAATTAAACTTTATCCAGACTAATTTTAATATTGACCGCTTAAAAAAATGATTCGGGGTACTTAAGTTGAGAGGGCGGTTGCTACCATTGTACAGAGAGTACCTGCAGGTTTAACAGCGTACACGAGTCAAAACAGGATACAATTTCAGAGCTTCAGTGGTTAAAATATAAGCCCAAATGACATACTTTGACTAACCTCCACTTACTTACATTTCAGCAGTGTAAATACTTTTTCCAAATACCTTTACCCTTAAGTTCCAATTTCAATTTATTTTCTATTCTTTCCCAGATTAAAGCATGGAAATATGTTTGAGGGAAAAACAAAATGGATAATGAGCAAGAGATCATTTGCTGTGGGCAACACTGCCCTGCCCAGTGCGAGTTTCCACCCAGTAATCAGGCTATCTAAGACAGGATAGAAATAGGCATTTTCACCTCAAGTTACAAGATGATTGAAATTGTAAGTGTGACAAAGCCCTGAAATTAAACACCCCAGACCTTTACTCGTAGAACAACGCTGTGATGTCAAATACTTTTTCCTCTCTACTGAATGAATTAGACGCGAACACATTTTCTGGAGCCAAAAATCAGCATGGAAGGAGCGTGGAGGTTTGGCTCAAATTTCCCCAAAACTGAGCCAAGCTGGATGCAAGGTTTTTTAAAAAAAAGATCAACCATCTCTACAAATGCTAAGTTGAGGTAACACCATTCCTAAACTAGTGAAGCAGATTGTGCGGGATCTATTCCACAGGTGCACAGACAGTATCTGAATCTTGTTAAATGAGCAAAAATCAACCAACAGGGGGAATCAAATGCCTGAGTCACAGCACACAAAGGTCTAAACAGTGGCCAGAAGGAGAATACAGGGGATTCAGCCTGCCTATGTAATCACTTCATGCAAATTCCTACAGCTAATTTTGAATTCTCGGTTGATTAATACAGACCACCAAACTGCAAACAGCTTGATGCTGGTTTAAAACATTACCATTTTGAGTCTCCTCACTGTACATGCAACTTGTCAGCATCTGCATGGATGCGGAAGCTCAAGGCAATGTGGACAGTGGCCAATGTTTAGGGTCATGGCCTGACAACCTACGCCAGGGATAAATCCTCTGAAAGCCAGTTAATTCAGAGGTAACCAAGGAACGGGTGTAAAAAAAACACTTAAAAAAAATTAATCCAAAACATTCCTATTTTGTCAACATTACTGTATAGTAACAGAGCTAAATTACATTGGAATAAGCTGATTTACTCTCGATGGCAATGTTAGCATTTCCCCTTCCCAGCTTCTAAATACATTGTAGGCCAGGGTCCACTTGCAGAACATTCAAAATTAAAGAGAAAAGTAAACACTTGCCCACCTCCTTCAGGACTTTGTCATTCTTCACTGAGAGATTGGTTTGGATAATGTAATTTTTATTGAAAGAGAAAAGCAAAGGCAATAAAGGGAAACATGGATTTGAAGGAAAACAAAAAAACTATTTGTTAAGCTCAAGAACAGAACACCATCTGTTAAAAGAACTTGTGGAATTGAGAGAGAAAAGTTGTTTACTAAGCAGTGATTTTGTGTTTTTAAACTAGAAAGCAGAACTAGACTGTCTTATTTAAAGTTTTAATCCCATCTGAACAGTCATTATCTAAACCACTTCTGATTATATGAAAACTGTAGAAAGTTAGTAACAGCCACAAGTTAACACCAAAGGTGACACTTGCACGTGTTGAGAGTCCTGTTGGATGGTGTTGTTGAAATGTACTGCCCAGAATCTGATGGTCAGAAAGGCAGCTTGACAGAAGTCTTAGTCCACTGGTCGTTTTTCTGCATATTTCTTAGTAAACTCTTCAGCGTTCTTAAAGAATTTTTTACGGTCCTTAGAGTATTCTTCAGCTAGGTCAGCTCTTAGAGGATGCTCGGGCTGTGGGTCATTGACAAGTGCAATGAGTGACTGGATAACTGCAAGCAAAACAAAATAAAGAGCGTTAACATGCAGATTTGAAAAGTACTCAAATCACAGACAGAAAAAAACTGAAAAGATGACAATTCTCCTGAAACAATCTTCAAACCTATCATTCGTGAAATAAGAACATATTGATTTAAACAGTGAGCAGGTCAGCCAATATGCAGAGAGGGAAAGATATAATGTTTCTGGTTGATATTTCAAAATGCTGCAGGCTCGCAGCAGCTCAGGCAGCATCTATGGAAATGAATAAACAGTCGATGCTCCAGACGAGACCCTTCTTCAGCACTGGAAAGAAAGGGAGTTTATGTCCTGTGTGTGATATATGTTGTGTGGTTACACTGTGCACTGGAGGAATGTTGTTTTGTTTGGTTGTGTATATGCACAGTCAGATGACACTGAATTTGACTTGAACAAGGTCTTAGTTCCCCATCTGTAGGAAACAGACTGAGTTTATTCACCTCATGACGATTTCACACATCTCTATATCATCCCTTATTCTTCTATAAAGTACCAACTGCTCAACCTCTTGGTGCCTCCAGGCCCAACACCATCCTCATATTTCTCCTCTCAACTCTTTCCAGTTTAAAGGCATCTTTAATGGCAGCTGACTAATTAAATGATCCAAAACAATACTAGGCTATTTACACACTTTGGAATGTCAACTTAAGGTCCAATTTCCAGTTTGTTTATTGATTGAGATACAGCGCGGAATAGGCTCTTCCGGCCCTTCGAGCAATCCCCTGATTAAATCGAGCCTAGTCACTGGAGAACTTACAATGACCCTTTAACCTACCAACCAGTAGGTCTTTGGACTGTGGGAGGAAACCAGAGCACCTGGAGAAACCAACGTGGTCATGGGGAGAACATACAAATCCCTTATGGGCAGCGACAGGAAATGAACCCAGTTCTCAGATAAGTCTGCACAGCAGAATGGGTGAGAATGGCACGGTGGTCATTAAAATCAGAGTACATTACTACTCATGGAAAGCTTACGTTTATAAAGATGATATGAATTCTGTTTTAGTTGAAAAGTCAGTTGAGGGGTCACCCACGAAAAGGAATTTTCCGTTTTTTTTGAAAGAAGAGTGAAAGATCTCAGGTAGTGAGTGGGAACTTGGTAAATGACTACGGTCAGGATTTTGTAATGCAAAAGGAATTATTCAGCAATTCATTGGAACCCTTTTAGCATAACTGGGTACTGAATCACAGGTGCACCAGTTTAAAAAGGAGATGGATCACAAACATGAGAAGTTGGCAGATGCTGGAAGTCCAGAGAAACACACACAGAATGCTGGAAGAATTCAACATCTCTGGGGAGCAGAAGAGGAACAGAGGAAGGAGAATTTTTCTTTTTAACTGGAAGGAGAAATCGATATTCATGCCATAAGGCCGGAGGCTACCCAACCACTTATCAGTTGCATCTTTTGAAATAATTTTACTTCTTCTGTGAAGTATAAAACAGTACACCCCACACCCAGAGCTCCAGGATCTGCAGAACTTTGCATGTTTATGATGACATTTCAAAGCTGTTTTTTTTTATCATTTCCACTGCATGGTCAGTCCAGAAATAATCAAAATTTACTGACTATTTAAGTTTACTCTGTGCACATCTTCAAATCCAACAAAACTTCCTTCACCAAAAGAGCATAATTGTTCTAGGATTAAGTATGAAACAGGAATAGGAGGAACCTCTTGATTCTGGTCTTTTGTTCAAGATCTTCAAGAATCACTAGATTCTTGGTTCCGGAGGACTGGAAAATTGCAAATGCCACTACCACTCTTCAAGAAGCCAGGGAGGCAGAAGGTATAGGCCAGTTAGCCTGACCTCAGTGGTTGGGAAGATGTTAGAAGATGTTGGAGTTGATTATTAAGGATGATGTTTCAGGCTACTTGGGGGCATATGACAAAATAGGCCAAAGTCAGCATGGTTTCCTTAAGGGGAAATCATACTTGACAAATCTGTTGGAATTCTTTGAAGAAATAACAAGCAGAATAGACAAAGGAAAATAGGTGGATGATTTTCAGAAGCCTTTGACAAAGTGCTGCATACGAGATAGCTTAACAAAATAAGAGCCCAAAGTACTAAAGGAAAGATACTAGCTGCTTGGCAGGAGGCAAAGCTTTTTCTTGTTGGTTGTGGTGACTAGTGGTTTATGTTGTGATTGGTTCTTTTTACATTAACTACCCATTATTTTGATGACAGAATTGATGGCTTTGTGGCCAAGTTAGCGTATGATATGAAGATAGTGGATAGAACTGAAGAAGCAGGGAGGTTGCAGAAGGACTTGGACAGATTAGGAGAATGGGCAAAGAAGTGGCAGATGGAATAAAGTGTAAGGAGGTGTATGGTCATGCGCTTTGAGACAAGGAATAAAGATGCAGACTATTTTCTAAATGGGTAGAAAATTCAAAACTCAGAGGTGCAGAAGGACCTGGGAGCCCTCTGTGATTTTTTTAAATGACCTGAGTGAAGAAGTAGAAGGGTGGGTTAGTAAGCTTTTTGATGACACAAAGGTTGGGGGTGTTGTGGATAGCCTGGAATGTAGTCAGACATTACAGAGGGACATTGATAGATGCAGAACTGGGCTGAGAAGTGGCAGATGGACTTCAACCCAGATAAGCGTGAAGTGGTTCATTTTGGTAGGTCTAACTTGAAGACAGAATATAAAATAAATGGTAAGACTCTTGGCAGTGAGATCTGAGAGATCTTGGGATCCGTGTCGATCGGACACTCAAAGTTGTTGTGCAGGTTGGGAGTGCTGTTGAGAAGGCGTATGGTGCTTTGGCTTCCATCAACAGTGGGACTGAGTTCAAGAGCCGTGAGGAAATGTTA
This sequence comes from Mobula birostris, assembly GCF_030028105.1. NCBI lineage: Eukaryota > Metazoa > Chordata > Chondrichthyes > Myliobatiformes > Myliobatidae > Mobula > Mobula birostris. The sequence continues at coordinate 64,090,961 of NC_092391.1, read as the reverse complement.
CAGCTATATAAGACCTTCGACAGACCCTATTTGGAGTACTGTGTTCAGTTCTGGTCACCTCACTACAGGAACGATGTCGATACTATAGAGAGAGCGCAGAGGAGACTTACAAGGATGTTGCCTCGATTGGAGGGCGTACCTTATGAGGACAGGTTGAATGTACTTGGCCTTTTCTCCTTGGAGCGATGGAGGATGAGTGGTGACCTGATAGAGGTGTATAAAATGACGAGGGGCATTAATCTGGATAGCCAGACGTTTTTTCCCAGGGCTCAAATTGCTAACACAAGGGGGCATAGTTTTAATGTGCTTGGAAATAGGTACCGAGGGGATGCCAGAGGTAGGTTTTTCCACACAGAGAGTGGTGGGTACGTGGAGTGCACTGCCAACAGTGGAGGTGGAAGCCGATACAATAGTCTTTTTAGAGCCTCTTAGATAGCTACATGGAGCTTAGAAAAACAAGAGGGCTCTGTGCTGGGGAAATTCAAGGCGGTTTCCAGAGTAGGTTACATGGTTTGCACAACATTGTGGGCCAAAGGGCCTGTAATGCACTGTAAATTTCTATGTTCTATACCATTTTATCCTTAAATCCATAAAACTGCTCTCAACCCTTATAATTACCTTCATCTGCATTTACATCAGCGTTGCAGACTTAAATTTCTTAAAAATTTCTTGTAAATTTGAAATTCTACCATGCTATGATCACTCTGCCCTAGAGGAACTTTTAGAACAGCACAGGAACAGGTCCTTCAGCCTTCATTGTGCTGAATCAGCCAAAAAGCAAATCAAAAACACCCAAACACTAATTTTGCCCACCTACACCATGTCCATATCCCTCCATCTTCCTCACATCCACATGCCTCTCCGAACGTCTCTTAAATGTCTCTAATGTATTTGCCTCTACCACCATACTGGCAGTACCTTCCAGGCATCCACGACTCTCTGAGTAAAAAACTTACCCCTCACACCCCCCTGAAACCTATCCCCTCTCACCTTCAACGCATGCCCTCTGGGTTTAGACATTTCCACCCTGGGAAACAGATCCTGTCTATCTATGCTTCTCATAATCTTGAAAACCTCTATCAGATCTTCCCTCAGCCTCCAGCACTCCAGAAAAAACAACCAAGTTTATCCAGCCTCTCACGATAGTACATGCCCTCTAAACCAGGCAGCATCCTGGTAAACCTCTTCTGCATCCTCTCCAAAGCCTCAACATCCTTCCTACAGTGGGGCAACCCGGAACTGTATGAAATACTCCAGATGTGGCCTAACCAGAGTTTTATAAAGTTGCAACATAAACTGTACTGGAGATCATTAAATAATCCTGTCACATTAGGTAACAGTCCACTCCCTGGTTGATCCCTCAATAAAACAATCTCAATACATGATAAACTTGATTTCAAGGTGACTGTTGCTAATTTAACTTCACTGGTCGTTACATAGGGGGTAATTGATAGGAGATTTGTGAACCAACAGAAGGCTGAGAGTTGGGATATGTAGGCGTTTTTCTGGTTGCCAATAAGTAGTGAGCAACTGCTGTAGGGGGTCGGTGCTGGGCCTGCAACCATTCAAGATGTACAGTACATTAATGACATAGAAGCAGGAATCAAGTGCAGTGTATCTGAATTTGTTCAGAAAGATATAGATAGGTTAATTGAGTGGGCAATAGTCTTCCAGAGAGGTTGGTAATGTTGGTAAATAGATGAAAAAATTATTATTTAAATGGTGAGGGATTGAATTTAAGAGTAGGGAGGCTATGCTACAACAAGTAAGGAGACCAAAATTACATGTTCATGGATTCACTACTCACTGGGAAAAGCCAGTCTATCTTTTCTCATGTAAGGAGACATGAACTGTGTGCATTACCAGTACCTGGAGTAATGCATGACGTTCTGGTCTCTTCACCTGAGAACAGCAGAGGAGAGTAGATCACCAAGCTGGTGCAGGAGATGAGGGGTTAAACTACGAGGAAAAAATGAGTCTTTGGGACTATACTTGCTGGAATTCAGAAGAATGAGAATATAGAAACACAAAATTATGAAAGATGCACGAGAGAGATGGGAAAGTTGTGTCCATTGGTAGGTGAGACTAGTACTAGCCTCTCAAGATTCAGGGGAGTAGATTTCAGAAGCAGATGAAGAGGAACTGTTTTTTCCCCAGAGAGTGGTAAATCTGTGGAATTATCTGCCCAGAGAAGCAATAGAGACAACTGTATTAAATATATTTAAGATACGGTTAGATAGATTTTTGCCTAGAAGGGGAATGAAGGTTTAAGGGGAATAGGCAGGTTGGTGGGGCTGAGTCCAGATCAGCCACGATCTTAATGAATGATGGCCTACTCCTGCTCTCATTTCTTGTGTTATGACGATTAAAATCACCCATGACCATTGCAGCACCCTTCCTGATTTTATACTGTGTAGCTACTGTAGGGGAAATGCCAACTACTTCCATCAAGTGATTTCTTATCCTAACTACCTACAGAAAAGATGTAAATAAGTTTGAAAGAGTACCAGAGAAAATTTACAAGGATGTTGTCGGGTCTGGAGGACCTGAGTTACATGGAAAGAGTGAACAGATTAGGACTTCATTCCTTGGAATGTAGAAGATTGAGAGATTTGATAAGGTATACAAAATTATAAGGGTATAGATAGAGTAAATGCAAGCAGGCTTTTTCCACTGAGTTTGGTTCGGACTACAACCAGAGGTCATGAAGTGAGTTGAAAAGTTTAAGGGAGACATGAGGGGAAACTTCTTCACTCAGAGGGCTGTTAGTGTGGAATGAGCTGCCAATGCAAATGGTGGATGCAATCTCGATTTCAATGTTTAAGCAAAGTTTGAATAGGCACATGGATGGTTGGGGGTATGGAGGGTTATGGCCCCAAGTGCAGGTCAATTAGAGTAAGCAGTTTAAATGGTTCAGCACAGACTAGACAGGCCAAAGGTCCTGTTTCTGTGCTGTACTTCTCTACGACTCAAGAATCAGATTTATTATCACTGACATCATCTTTATACGACATCATAATTATGTACCATGTCATATGACGTGGGCGATCATAGTCTTTCCAAGATCATGATTGTTCTTGTCAAAATTTTCTACAGAAGTGGTTTGCCATTGCCTTCTTCTGGGCAGTGTCTTTAAAGATGGGTGACCCCAGCCATTATCAATACTCTTCAGAGTATTGAACACTGGCGCCAATAGTCGCATAACCAGGACCTGTGATATGTACCAGCTGCTCACACAACCATCTACCATCTGCTCCCATGGCTTCACATGATCCTGATTGGGGGAAGCCAAGAAGGTGCTATACCTTGCCCAAGAGAGATGCATCTCCACCCTGCCACTCAACCACAGACATATGTTGTGAAATTTTTGGAGTGACAAATTTACAAATGTTATGGGACCCAGGAATTTGTAGGCCCACAACTAGCAAAGGTGAGGATGAACTCTGCCACTTGTAAAAAAAAAAATCCACTGATTATAAGATCTTAAAAGTCTGACATTTAAACTATTCTGATGAAGCGTCCTGATCTGAAACATCAACTATTCATTTCCCCTCATAGATGCTGCCTGACCTCATGAGTTCCTCCAGCATTTCGTGTTACATCAAACAGATCGAAGGGTAGAGGTCAGACTAGGAGTGGCCCATTGTCCCTCCAGGCTCAGGGGTTCAGCTCAGGGCTAATGGCCCTGACTGGTAAAACAAAACTGTTACTGAATCAGTAATGAAGTATCCTTCTACATCTGCGTTGGATGGTATTTCCGAGTCTCCACCCAGGACTTGAGTGACTGACAGCAGTGAAAACTGAGAAGAAGCTACTGACACGATGAAGGAAGTCCTGAATAAAGCCAATTAAGTGTACCAGAAAAAATATTAATATTGAACTAAACCAAAGAGCAATATCAACTTACCTTCTCCTTGGTGTATTCACTACAATACCCTTCAAAAATCATTGTTACCTTGGACCCTGCTCAAACATTGTCAGCAGGGTCCAAGGTAACAACTGTCCAAGGTAATCATTGTTTCAAAGTAGGGCGCCTGGCTGAGATAGAGTCTCTATCCTCATCTTGCCTCTGAATGCTGCTGGAATGTGGAGAGCATCAACATCCAGATCAGGTAAGGGCAAGCACGGGGCAAACTTTAAGCAAGGTCCTGACAGCCCAGTTGGCATGGCAACATGCTACATATGAACAGCAGCTCTAACCCCATCATGAGCCTCAAGTCATTTAAGACTGCCTACTGTCTATTATCTTACAGGGCTTAACACTAGCAGGCAGGTGTGTGCGCGTGTGTGCGTACTAGATCTGGGACCTCCCTGAAGCGAGGTCATTCTATCAACAGGCAGAATAGTCAATGACAAAATAATAAGCCTTGCCACAAGATTGAAGGGGTGATCATCCAGTATAACTATAAGCAACAGCAACTGAACTAAGATCTGATGGTGGACTCCCTGTGGAGTACAACAGCAATGCGAAAACGGCCAATTCTACCTCCTGGTCCTGTCAGTGAATGCTGGACTTCCACTGATCAGAATGCACACACAAGATCAATTGTTTCAATGACAAGATAAAACCTTTTCTGTATGTAAAGCTATACACACACAAAATGCTGGAGGTACTCAGCAGGTCAGGCAACATCTATGGAAAGGAGACATCTCGGGTCGAGACCCTTCATCAGGACTGGAAAGAATGAGGAGTCAGAATAAGAAGGTGGGGAGAAGGGAGGAAGAAGTACAGGGTGGCAGGTGATAGGAGAAAGCAGGAAAGGGGAGGGGTAGAAGTAAAGAGCTGGGAAGTTGATTGATCATAGAACATAGATAAACTATGGTACAATACAGGCCCTTCAGCCCACAATGCTGTGCCGAACATGTACCTAGAAATTACCTAGGGTTACTGATAGCCCTCTATTTATCTAAGCTCCATTTTTTAAAGCTCTTGAAAGACCCTATCATATCCGCCTCCACCACCGTTGCCACTGGTGGAAAAGATAAAGGGCTGGAGAAGGCAGAATCTGATAGGAGAGGAGAGGATAGAAGATCATGGAAGAAAGAGAAGGGGGAGGGGCAGCGCAGGGAGATCAAGGGCAGGTGAGATTATGCGCAAAGCTGCCTGATTTGAAGACATTGTCATATTTCTATTTCTCCATTTAGAATCAGGAAAGTTCTGGCAAACACTGTTATTTGTAACTGTAATGGAGCCAAATCAAGGAAAAACAAGCAAGTCTGAAACAGGATTAATTTGCCCTGTTAACCTTCTCTCACCTTGGTCAGTTTTGGTTGCTGGTTTCCAGTTTTCTGCACTAATGACTGGGAGACAAACTTGTCCTTTTTCATCGATGTTGGGATGATAGATCTTTGTCTTGAATGTAATTTTAGGTGGTTTGAAAGGGTATTCTGATGGAAAGCTTATTTCAATCCTGAAAGCCCCTTTGTCATACGGAGGGTTATCCTAGGAGAGAAGAGGAGCATTTTAATACGTTGGAAAAACCACTGAGTGGTACTGCTTAGAGAATAAACATCTTAACCAAATAAGCAGAACTGAATTAAATTCCATATTTGGGATTTCCTCTATAGAAACATTACCAATAACCCAAACCTTTTAAGATACCATGATACTTGAGGTTTAAAACCAGCCAAATCGCATACAATAGCAACACACACAAAACACTGGGAGAAATCAGGTCAGGCAGCATCTACGGAAATGAAAAAGTAGTTGACATTTTGGGCCGACACCCTTCGTCAGGACTGGAAAGGAAGGGAGAAAGAAGCCAGAATAAGTAGGTGTGTCACATCTGCCATGGCTAATACCTTATTTTAAGGTGACTGAAGGAAAGTATAGGGGGGATGTTATCAGCAGATTTTTTTTTAAACACAGTATTAGGTGCTACCAAGGATAGTGGTACAGGTAGATACACTGGGGATATTTAAGAGTTTCTTTGACAGGCACATAGATGAAAGAAAAACAGAGGGCTGTGAGGGAAGGAAAGATTAGATTGATCTTGGAGTAGATTAGATATTTGGCATGACACTCCGAGGTGAAGAGTCTTTGCTGGGCTGTACTGTTTCATATTACAGTTTTCAGTGGTAATGTATACAAACACAAATACATAAACTATACATTTTTTTAATTGCAAGATGGCCATTCTGGAACTTCTGTGTTGCCCATTTAATATTTTCCAAGATATAGGAGCAGAATCAGGCCATTTGGTCCATCGAGTCATTTCATCAAGGCAGATTCATTTCCCACTCAGCCCCAATCTCCTGTCTTCTCCTCGTATCCCTTCATAAGCTAACTAATCAAGAGTCTATCAATCTCTGTCTTGAATATACCCACTGACTTGGCCTCTACAGCTGCCCGTGGCAACGGTTTCCACAGAATCACCACTCTCTAGCTAACAAATTCTTTCTCGTCTTCATTCTAATAGGATATCTCTCTACTCTGTAAGGCTCTGTCTTCTGGTCCTAGAGTCCTCCACTGTAGGAAACATCCTCTCCAGTTCCACTCTACCGAGGCCTTTCAATAGGTTTCACAGAACATAGAAATTTACAGCACATTACAGGCCCTTTGGCCCACAACATTGTGCCACCCACATAACCTACTCCAGAAACTGCCTAGAATTTCCCTAGCGCATAGTGCTCTATTTTTCTAAGTTCCATGTATCTATCTAAGAGGCTCTTAAAAAACCCTACTGTATCCACTTCCACCACTGTCACCGGCAGTGCATTCCACGCACCCACCACTCTGTGTGAAAAATTTACCCCTGATGTCCCCTCGGTACCTATTGCCAAGCACCTCGTGTTAGCCATTTCAGCCCTGGGAAACAGTCTCTGCTTATCAACACGATCAATGCCTCTCATCAGGTTACAGTGAAATCCCCTCCCTTCCATCCTTTTGAATTCCAGTGAGTACAGGCCCAGAGCTATCAAACACTCCTCATATGATAATCCTTTCAACCCTGGAATCATTTTCATGAAGCTCTTTAAATCCTCTCCAATGTCAGCACATCTTTTCTTAGATAAGGGGCCAATAACTATGCACAATGCTCCAAGTGAGCTCTCAGCAATACTTTATAAAGCCTCAACATTACATCCTTGCTTTTATATTCTAGTCCTCTTGAAATGAATACTAACATTGGTTTTGCCTTCCTCACCACTGACTCAATCTGCAAATGAACCTTTAGAGAATCCTGCACAAGGACTCCCAAGTCCTTTTCATTGTAATACAAACAAGAATTGCTTGCACAAACACGAGGAAATCTGCAGATGCTGGAAATTCAAGCAACACACACAAAAAATGTTCGTGAACGCAGCAGGCCAGGCAGCATCTATAGGAAGAGTCGACTGTACCTCTTCCTATAGATGCTGCCTGGCCTGCTGCATTCACCAGCAAGAATTGCTTGCAGATCCCCAGTAGGTATCTATGAAGGCCAAAAAGAGTGAAGGTTTAGAAACATCAAAAACCTACAGCACAATACAGGCCCTTTGGTCCACAAAGCTATGCCGAGCATATCCTTACCTAAGAAATTACCTAGGGTTACCCATAGCCCTCTATTTTTCTGAGCTCTGTGTACCTGTCCAGGACTCTCTTAAAAGACTATCGTATCTGCCTCCACCACCGTTGTTGGCAGCCCATTCCACTCTCTGCGTAAAAAAACTTGCCCTGACATTTCCTCTGTACCTACTTCCAAGCACCTTAAAACTGTGCCCTCTCGCGTTAGCCATTTCAGCCTTGGGGAAAAGCCTCTGACTATCCACACGATCAATGCCTCTCATCATCTTATACACCTCTATCAGGTCACCTCTCATTCTCCATCGCTCCAAGGAAAAAGGCCGAGTTCACTCAACCCACTCTCATAAGGCATGCTCCCCAATCCAGGCAACATCCTCGTAAATGTCCTCTGCACTGTTTCTATGGTTTCCACATCCTTCCAGTAGTGAGGCGACCAGAACTGAGCACCGTACTCCAAGTGGGGTCTGACCAGGGTCCTATATAGCTGCAACATTACTTCTCGGCTCCTAAACTCAATCCCATGACTGATGGAAGGCCAATGCTCTCTTTTTGCATTACTTGTTTAATTTTTTAAATATATTTCTCAAGTAATTTTGTTTTTAAGTATACATTTCACTGTACTGCTGCCACAAAACAACATATTTTGCAACATACACCAGCAATATTGAATCTGATTCTGAACATCTGAGGTAACTCTCTTAATCAAAGACCCAGGAGTTCAAAATGACTTAATAAATTCCAGCAACACACATCAAGGTTGCTGGTGAACGCAGCAGGCCAGGCAAGGGAACTGTGCAATGGTCTAGAAGAGCATCTACTCAGTTAAGGCAATCTAATAAGTGTTTATTAAACTTACAACATAACATCTCCAAAGAGGCAAAGCCATAACTCTAGCTCATCTTGGATTTTGCTAATGATGTAATCCCAAATGTTCGTATACCTGGTATTGCACACAATTCTGGTCACCCCATTATGCTGAGGTTTTGGAGAGGGTGAAGAACAGGTTTATCAGGATGCTGCCTGAATTAGAGAGCATGTAATATGAAGAAAGTCTGGAACAAACTTAGGTTGTTTCCACTGGAGCGGTGTTGGCTGAAGGGAGATCTGATAGAGGTTTATAAGAGTATGAGAGGCACAGATAGAGAGGACAGACAGTACCTTTCTCCTAGGGTTGAAATGCTGGTTTTAACCAGCAGGCATGCATTTAAGGTGAAAGGAGGTAATTTCAAATGAGATGTGAAGGCCAATTATTATTATTTTTTTTTACAGAGAGTAGTGGGTGCCTGGAATGTGCTGTCTAGGGTGGTGGTAGAGGCAGAAACATTAGGGATTTTTAAAGAGATGTTTAGATAAGACACATGAAAGGATGTGGACATTTTGTAGGCAGAAGAGATTAGTTTAATTGGTTCAGCACAACATTGTGGACCAAAGGGCCTGTTCCCGTGCTGTACTGTTCTATGTTTGACCTAGTTCAAGATATTGGAATAGAAAATATATCAGTGAGAATGAATCAGTACCCCCTTGTGCAGAGGATCAGTGTCAATTGTACTACAGATGGTAGCACTCTTACCAACATCAGAAGGGTTTAGTACAAAAATTTTAGCCGACAGGGAGTATCACAGTAGCATTACACACTTGGAGATGCCTTCACTCAGATAACACAATCGGAGCCACATCTGATCTCTCAGATGGATATACAATGAACAAGGCACCATCTCAGAGAGCAAAGGAAAGATGCCCAATGTCATTGTCGGTACTAATCCTAAAATCAATATTAGTTAGTGAGAGGAACTGACTGGATTGAGTTAATAACATCACTTAGTGATTGTTGGGTGAGAGAGCACTGCATTTCCTTTCATTATAACCACACGGCAAAAACATCCATTTTGGTTGTTTGCGTTCCAGAGGATGAATGATTCATATTGCTTTCACCTCTCACAATAACTTGCAAAGTTTCAGAAATTATCAAGCATGACAATTCTACAAGTTTTGGCAATGACTCTGCCATTACAAATTCGACCTTCACCAATTTGTTATTTTGAAAGCAGCTGTAAGCAGACGATTGTAGAGTCCCAGAGTTAGACAGCACAGAAACAGGCCCTTCTTTCCAACTGGCCCGTACCTATCATGATTCCCATTCTAAGCTAATCCTATCTGCCTTCTTTTGGCCCAAATCCCTCTAAACCTAGGGTCCACAGACCCCCTGCTTAATGGTATTAGGTCCATGGCATTAAAAAGGTTGGGAACCCCTGCTCTAAGTCTTTCTTATCCGTGTATTCTGTCCAGGTCCCTTTTAAATGTTAAAGTGCTTGCCTCTATCACTTTCTCAGGCAGCTCCTTCCATACACTAACCAAACTCTGGGTGAAAAAAGTGCCCTCCAAGTTCCTATTAAATCTCTCCCCTTTCATCCTAAACCTCTATCCTCTAGTCTAGGAGCTGGCAACATGCAAGGTGGATTTTGTGCTCCGGCTCCAACCAAAGGTGAAATTTATTGTCCTGTTTGCCTTTTTTATGAGCAAAGATTATTAAGACAGTGCTGAATATTAAGAACACTACAACGTGTGAGGGTAATAATGAAGTACTGCACAGTTACGGACTAACATGGGGAGTGGGCTCTCACTCTGCAAACTACTACGGCTACTTGGGGAAGTGGCTGTCGGAAACAGTGCACTCAGGGAAGCATGGTAAAGCTAGACTTAAGGCAGATCCCTGTTGATTCTACTGTACTTGCTTACGTCCGATTGCTGGAAACTAAACTGGATTACCTGTGTCTGAACCAGCAGCAGATGAGAGACTGTTGAACACTCATCTTGACAGAAAGGTGGCTTCAAGACACTATTCCAGGACCTGGCCAGAAGCTGCCACCTCAACACTGCAGGACAGCTTCAAAATCACGGACTGGAGCATATTCAGGGAGATGGCTACCTATGATCAGCACATCAATATTGATGAATATGTGGGATCGGTGACTGGCTACATAGGAAAATGCATTGAGGGCGTTACCATGATTAAACACTACACTGCCAGGGCAACCAGAAACCATGGCTGACTGCGAAGATTTGTGCATGCTTAGGTAGGGCTGCATGCCCACCCCCCATTGATGCTGTCGGATCTTGGGCAAGGTTAAATTGACACAGTTTGTGGATTGGACTCTGTAGTTCACTTTATGATGTGTTTCTGGTCTCTCCTTTTTTTTGTTGTTATCTTGGGTGATTTTGAATCAGCGGAGCCTGCAGATAATGAACACTGAGCTGAATAATTAAGATGGTTTCCATTCCGTGTAGCTGAATCTGTGGCATTCAAGTCTGGCGATCCAGATCTGTACCAGAAAAACAGGTATGACTTGTGGAGGGTTATTTCAAGGGCAAAGAGACAATTTCAAATGAGATTAGAGGCGACATCGGATGCACAACAACCCTGGCAGGGTTTGCAAGACATTACTTTCTACAAAGTGAAACCCAAAAGCGTGAATGGCAGCGATGCTTCCCAGATGAATTCAACACCTTCTACACCCATTTTGAAAGGGAGAATATAACCGCAGATGTGAAGATCCCTGCTGCACCTGGACCCTATGATCTCTATCCCGGAGGCTGATGTTAGGTTGTCTTTAAAGAAGGTGAACCCTCACTAGGCAGAAGGTCCTGATAGAGTACCGGGTAAGACTCTGAAAACTTTTGCCAACCAACTGGTGGGAGTATTCAAGGACATTTTCAGCCTCTCGCTGCTACGGGCGGAGGTTCCCACTTGCTTCAAAAAAAGGCAACAATTATACCAGTGCCTAAGAAGAATAATGTGAGCAGGCCTAATGACTATTGCCCAGTAGCACTCACATCTACAGTGATGAAATGCTTCGAGAGGTTGGTCATGACTAGGCTGGAACTTTTTGCCTCAGTAAGGACCTGGACCCACTGCAGTTTTCCTATCGCCACAATAGGTCAATGGCAGACACAATCTCAATGGCTCTTCACACAGCTTTAGACCATCTGGACAACACAAACACCTGTGTCAGGGTGCTGTTCATCAACCATAGCTCAGCATTTAGCACCATCATTCCCACAACTCTGATTGATAAATTACAGAACCTGGACCTCTGTACCTCCCTCTGCAATTGGATCCTCGACTTCCTAACGGGAAAAGCACAATCTGTGTGGATTGGTGATAATATCTCCTCGCTGGTGATCAACACTGGTGCACGTCAGGGTGTGTGCTTAGCCCACTGCTCTACTCTCATGAACACTCCTCACTTTTTTAATACAGGTCCACAATAACCTTATCCGAAATCCTTGGGGCCAGTTGCATTTCGGAATTCAGAATTTTTCGGATTTTATAAAATGGATAATTATATTGATAATTAACCTGTCTCAGTGCAGGTGGACTTTAGGACCCGGGGGAGCTCCGAACCTACACACATCCTCCCGTATACTTTAAATCTAGATTACTTATAATACCTAATACAAAGTAAATGCTATGTAAATAGTTGTTTAGGGAATAATGACAAGAAAAAAAAGTCTGTTCATGCTCAAGCAATGAGTGCTGGAGAGAGAACTTCCGGGTTTTCCCGATCCGTGCTCTTTTTCACTAAGTGTGCATGCGCCGGTCGTGCATGCAGCCTGGTACAGCTGTTCTGATCAATTCTTTCTTCCTCTTACTTTTTAATTTACGTTATTTTTTGTATTTTTTTTTCTCACGGTAACACGTCAAAGCTGCACCCACTCTAACATGCTAGTAGAGAGAGTTTTATTTGGGTCTTTTTTAGTGCTGGAAATGGTTACATCCCGACACGCGGGACAGAAGCAAGGTCGCATTGTGTATTCCAGAAACCAGCTAATGCCGGTTGGTTTAGCGAGCAGAGCGGCGGACACCCCTGCTGAAATCCGGAGGGAAACACACAGAGGATGCAGAGGGAGATTACAAAGTCGAGGAAAGAGGACCGGGTCGAGACAACAGAGACTTATGGAGAAGAGAAGTTAGGTGGGTAACACCATTCCGGCTGACCGGAAGTGCACTGAGAGCGGTAAGCGTAAAGAAGTTGGGTGCTTACTGATCTGGTTAACAACAGATGGTGCAATCCAGGGCATACTACGATTGAAGAACGTGTTTGCAGACTGGATATTGAATATTTTACTGTTGGACTTCGGCCACATTCCACCGTGATACAACACTTGGCAGCACGGAAGTTCGTTCCTGCCTGTGGCCATCGAATATGCAGCTCCTCCCGTGGAGGGTCAGACACCCTGAGCCAATAGACTTATTTCCATCTGGCATAGTTTGCATTTTATTGTTTGATTGTTGGTGGTTTTTGTATTACTATATTTATGCTCTATTCTTGGTCGGTGCGGCTGTAACAAAACCAAATTTCCCTCGGGATTAATAAAGTATATCTATCTATCTATTGACTTATTGGAATAAATGTGGAACGTAAATACTCTAGGACATATACAGGTTCAAACTAAGCTAAATACTCTACAGGAACCTGATGGGCCAGGAACAAGATTCTCAAGTAATGAAGCAGCACTATGACAGACAGCATGTTTAAAGACTTCTTCAAGTGTCATCTCTCTCATTAAAATAGGCTTATGTCTAAGCAATCTGAATTAAAGTTTACTCTTTAACTGAGTAAACTGCCAAAATCTCTTGCTCACTGATAAATGTATGTTGTTCAAGGCCAGCAATTAACTGATCACGCATTTTCACCATACCGTCTATGGGGATTTTTTCACCTGTGTTCACTATGTTATCATCATCACTACTACCTTCACGCTTACCTATATTTAACACTATTTCAGCAATTTCACCATCACTCAAGGAATGCACAACAGGTGCATCATTGTTAATGTTCAGTATTTCTTCAATGTTAGCTTCCTCCAACTTTACACTTTCGTTCGATAACATTTTAGCATAAGTTCATAGTCATACTTTATTGATCCCAAGGGAAATTTGGTTTCGTTACAGTTGCACTAACCAAGAACAGAGTATAAATATAGCAATATAAAACCATAAATAATTAAATAATAATATGTAAATTATGCCAGGAAATAAGTCCAGGACCAGCCTCAGGGTGTCTCACCCTCCAAGGGAGGAGTTGTAAAGTTTGATGGCCACGGGCGGGAATGACTTCCTATGACGCTCAGTGTTGCATCTCGGTGGAATGAGTCTCTGGCTGAACGTACTCGTGTGCCCAACCAGTACATTATGTAGTGGATGGGAGACGTTGTCCAAGATGGCATGCAACTACAACAGCAGCCTCTTTTCAGACACCACCTTCAGAGAGTTACGAGATTTGATATAATTATCTTCTCATTAGCGACACGAAATCCTTCAAAGTCTTTAAATCATGTACAGTGGTAGTTCCGACACCATATTCTTCAGTAAGACGCCGCACAGACACACCACGATCAAGCTTTTGCAATACTCCACTTTCTGCGTTATTGATAATGATAGATGCTTCCTTCTCTTTTTCTCATTATTACCCATAGGGGTATCTGCAGCTCTTTTGGACATTTTCACAGTGAAATTAAACACAAAGTCAACAGTGAACACAAAATATCAGCGAACAGCAAATGCACGTGTAACCAGTATGAGTGCTGAGCCACAACTGACATCTGGTGGCCTCTGCTAGTGCTGCCACGTCACACCTGAGTGACATCAGCTGTTGGCGCGCCAAACAAGCCTTGTTACGACACACTCCACGAGAAAAACTTCGGGTTTTGGAGCAAGGGATTGTGGACCTGTATATATTATTTGTTTTTGTCCGATTTTTAATCTATTCAATATACTGTAATTGATTTACTTATTTATTTACATTTATTTTTTTTTCTTCTATATCATGTGTTGCTAAGTTAACAAATTTCACAACACATGCCAGTGATAATAAACCTGATTCTGATTCTGAATTTGTCAGGTCATGTCCTCAGTGGTGACTGGGTGGCTATCTAGTTACGTCATCCTCATACACAAGATAAATGTTGTTGGCTCTCGCAGCCTGCTACGCTTTGCAGAATAGAATCAAAGTATTACATCTGGCTTGAGTTGGCAATCCCTAGAAAGTAGCTACTCCCACTGGCATCGGAAACAACTGCAAGTCATCCAGAATTATATTTAGCACATAATTTTAACAGGAGCGTCTTGATGATGTTATATTACAGACAAAAATCTCGCTGATAACTGTGAGTTCTTTTAATTCCTAGAAATGGTCATGTAAGTTGATAAGACACAAAGTTTTCTTGGCAGTTATAGATAACCAATGCATATATTCCAATACAAAGTTCAAAGTAAATTTTATTATCAAAGTACATATATGTCACCATATACAACCCTGAGGTTCATTTTCTTGTGGGCATACTCAATAAATGTACAGAATATTAACTACAACAGAATTAATGAATGACTAGCATACTATGGTGTTCAACCAGACTGCAAAAAATAACGAACTGCAAATACAAAAAGAAGAAACAATAATATAAATCAGCAATAAATATCAAGAACATGAGATTAAGAGTCCCCGAAAGTGAGTTCATAGGTTGTGGGAACATTTTAGATGTTTTTCTTTTAGACATCATACCGAATGTCTGCAAACAATAATCCAAGTTTATCTCAATTTTAATTTACAAACTTAGTCAAAAAACAGAAGTTGGGTGTCAATATCTTTGAAGATATATCCTGGACCCAAAATATCAATGCAACTACGAAGGAGGACGACAGTGGCTATATTTTACTAGGAGGTTGAAGAGATTTGGTATGTCACCAAACACACAAGCAAATTTCTACAGATGTACTGCAGAGAGCATTCTAACTGGCTGCATCACCATCTGGTATTGCGGGGGTAGGGGGTGTGCTATTGCACCGTATCGAAATAAGTTGCAGAGAGTTGTTAACTCAGGCAGCTCCATCATGGGTACTATTCTCTGTAGCATCCAGGTCATATTCAAGGAGCAGTGCCTCAAAAAGGCGGTGTCCATCATTGAGGACCCCATCACCCAGGTCACTGGTAAGAAAACTCTCAGAAGATTCTTGGGTATGGTAGAATATTACAGAAAATTTTGTAAGAATTTTGCAAGTATTGCTCTTCCATTAACTGATCTCTTGAAGAAAAATGAAAAGTTTGTTTGGACAGAGTCTTGTTAGGAAGTATTTGATAAATTGAAAACTATAATGTGTAGTCAACCTGTACTCAGATCTCCTGACTTTAAAAAAACATTTTTGTTAGCTGTAGATGCTAGTGATGAAGCTGCAGGATATGCAAGATATGATGGTGATGAAGTTGATCGACCGTTAGCTTATTTTTCTAAGAAATTTAATGCCCATCCAAGAAATTATTCAACAATAGAAAAGGAACTATTATCTCTTGTTTTGGCTTTACAACATTTTGAAGTGTATGTTAGTACTACTCAGAAACGACTCATAGTTTACACTGATCATAATCTGTTAGTGTTTTTGAGTAAGATGAGAAACAAAAATAGAAGATTACTAAATTGGAGTTTAATGTTACAGGAGTACAATATTTTGATCACTCACATTAAAGGTAAAGATAATGTGATCGCTGATTGTCTATTGAGATGTTAAATGCACAATGTAAATTTTTTTGGAGTGGTATTTTAACATTTGTAACACTCCTACTGTATATTTGTAAAGTGCTGAAAGATAATACTGTGTATATTGTGTATGTTGTAAGTTTTATACCTTTGTATTTTTTTTTGTGGAAATTGTTAATTGTTAAAATTTTGTTCCTTAAAGAGACCAAAATTTTTTTTTGAGGGAGGTGTTACATACCTCAAGGAGATCTTGTGACTTTCTTGGGAGAATGATGTAATGGTCTTTTGGAGGTCACCTGATGTAAGGTCACGTGATGACATGTTCACCACGGGTATAAAAGGGAATATCCTTGGTGACACAGTTAGTTTTCCGGCTAGAACGTTAGTCAGAGTCTCTGTTCCGTTGCGCATTTGCTTTATTGCGCAGTTTCATTTTTAAAACAGAGTTTTACATTCTATTGTAAGGTACAATAGTGCTGGACTGGCAGTTGTTACCCATTTCTGTCAGATTTGTTGATGTACCTTTTCAGTAGTATTGGAGAGTGAAGACTTTTATCAAAGTACAGGATCTGAAGGATATAGAAAAGTTGGTAACGTTCGGCAGTTTAACAAAGGATTGACCTTATTGAGTCTTTGTTGAAGAAGTAGTGACCTGCATCGAAGATAACTCCTGCCAAAAGAGCAAGGTAGTTCATGCAGGATTTGCTCGCCGGAAGAAAGGTCAGTTGCTTTTAAGCCGTTTATTTCCTTCGTCGTGAATCCTTTGGACAGAACCAGCAGGAAAGTCACATCTATGAAGAAATCCTTCTCCAAAGAAGTCTCTCCCAATTGAATGCATAAATCTCCTGGACTTTCAAATTTACCATTTTAAGAACTGTATTTGACTTTACCGCTTTAAGAACTGCTTTCGCATTTATCGTTTTGAGAACCAGTACCGAGTGGCGATTTGTTGAATGGCCGCATAGCGGTTAACTTCCGGTTAAGGTTTTCGTTTGTTTTTTTTATTGTTTATCCATGTTTAATAAATGTTTGGTTGTTTTTACATAACCTGACTCGGTTGATATTCATTGTTGCTGGTTACGTAACAGATGGGATAGCCCAGGAAATTATAGACCAGTGAGTCTTACTTCAGTAGTTGGTAAGCTGATGGAGAATATCCTGAGAGGCAGGATTTATGAACATTTGGAGAGGTATATGATTAGGAATAGTCAGCATGGCTTTGTCAAGGGCAGGTCATGCCTTACGAGCCTGATTGCATTTTTTGAGGATGTAACTAAACACATTGATGAAGGAAGAGCAGTAGGTATATGGATTTCAGCAAGGAGTTTGATAAGGTACCCCATGCAAGGCTTATTGAGAAAGTAAAGAGGCATGGGATCCAAGGGGACATTGTTTTGTGGATCCAGAACTGGCTTGCCCACAGAAGGCAAAGAGTGGTTGTAGACGGGTCATATTCTGCATGGAGGTCGGTAACCAGTGGTGTGCCTCAGGGATCTGTTCTGGGACCCCTACTCTTCGTGATTTTTATAAATGACCTGGATGAGGCAGTGGAGGGATGGGTTAGTAAGTTTGCTGATGACACAAAGATTGGGGGTGTTGTGGATAGTGTGGAGGGCTGTCAGAGGTTACAGCGGGACATTGATAGAATGCAAAACTGGGCTGAGAAGTGGCAGATGGAGTTCAACCCAGATAAGTGTGAAGTGGTTCAGTTTGGTAGGTCAAATATGATGGCAGAATATAGTATTAAAGGTAAGAATTTTGGCAGTGTGGAGGATCAGAGGGATCTTGGGGTCCGAGTCCATAGGACGCTCAAAGCAGCTGCGCTGGTTGACTCTGTGGTTAAGAAGGCATACGTTATATTGGCCTCCTTCAATCGTGGAATTGAATTTAGGAGCTGAGAGGTAATGTTGCAGCTATATAGGACTCTGGTCAGACCCCACTTGGAGTACTGTGCTCAGTTCTGGTCCTCACTACGGGAAGGATGTGGAAACCACAGAAAGGGTGCAGAGAAGATTTACAAGGATGTTGCCTGGATTGGGGAGCATGCCTTATGAAAATAGGTTGAGGGAACTCGGCCTTTTCTCCTTGGAGCGACAGAGGATGAGAGGTGACCTGATAGAGGTGTATAAGATGATGAGAGGCATTGATTGTGTGGACAGTCAGAGGCTTTTTCACAGGGCTGAAATGGCTGTCACAAGAGGGCACAGGTTTAAGGTATTTGGGGGTAGGTACAGAGGAGATGTCAGGGGTAAGTTTTTTTTACGCAGTGTGGTGAGTGTGTGGAATGGGCTGCCGGCAACGGTGGTGGAGGCGGATATGATAGGGTCTTTGAAGAGAGTTTTGGATAGGTACATGGAGCTTAGAAAAATAGAGGGCTATGGGTAACCCTAGTAACTTCTAAGGTAGGGACATATTCAGCTTAACTTTGTGGGCTGAAGGGCCTCTATTGTTCTGCAGGTTTTCTATGTTTCTATGTTATCGGAATCCACAGTACTTTAGCAATAAATTTGAAAAAGCATGAAAACAACTAAAGAAAGAAAAATCACATGATTGGGATTTATGTTGATATTTATATTAATCTTAGTTTGTTCATGTTTGTAGTGTACTCCATTGCTGCGGCAGGAAGGTAATTTCCATGTCATTCAAATCTGAGGCCTAGACTGGCATCTGGGTTCAATCCAGAATTTTCATGTTTTCCTTGTGACTACAAGTTTCTGCCAAGTGCTTCAGTTGTCTCTAATGTCCAAAGGACTTGCTGGCAGGTAAATTGCCATAAATTACCTCTTGGTGCTACAAATTGGTAAAAGATCCAAAGGGGGGTGGGGGGGGGGTTGAGGAAGAGAAGAGGGATTGAGAGGCTGTGAGAGAGAATCAGTTGCCACATAAAAATGAGGGAGAATGGAACTGATTTGATTTCTCTGCTGGGAGACAGCAAAGATGACATAATTAAATACTGGGGTGGCAGGGTGGAGATAAGTCTTTACCAAAGGATGTTTAAGGAGAGCCTTCCCTCCGCAAGCTTGCAGGTCACCCTTGGGCAAAGTGTAGCACCTGCTTAGCCCCCTCCCCACCCCACCGCCCGATCAGGATCACATGAAGCCATGGGAGCAGGTGGTGGATGGTCGTATGAGCAGCCAGTGCATATCACAAGTCCTGGTTATGCAACCACTGATGCCAAGCAGACAATCTTTGAGGAGTAATGATAATGGTTGGGGTCTTGTAAAAACACTGCCCAGAAGAAGACAGCAATGGCAAACCACTTCTGTAGAAAAATTTGCCAAGAACACTGATGGTCATGGAAAGACCATGACCAAGTTTTCAGTTGCATAAGACTACAAGATATAGGAGCAGAATTAGGCCATTTGGCCCAAGTCTGCTCACCATTTCACCATAGCTGATCCATTTTCCTCTCAGACCCAATCTCCTGTCTTCTCCCCGTAAGCTTTCATGCCCTGACTAATCAAGAAGCTCTCAATTTCTGCCTTAAATATACCCAGTGTCTTGGCCTCTACAGTCACCTGTGGCAACGAATTTCAGATTCACCACTCCCTGGCTAAAGAAATTCCTCATCTCTGTTCTAAAAGTTGCAGTGGTAAACATGCCTAACAGTGTGACAAACAAATAGGCCATTTTCTGCCAGACTCCTAAGCTCAGAGTAGATCTATTATCAAAGCATATATTTCACCATATACAACCATGGGATTCATTTTCTTGCAGGCTTGCCCAGTAAATCCAATACCCATAATAGAACCATAACAGAATAACAGAATAGATAAATGGATATTTGAAGTTAGTGGACATAGAATATATGGTAAATGAGAATATAAGCACACGGGGATCAAGGCAAAGGCATGCTTTAAACGTAGAGTGCTGACAGAATGATTCATTTGTTATGTGCTGTGTCATATGATGTTGGCAATCATGGTTGTTCTACGACCATGACTGTTTTTGGCGAATTTTTCTAACAAAGTGGCTTGCCATAGCTTTCTTCTGGGCAGTGTCCTTACAAGACAGGTAACCCCAGCCATGATCAGAGATGACCAGCTGATCATTCAACCATCCACCACCTGCTCCCATGGTCAGGGGGCTAAGCAGGTGCTACACCTTGCCCAAGGGTGATCTGCAGGCTAGCAGAACAAAGGAGCGCCTTACATCTACTGTGGTAGTAGAGATGCATCTTCACACTGCCACAGAATGATTAGTAAGGGCATATGGAAAAGCCTGACTAGAGGGCTCAGGCACAGTATTTTTAGAACAGAGATGAGGAGAAATTACTTTAGCTAAAGGGTGGTACTGCCACGGACACCTGTGGAGGCCAAATCATTAGGTATATTTAAAGCAGAGATTGATAGCATCTAGGTTAGTCAAGTGGAGAAGGCGTTGAGGGAAATAATAAATCAGCCCTCTTGTCTCAGTCAAAGTAGTGACAAGAGGGCTTCAGCTAACTGGAAGCCTAACTGATACTGGCTGACAGGTTCAGATGGATGTATATGAAGTAGAGATGTTATGTAATGTTGTTTAATACAAGCAGAGCCTTGAAATTCCAGAAAACAAACCTGTAGCATGAGTGTGCTTAAGATATTGGAACAGAATCAGGCCATTTGGCCCATTGAGTCTTCTCTGCCATTCCATCATGGCTGATTTATTATTGGGGGGGGGGCGACGTTCATGTTGCATTTTTATTAGTTTTTTCTGTGGGGAGAAGGGGATTTTGGGACGAATGTTCTTGTTACGTTTTGTGTGTGGGGAGGGGAGTTGATGATTGTGTTACCATTCTTTTTTCTGTGTGAGAGGGGTTGGGTTTGCTATTTCTCTTTGAACTGACTTCCAAGGCTTCTCTGTTTTGCGGCTCTCTGGAGAAGAATCTTAAGAGTTGTATACTGCATACATGCTTGGCAAAGAAATAAACCTTTGAACCTTTTGCTTTTGAGATGTCCTGAAAGGGTCTTCAAAAGCACTGCAGCAAATCTCCAATAATTCACTAACCAACTATTCAGAAATCCCGATGGCTCAGGAATGACATTTCCCACCCTGCCCTGAAACTCCCCAAGCCCCAGTCCTTCAAACTCAGCAGATTTTCACTGGAAAATTTATTATCCCATGTAACATTTAAAAAAAATTTAAAGTGTATTGAGATATTAATGGAAATATCATGTGGAAAGTTTGTCAGTCTAGCAGTCAAAGTCCTGTGAACACTGGATTATAAGGGTTTTATGTATATAAATGCAAATATATCTAAATCTGGTGTAAACATTCAATGCACTGACCAGTTTCTTAAAGCATCTTATGTTCAAAGCTATTATAGGAGCGAATTCTTCCCCCTCTTCTATTCCCTACTCCAGCCTCTTACGTCTTCTCCTCACCTACCTATCACCTCCCCTGGTGGCCTGAGAGGGTCTTCAAAAACACTGCAGCAAATTTCCAGTAATTCAGAAATCCCGATGGTTCAGTATCTGGATCAGGAGTGACATTTCAAGACCCTCCCTTTCTTCCGTGGTCCATTCTCCTTTCCAAGCAGACTCCTCCTTCTCCAGCCCTTCATCTTTTCCATCTATCACCTTCCAGCCTTTCTTCATTCCCCCTCCCCCAACCACCTGGCTTTTCCTATCACCTTCTAGCTTGTCCTTCCTTCTCCTACATTTTTTTTATTCTGGCATCTTCCCCTTTCTTTCCAGTTCTGATGAAGGGTTACAGCCTGTAAAGTTGACAATGTATTTGCTGCCTGACCTGCTGATTCCAGTGCCTGCAGATTTTCTTATGTTTACCTTACAGAAAGTAGTTATCTGACATTCACTGATAACGAAACAGGTTAATCTGAGAGCTCCCTCACAGTACAGTACTGCCTTTTCATACTCTGAGTTGTAACAGTTTTTGGTATTTGAGGGATACCTCAAAGCTTGTTTGCCAAATATGAACAATATGACTTCTAACAGTAGCGAATGAACTATTTGTAATTGATGGCACCAGATAATGGTGTCAAATTAAAACTTCTACATTACCTTTGGTTATATCACAGTGGCGTAGTGGTTAGTGTGACACTATTACATCTTGGGGTGTTAGAGTTTGCAGTTTAATTCTGGTGTCCTCTGCAAAAAGTTTGTACAGCCTTCCCATGAGCACATAGGTTTCCTCCAGGTGCTCTGGTTTCCTCCCACAGTCCAAAGACAGTTACTAGGTTAACTGGTTATTGTAAATTGTCCTGTGATCAGGCTTGGGTTAAATAGGTGGGTTGCTGGGTGGTGCAGCTCGTTGGGCCAGAAGAACTTGTTAATAGTGGTCAAACTGAACCTCCACTGGAGATGCAATGTGGACAAATTTTCAACAATCTTTGTACATGAATCAACAATTTAACGTGTAGCAGCCAACTTAATTCCTCCTACATCTCAACCATGGGACAATACTTGGAAATTGTAAGCCAGCTTCTATTCCTTCACTTGCTCTCCACCTTCTTCCTCTGACATTTACCACCTTCCTATCTAGTCCTAATGAAGGGTCCATCTTTTTTCTAATCCTCATTCTGGTTACCCTCTCACCCCTTCTCTTTTCCTCATCTGCCTATCCACCCCCCACTCATTCTCACCCTCTTTCCCTTTCTTCTATGATCTACTGTCTTCTCCTATCAGAGTCCTTCATCTTCAGTCCTTTGTCTCCTCTTCCTGTCACCTGCCAGCTTGAACTCCTTACCCCCCCCACCTTCTGATTCTGGTTTCTCATCCTTTCATTTCCGGTGCTGATGAAGGAACTTGGCCTGAAACATCATCTGCTTATTCCCTTCACTTGCTGAGTTCCTCAAGCATTTCCCAACACCTGTAAAACCTCTTGTGTTTTGGAAATTACACTGACTTGTTGGAGCTACACATATTACAAATTAAATGATACTTCCTCTCCTCAAAGGGATTTAACTGTATTTGCTAATTAAGCAACAACACTTCTGAATTTCACACTAAGTCTGCCATTTTGTACTGGTGCAACATCGGTACCTCCATTTTAACATTTATCATTAAAGTTATACAACCTAATGCAAGTTCATTGCTTATTTGTTTTTTTCAAATTTCGAAATACAGCATGAAACACGTCCTTCGAATTGCACCATCCAGCAACCCACCAATTTAACCCTAGCCTAATCACAGGGCAATTTGCAATGACTAATTAACCTATCAACTGGTAGGTCTTTGGACTGTGGGAGGAATCCGGAGCACCCGGAGGAAAATCACGCATACCCAGAAAGGAATGTACAAACTTGTTTACAGAGGACATCGGAATTGAGCTCTAATCTCTGACGCCCCGAGCTGCAATAGCATTGTGCTAACCGCTACACTACTGTGGTGCCCCTCAGCCACATCAGAATCTGATATACAAAAGCAATGTGATACTGCAGGAAAAACCTGAGAAATAGTCACACAGATGATTATAGTGATCTCTCTCTTCCTTGATGCTGTCGATGGATGGTGCTGGAACAAGGTTTAATTGAAGCAGATTGTAGATTTGGACTCCAATTTGTTTTTTATGATGTGTTCTAGTTTCTAGTTCTGGTCCCGGTCGCTCTTTTTTTGCTCTACTTCTGGGCAATTTTTGGATCAAGGCAGCCTGCAGTTAATGAAGACTGAGCTGAGTTGAACTGAACGGAAATATGCCTTTTGATTTTGTGCTTTATATTCTGTGTTTCTTGCTCATTTTGTTTGTTGCCTTGATGAGGAGAGAAGACGCGAATGGAGAGAGTTGGTAGAGTTCGGGTGGACTTGGAGCGAGGGTCCAAGGGGCAGCGACGACTGGAGGAGGTCAATGGTGGATGATCGGCTTATCAGTGAGCTCCAACTTTGCACAACAGACTGTTTAACAAGATTGGGCCTTTTTTTCGTTTCTTTGCTAACTGTATCGTCAAAGTAAGGATTATAAAGCTTAATCCTATATTGTGTACCGTTTGTTATTTTGGGGTATTGATTTGTAACAGTGGACACATCGCGCAGCATCCACCCAAACAAGATTTCTTAAGTTTGGGTTATCAGCCCCTATATTAAGCCGCTAGCCGAAGCGAGAGTTACACAAGTAGTAGCCCAGATTTCAGAGCTAATAGTATTTGCCATCAATGAATCAGACAGCAGTTTCTGCATTTGCGCACATCTAAATGCAGAGGCAGAGGCTGCTGGCAGATACACATTTTCAGCAATAGACTATCTACTAAAAGACACAATGGCATGAATATGGGTTTTATCTATTAAGTCTCTATTAGTCATGAGGAATCAGTTTGTGCAATTGGCATTAAATTAAATTATAGCTGGGTATAATATTTAATGCCAAACAGCCTTAAGCTTTACACTGCCTCATTCCTTCAAAACAAAATCAGAACTAGAAATTTTAAAGTATATTATTTATTTTCCGGTTGGGGTGGGGGGGGTGGAGATACATCTCTACCGGCCAGCCTGCAGGTCACCCTTGGGCAAGATGTAGCACCTGCTTAGTTCCACACCCAAGTCATATGACTCGGCACATAATATTGATTATTTATTTAGATATATCACCATTCCGACCCAATGAGCTGCAACACCCAGCAATCCACCGTAACCCTAGCCAAATCACAGGACCATTTACAATGACCAATTAACCTACTAACTGGTACATCTTTGGACTGTGTTGCAGCACACGAAGGAAACCCACGGAGTCATAAAGGAACATACAAACTTCTTACAAATGGTGTCAGAATTAAACTCCAGACTCAAATAGTGTAATAGTGTTGCACTAACGCTACTGTGGAGCCCCATTTCAGTTTTAATTTCACTGCCTATTCTTAATCCTGTCCACCATCCCACAAGGCCTGATTCGACTGTCCATATATCACTTAAGTCATCTCAAACTCTCACCACACAGTAACCTGGTGATTTTTCATTACACTTCCTCTGTGATGAGTATAGCCTTTTCTTTTGGCAAAAGAACTAAACTGTGCAATAACTCTTAATTGCTGCTTTGAACACCGGGTGTATCAGTGAAGATCCTTCAACCTGACTGGCTACATGCTACCCAGAGAAGACATCACAGTGGCGAAAGGAGTATCTCACTGGGATAGATGCTGGATCAGATCAAACCCCTCACTCAAAAGCTCACACTGAATCTGGGATAGCTGATAGGCACTGGTCCTTCACTATGAACTGCAGGATTATGCTATGTTGATGCCAGAAGCATGGAGACACTTGTGGGCTGCTCCCAGCAAATCCTCACACTCTGTTGGTCTTTGACACAAGGACACAGTGCACTGTGTATTTTGATGTTTCAATATACATACATGTGACAATTAAAGTTGATCTCTCTAAAGATTTGGGTTATAGAGTCACAGAAAATTACAGCACAAAAACAGGCATTTTGGCCCACCTGGTCCATGCTGAACCATTTAAACTGCCTACTCCCATTGACTTGCACTGGAACTGTAGCCCTCCATACCCCTACCATCCATGTATCTATCCAAACATCTCTAAAACATTGAAATCGAGCTCTCATCCACTATTTGCGCTGGCAGCTTGTTCCACACTCTCACTACCCTCTGAATGAAAATGCTTCCCCTCAAGTTCCCCTTGAACATTTCACCTTTCACCCTTAACTCATGACCTCTGGTTGTAGTCCCAACCAACCTCTGGAAAAAAAAACTGTTTGTATTTACATCTATAACCCTCATAACTTTGTATATCTCTATCAAATTTCCTCTCAATATTCTACATTCTAGAGAATAAAGTCCTGAAGGATTCGGGGACAGCTTCTTCCCTTCTGCCATCCAATTTCTAAATGGTCAATGAACCCATGAACACTACCTCAACTACTTCTTTATTTCTGTTTTTGCACTGCTTATTTTAACTATTTAATATACCATAATCATTTTCCTATACTTATCATGCATTGCATTGTACTGCTGCAAAAAAGAACTATTCCAAACTAAATAAACAAATAATTAACTCCAGCACTTCTTCACTATTTCCTGCCAGTCATGTTATGCACAGCCCAGCATCCCCTTATGGACATTTATGTGTATAATCAACTTATGTATTTATATGTATTGTGTTTTTTATTAATATTATTGTGTTCTTTATCTTATTGCCTTTTTTTGTGCTGCATTGGATTCGGAGTAACAATTATTTTTTTCCCTTTCACACTTGTGTACAGAAAATGACATTGAACAACCATGAATGAATATTGCATGGACTTATGTCAACCAACTCAATATATTGGGAATGGATTACAGTGAATAATATCAATCTAAACTGCAAGATACTATTCACAACTTGGTATAAAACTTAAACGAGGTTCATTTGTTCACTATATCACAATATCTTTTCCCTTTCCTTTTATAAACTTTCCATCAGCAGAAGCGTTTGTTTGTTTATTGAGATACAGTGTAGAACAGGCCCTTCTGGCCCTTCCAGCCGCACTGCACAGCAATGTCCGATTTAACCCTCAGCTAATCAGAGACACTGAAATGCTGATTTGTGAACTGGAGTTTGATGGACTCTGGAATGAGCTCTTTGGTGCTATTGCTGCTGCTCGCATGGTGGGGGGAAAGAGGGGAATCAGTGGTACCCCTGCTCGCATGGTGGGGGGAAAGAGGGGAGTCAGCAGTACCCCTGCTCGCATGGTGGGGGGAAAGAGGGGAGTCAGTGGTACCCCTGCTCGCACGGTGGGGGGAAAGAGGGGAGTCAGTGGTACCCCTGCTGCAGGTGAGAGTTGATGCTTTTGCTGCTGCTTCGATGTTTCTATTGTTCTTTGGGGTTTCTTTGTTTCTGTGAAGAGGGCGAATTTCAGGCTGTATACTGTGTACATACTCTGATATTAAATATACTTTGAAACCGCAGCACCTGGAGAAACCCACGCAGTCACGGGAAAAACTACAAACTCCCTACAGGCAGTGGCAGGAATTGAACCCGAGTTGCTGGTATTGTAAAGCATTGTGCTAACCACGATGTTACCATGCATAAATTCAGACCTGTTATCATCCCAAAGGTGCTGGCAATATAGAATACATTCAAAGAACAAAGTCCTAAACTGTTTCACCATTATTAAAGTTAACCACTTGCTTATAGAGTACACTGGGGTGATTCAGTTCCATCATTTCAACTCAATCTACAGAGTCAGAAACATTCATAACTAGAGTCCAATATGTTCAGTGGAGTTCAGCAAACTTGCTAAAATGATGCAATTTATTTAAAAATATCCTTCGCTTTCATATCACTGCCAAATTTCTGCGGGTTCACAGAAACCCAAGCAAAAAAAAGTTTGCTTAATCTATTTAAAGGGATTACTTTCCATCTTTTTCACATATGCCAACCTGAACAAATCACTTTATGCAGAGTTCTTGTACATCAAGAACCAACAGGAAGTTGCATTAAAATTAGTCAATACGAATTCCACAAATTATTTTCAGGATTGAAATTCAGTTCCAGGAACTGAAATAACTAATGCACCAAGAATGACAGGGCGTAAAAGAGGAAATAAAAGAACTTGTGTTAATGCCATTTTCATTCCTGACTTGAGAGGACAGGAGTAAATGCATCAAATTTTGCTAACAATGCCAAGGTAGATGGTAAAGCAAGCTAAAACAATACAGGTACAACAGAATAACAACAGACTGAGTGAGAAGGCAGCAGATGAAACATGAGACATGGTAAGATACCATTTAGCTACAGAGGAATACAAAAGCAGGACATATTTCTGAATTTTAATCACTAAATGCAGTAAGGAAAAGTTCTTGAGTCTCTTTGCACATAATCGCCAGTTAAGGTTGATATAACAGACAATCAGGAAAATGTGTACACAAGAGGAAGTCGGTCTACAATTCTACTGATCAAGTCACGGCTGGAGATTTTTGCAGTGTTTTTGTGACCTTAATCTACGGAGGATGTGGTTACCATTGAGGTTCACCAGAATGATCCTTGCAATTAGGACTGTCCCAACAGACAAGGAGAATGGATATTTACTGGGATTCCAAAGATTAAAGTGTAAATGGTGGCTGATTCTGCTGCTAACATTGTGGGTGGCTACAGAGGACTGAAGTAGTGAGAGAATGCTGCACTTAGAGATCATCCCTCCCTGAACTCCTCTACATCAAAATTACAACTCCCTTGGTTTTAGCTATATTCAACACTGAAGGTGATACACTTCGAACTTATACGGTTAAGATTCTTGCTGCTGCATTTTGAACAAGCTGCAGCTGATCTATAACTTTCTCAGGCAGTCCTGAAAAGAGTGCCTCACATGAGTCTAATCGGCTAAAACCAATTTTTTCTGCATCTTGAGAAATCAAACTCTTGCAATGTTCCTTATATGTGTAACGCGCTGTAAGGTTTCACTACTAATGTAATGAATTCTCTGTAGCAGCAATGTTTGGGTTATGACTAGAGATAAAGGGGGTTTGGAATGTGTGCCATCCAATGAGAGGCATGTTGTTCTTTCTTGTGGGTCTGAGAGCAGGGATTTCTTTTGTCGGCAAGAGATGAAGAGAGAAGATGCGAATGGAAATAGTTGATAGACCAACGGATGGAGTGGACTCTTAGGTGAGGGTCCGCTGGTCAGCGATGCTTGGAGGAGGTCTTCGATATGGAACAAACGGACGAATCCGTGAGCTCCAACATGCACATTAGAATTGTCTCATTAAAATGGGCCCTTTTTCTTTTCATTACTAACCCTATAGTCAGATTGAGATTGATAAAGGTCAATCGTTTAATTGCATATTTTTTTAAATTAAATGCAATCGCGAACAATAGCCAGATCAGAAATGCTGATCAAGTCAACTAGTTCCCAGAGAACTCTGATAGGCCAATCAGATGGTTCACTACTGCTCAGCACAAAAATGGTGTACTGTCTTGATATTTTGCGGTTCGTATTTATAACCGGACAATACATTACGCAGCATCCACACAAAAGAGGTTCCTCAGTTTGGCTGGGTCAGAGGCGGTCTTACGCTAGACAAACATGCTGGCTGAACCCCAGGGTTACAATTGTGGGGGTATCGTTCCAGGATTGATTCCGTTGGATGCTGTGTGATTGCCCTAAGCATTGAACCAGTGGGTTGCGTGTTTAAGTCTGTGCTGGTATGGATGCTGCCGGGGTTCAGCGGTGATGTTCCGATAACTAATTCATGCGTGTTGAGCAGGGCGGATACTCGTACCCTGGATGAATTGTTAATTCGATTTCTGAGTACTGTTAAAGCTGTTGGCAAAGTTGCAGTTGTAGCGCAGAGAGTTGATAAAATGGTGGGCTCAGACCTTGTTTTAGTTCAGACGAGCACTGACGTAACGGCGATGGCACTGCCCGTTTCTATCGGTGCCCCAGATGAGGGGGGCCGTGGGCTGTCCATACTGTCAGGGAGGATGAGAAGGTAGCAGAGCAGGCCGAGTCACAAGTCAAGCTTCCTGTAGCTGGGGGCACAGACTTGACTATCGTTTCTGAGGAGTGAGGGGAAGGAGTGGTTTGATTTGTAATGTCTAATTAGTCCCCAT
Organism: Mobula birostris; assembly: GCF_030028105.1. Lineage (NCBI taxonomy): Eukaryota > Metazoa > Chordata > Chondrichthyes > Myliobatiformes > Myliobatidae > Mobula > Mobula birostris. The sequence goes on along the minus strand of NC_092391.1, from coordinate 64,061,450 downwards.
TCCCCAGTGAAGAGTGAGAATTCTGAGCTGGTATCCACCCTTACCTCTCTGGCGAATAAATGGAAAAATGCCCAGATTCAAAGTCCCTGCTATGGTAGGCTCCATCTATTCTCTATAATAACGCCAACCCCTAAAGAGGACGAGGGGTATGAGACTTGGGTGGAGCAGACCTCTCAGTTGTTAGATGAGTGGCATGGCATGAGTGACAGAGATTGGTTGAGAGTTTGAGTGGGTGGGCCACTGACGTGGTGAGAGCTGTGCAAACACACCAACCTTTAGCTAACATTGCCAATTATCTGGGCACACTGGAGAGCGCCTTTGGTACAACAAGGAGCTCACGGCGGGGTTTCAGAACATGTGTCAGGAGAAGGGGGAGAAGAAGCTTTCTGCTTACACTTTTCAGCTGGAGAGGCAGCTAAATTGCTTGCGGCGCAGAGGGGCCATTCAGGCGACTGAGATGGATCAGTTAAGAATGGACCAGATAGTCAAGTGCGCCCAGTCCCAGGACCTGATTGCTTGGGGTCTCCGACAGTCTCTTTTGTCGAGCTGATCAGAGGTTGCGGAGAATGGCCCCTGCAGAGGTGGAAGATGTTCGGCAGTATTTGTGTAAGTTGAAGGAAGCTGGGATCATCACCGAGACCCAAAGCCCCTATGCATCCACAATAGCAGTGGCCCAAAAGAAGAATGGGAAGGTAAGTATGTGCATGGGCTATAGGACTCTGAATAGCCACACCGTCCCTGACCAGTATATGGTCCCAAGGATAAAAGACGCACTGGCCTATCTAAGTAGTGCAAAGTGGTTCAATATGATGGACTTGAGGAGTGGATATTACCAGATCCCTGAGTGAGGCCGACAAAGAGAAGACAGCATTTATATGTCCCTTGGGATTCTTCCAGTTCGAAAGGATGCTCCAGGGTATATTGGGAGCCCCTGCAACCTTCCAGCGGGTCATGGAGAAGATTTGCTTGAGGTATTGGTGTATCTGGATGATCTCATAGTGGTTGGATCTACCTTGGAAGAACATGAAGCGAGGCTACTGAAGGTGCCCGAAACATGAAGGGTTAAAACCTTCCCTGGACAAGTGACAGTTCTGCAAAACGTCTGTTAGCTATGTTGGGCACATAGTCTCATGGGATGTAGTAGATACAGACCTGGCTAAGATACAGGCAGTTACCACTTGGCCAAGACCCCAGACTGTGAGCGCTTTGCGCTTGTTCCTCGGGTTCTGTGGCTGAATCAGCTTCTGTGCGGTTACCCTCCCTTGGGGAAGAAAGGGAGGGGGAAAAGGACAGGAGGGTGGAGAGTATCTTAGCTCATCAGAGCCCTTTGGACCGAGATGGGGTACAAAATGTGAGGAGGCCTTTCAGTTGCTGAAGGAGCTGCTGATCTAGGTGCCTTTTGCAGACCCCCAATTGCCATATGTACTGCACAAGGACGCCAGCCGAGAGGGCTTAGGGGGCATCCTATATCAGGATCAGGGCACCGAGTTGAGACCAGTTGCGTTTATCAGCCAGAATCTGCCACATTCCAAGAAAAACTATCCCACGCACAAGTTGGAATTTCTGGCGTTGAAATGGGCAGTGGTGGATAAGCTGAGTGATTACCCCTGTGGAGCCAAGTTTGATGTGAGGATGGACATCAATCCCTTAAATTAAATCCTGACCTCGGCGAAACTGAATGCCATAGACCATCGGTGGTTGTCTGCCTAAGATTTCAGCCTGAGGTACGAGCCGGGAAGCAGAAACATTGATGCGGACGATTTGTCCCAACGGGTACGTGAAGGACTGGACAGAGGCAAGGAGTGGGAGAGCATTCCTGCCCTGGGAATGCAGGCCATGTGTCAGTTTGCCATCACCGTGAAGGCAGAGGGAAAGGAGGGGCAGGATCGAGCAGTGGATCAATTGGGGGCTTCTGATGACGCCATTCCCCAAGCTTACTGTAGCCTGACTGCTCTGAAGACAATTCAGCTGCCAGAATTGAGTTCTAGGGAAGTGGCAGCTGCTCAGCGAGATGACCCGGGCATCGGTACCATCTGGTCAGTGGTCAAAAAGGGAGACATGGCTCAGGAAGAGAAGGTGCAACACGAGGCGGTGCCACCATTACTGAGAGAATGGCCTCGGTTGGAGTTGCGGAACCAGATCCTATACCGGGTCACGTCATCCCCAGAACTGACCTCGGCACTGCCAGCTAGTTCTGCCGGAGAAGTATCGGAGGATTGCGTTGAAGTCACTTCATGATGATTCTGTACATTTGGGGTTTGAAAAGACCTATGGATTGCTCAGAGACTGGTTTTAATGGTCCCGAATGAAATTGGAGGTCGAAGGATACTGCAAATCATGCATTCGATGCATACGGCGGAAGACACTGCCTACGCGGGCAGCTGCCTTGTCCCACTTGCAGAGTGCAGGGCCCCTGGACCTGGTGCGTATGGATTTCCTGTCAATAGAACCCGATGCCAGCAACACGGCGAATGTCTTAGTCATCACGGACCACTACACCAGCTATGCGCAGGCTTTTCCTACCAAGGACCAGAGAGTGTCCACGGCGGCCAAAGTGTTATGAGAGAAGTATTTCATTTACTATGGGCTCCCCAGGTAGATACAAAGGGATCAGGGACGGGATTCAGAGCAAACTCATCCATGAGTTACTGGGTATGCTTGGAGTCAAGAACCACGCCCTATCATCCGCAGGGTGATCCCCAGCCCGAGAGGTTTAATTGGACCTTGCTAGACACGCTCGGGACCTTGGAGATCAGCAAGAAGAGCAGGTGGAGTCAACATATTGGACATCTGGTCCACAGTTACAACTGTACCCAAAATGAAGCTATCAGGTACTCGCCATACTATCTGATGTTTGGGTGCGAGCTGAGGTTGCCCATTGACCTTTGTTTTGCAACTGATGTGGGCGACTTACCACTGAAGACTTATCTGAAGTATGTGTCTGACATGAGAAGAGAGCTAAAAAGGATTTATGAATTAGCTGGGGTCGCGGCTGCCAAGCAGAATCAAGGAAATAAGAGGAGGTATGATCAAAAGGTGAGGTTCTCCCAACTCCTGCCGGGAAACCAAGTCTTCATAAGGAATCTGGGGCTACCTGGGAAGCATAAGTTGGCAGACCACTGGGCAGCTATGCCCTATGTGGTGAAGAGTCAGATGCCAAACTGACCAGTTTTCCGGATGAAACCAGAGGATGGGAATGGGCCTGTTAAGATTCTCCATCGGAATCACCTGCCACCCCTGGGACAAGAGGTGGAGGTCGAGCCAAACCCGACTTGGAGTCTACACCTAGTCAGAGGACTCGGTGGAAACGTGGGGCGATTGCAGGGCCCACAGCAAGAGAGGTTCAGCTGGCGTCCATCCCCAAGAGGGATACTGATTCAGAGGATAAGGACCTGCATGCGTGGTATATGCTGCCTTTTGCTAACTCCCCATTGGCTGAGGAAGAGACTCCTAGCCGTTCTCCCGCTGAGTCAGGTGAAATGGGGGGGGGGGGGGGGGGGCGCTATCTGTGGACAGCCTGGGTTGCAGCGGGACCCTGCAGGGGATGAAGTAGGGGTTGGCCATGGGACAGAGGGATCCAAGTTGCTGGTGAGCATGAGTGAGAGGCCGGGGGAGGCCTCGCCAGGTAGACCAGGAGTATCCCCAGAAGTGTTGGAACCTAAAGAGTTAGGTGAGAGGGAACAGAAGTCTCAGAGAATTAGGAGTCCACTGGATAGGCTGGCCTATGTAGCATCGGGGGAACAGAGGGTGACCCCTACAATTTTGGGGAGCTATGTCACTGCCTTTTACACCTGGGTTGGACTTTGTGTTCTGCAGGAAGGGTTGGTGAATTATCTCAACATCATGAGGGCATGACTAAATTTGGTGGGGGGGGGGGGAGTGTAACGCACTGTAAGGTTTCACTGCTAATGTAATGGTTTCTCTGTAGCAGCAATGTTTGGGTTAGAGATAATGGGAGGTTTGGAATGTGCACCATCCAATGAGAGGCATGCTCTTTCTTGTGGGTCTGACAGCAGGGATTTCACTATCTTTCGTCAATGAGAGATGAAGAGAGAAGACGCAGATGGAAAGAGTTTGTAGACCAGCGGACAGAGTGGACTCGGAGCAACGGTCTAATAGTCAGCGACGCTCGCAGGAGGTTGATGGGGAACGAATGGACAGAACCTTGAGCTCCAACAAGAGCATTAGACTTGTTTCATTAAAATGGGCTCTTTCTTTTTATTTTCTTTACGAACCATATAATCAGATTAAGATTGACAAAGTTTAATCTTTACTTGCACATGGTGTACTGTCTGATATTTTGCGGTTCAGATTTGTAACCAGGCAACACATCATGCAGCATCCACACAAACGAGATTTCTCAGTTTGGCTGGGCCAGAGGCTGTCTTCCCCTAGACAAATGCATGTGGCCGAACCTGAGGGTTACATATGAAAGACATTTAATGATTCCCTGCTCCTTGTAGGGCATCCCTCAGACTGTTATCCAAGTAGGTCAAGGACAATGTTAAATTGAAAAGTAGTAAGTGGGAAAGGGCTGATGACACACTAGATAATCTTAAGTAAACACAGAACAGCTCATTAGAAGACAGAAAGCTGATTTTGAGAGGAAGTGCAATAACATCGAAACAAACTGTTGAAGTTTATCTAGAGAGGTAGAAAGGAAAAGAGGATAAGGTACGTATGAGACTTCTAGCAAACCAAGCTGATGAATGAATAGAGACTTAAACAGACTACAGATGCTGGAATTTGGAGCAGAGTTTCGATCTGAAACATCAACTCCTTTCCCCCTTCATAGATGCTGTTCGAGCCACTGAGTTTCTCCAGCACATTGTTTGCTGATGATGAATTCATAACAGGAAAGTAAGAAACTTGTATTCGTTTTCAGTAACACTAGGAAGTCAAAGATGCTTGAAATCCAAAGCAACACAAACACAATGCTAGAGGAACTTAGCAGGCCAGGCAACATCTATGGAAAAGTGTAAGCAGTCCATGTTTCAAATGAGACCCCTCCTCAGATGTGAGAAGGAAGGGGAGAAGATGCCAGAATAAAAGTAAGTGTGTGTGTGTGTGTGTGTGTGTGGGGGGGGGGGGCAGGGGGGGAGAGAAGAGATGGAAAGAGACTAGCTGGAAGGCAAATGGTTGGCAAAGGTCGGTTGCTGGAGAAGAAAGAACCTGATAGTAGAGTGGACAAAAGGAGAAAGGGAAGGAACTGGGTCACAAGGGGGAAGTGACAGGCAGGTAAGAAGAAGTGAAAGGTCAGAGTGGAGTATTGGTCTTCAATGTGGTTACACTGCAAAAATCCCTAAGATACAGTCAAACTAATTTAACAACATGTAAGCACTCATAAAGATCCTGAGCATAAAGGATAAATATTTGAGGAACTCATGGTGCGAAAAGGCGGAGAAATTGCTGGGACTCAAAGGTTTTACAGGAAATAGTGGACGCCCCCGTTGAAATTTTACCAAACTTACTAAGTTCTGAAGAGGTAGCAGAAGATTACAAAACATGATTGATTGTTCTAAAATGAAGGATGTTAAAAGGTGGTGAATTAGTCAAGACAAAAGAAAAAATAACTAATTATTTATGAATATAATCAAATCTAATAAACATGGTTTGATGAAATGAAAACCATTTTTGATAAAATTGCTCAGATTCTTTAAAGCTATGATGGGGAGACTTTACAGAGGGGAACTGTTAGATTTAGTTGCATCCACACAAAATGCTGGAGGAACTCAGCAGGCCAGGCAGCACTAACGGAAAAAAGTACAGTCGACATTTCGGTCCAAGACCCTTTGGCAGGACTAGAGAAAAAAAACTGAGGAGTAGATATAAAAGGTGGTGGTGGGGGGGTGGGGGATGAGAGAAAGACAAGGTGTTGCTTGGATTTCCAGCATCTGCAGGCTCTCTGTTGTGTTTCAAGTTCCTAAGGACACACAAGTTAAGTTAGAATGGATTGAAAACTAGCTGTCACACAGAAAGTCGAGTTGAAATAAGTGGGTTCTTTTCATGTTGGGGGATGCAGCTAGGCATCATTTTTTGCCCTTTCACTCTGTTTCTATTAATGATCTGGAAGAGGGTTTTTAATGCACGCAATGAATGTAATATAATTTTTTAAAAAGGTGATAAGCCAGGTTGTAATGCAGACATTGTAATTCTATAACAGGATAGAAACAGTTTAGGCAAAAGCCTGGCAAATGGAATTTAGTGCGGGGAAGTGCAAGGCACTGTGCTTGGATAAGAGGATCAAATGACAGATCACCAAAATCAAGCAAGATTGCAAATGATGGATGAAATTCAAAAGTAAAGAGAGGAAACTGCAGATGCAGGAATCTGGAACACGAAACAAACTGCTGGAGGAACTCAGGAGGTCAGACAGCACCTAAGGAGGCAAACCAGACAGCTGACGTTTTGGCTTTAGACTCTGTAACAGGACAGATTCACCAGGCTAATTCCTGGAATGCGGGTTGCCCTATCAAGAGAGGTTAGATAATTTGGATCTGTCCTCCTTGGGATTTAGAAAAATAAGGGGGACCTTATTCAAATATCCCCCAAGAGAACCACAACCTTATCATGATTTGGAGGTTTGTGTGCCTCAATGATCCAGAGAGCTTTGCTGGCTGGAGACAGGGCCTGTGATTTGGTTCTTGGTAGGATCACCCAAGCCAAACAGGTCAAAGGGTAGAGGCCATTCTGAGTGGTCCACCATTCCTCCAGGTTTGGGGGGGGGGGGGGGGGGGAGAGAGTCAGCTCAGAGCTAACAACCCTGACTGGCAAAGTAAAAACTGTTACAGAAATAGCAGTGAAGAATCCTTCTACATCAGAGTATGTCGGTAATCCTGAGTTTCCACCTACAGCTTGCATGACGGACAGTAGTGAAAACAGAGAGGAAGCTATTGACACGATAAGGGAAGCTCTGAACACCACCAGAGATCAAAGGACTACACTGTTGCCCTAAACACCAGCGACATAACAGGCAATTAATAATATTCAAATATACACAATTCTAAAGGTGCTTGACAGGAAAGATGTTGAAAAGTTTTCATTATTGATGACGAGCTACAAGAGAGAGAAGAGCACACTACTGAAGACGACATCCATCATTAAGGACCCTCACCATCTGGGCCATACCCTCTTGTTGATGCTGCCATCAGGTAGGAGATACTGGACCCTGATAACCCACATCAAGGTTGAACCAATAATAACTCAATTCAACAACAGTTTCTACCCTACAGTCATCAGGTTCTTGCACTAAATCTGAAATCTCAATACTTTCATTCTTCTCCCTCTTATCTTGCACTCATGTGATGTTTATTTTCTTTTGCGAGTTATTTATAATTTATGCCATTTGACATTTTAGTTCTAATTCGCAATCTCACACCAATATGTCTATCCATTGTCTCCTTTACATGGTACATAGAGTGTATGTTGGGGGTATGGAGTCCCAGGTCAATTGGAATAGGCAGTTTAAATGGCATGGACTAGATGGGCCAAAGGGCCTGTTTCTGTGCTGTACTTCTTTATGACTCTACTGCAAAATTGAGGCTAGACACAGATTAAAGGAACAGCATCTCACATTCCACCTTGGTATTCTTCAACCTGACAGCATGAACACTATTTTCTCTAACTTCCAGTAATCCTTTTGTCTGTCCCCTTTTCCCCTTATCCCACCAGCCCCATCACTCCATCTTTTTCCACTATCCTAGTGCCTATCCATCAATCCACACATTCCCACCTCTACATCCTTCCCTTTATTTAAAGGTCACTGTCCCATCAGATTCTATCTTCTTCAGCCCTTTGTCACTTCAATCTATCATCTCCCAGCTTGCTTCTTACATCATTCTCCTTCTCCTCCTCTATTGCTATCACCCCCTCATATCTGGCTCCTCAGCCCTTTCCCCCACTTTTCTATATTGGCTATCTCTCCTCTTTTTCCAGTCCTGATGAAGGATCCCAACTCAAAATGTCGACTGTCCCTTTTCCTCCATTAATAAACATGCCAATCTTGATTTTATTGTTTGCAAAATCATGGTATTTACACCCTTGGTATATATGCCTATGACCACCATCCTGAACTTGAAGATAAAGACTTCCTTTAAAACTGAGATATATACAAATTTCTCACATAGAACAAAGAAGAGTACCAGCACATGAACAGGCCCTTCAGCCCACTACGTTCTGCCGGACCAGCTAAAAAAGTAAATTTTGTAAAAACCCGAAACTAATCCCTCCTACAGATACTTTATTGATCTCAAGTGAAATTAGTGTCACAGTAGCATTATAACTGTACAGATATAAATATTAGAAGAGAAGTAGAAAGAATAAAAAACAAGTTACCTCGAACAGTCTAACAAGAGGGAGGTTATCACTTCCCCGGCTGTAGGTTGACTCATTATAGAGCCCAATGGCCGAGGGTAAGAATGACCTCATATACCACTCTTTGCAGCAGCACAGTCTTAGTCCACTACTAAACGTGCTCCTCTGTTCAGCCAAGGTGGCATACAGAGGATGAGAAATATTGTTCAGAATTGCCAGGATTTTCTGCAGGGTCCTTTGGTCTACCATAGCCTTGTCCAGTTTGACTCCTAAAACAGAGTTTATTGAGCCTGTTGGCATCACCAGTGTAGATGCCATTACCCCAGCACACCACTGAAGATTGTACTGGCGACAACAGACTGGTAGAACATATGGAGAGGCCTGCATACTCCAAAGGATCTCAGTCTCCTCAGGAAGTAGAAGTGAACTCTAATGTATTTGCCTCTACCACCATACCACACCATCCTATGTATCCACTACTTACTTACACTTCTTACTCCTCACATCCCCTTTGAATCTACATCCCAATTCCATTGGGAAAACTACACACATTGAGATAGATCAACATCTAAAAAGTCGAGGAACTGAAAGGGGATCTGGCACAAAACAGGTTTTGAGACTGACATACATCAGCCTGATTATATTGAATAGCGGGACAGCTTGTGGTGCCTGGTGGCTCTTGTCTGATCTTGCATTCTCATATTCTTGCCCACTCTCACTTCATTCCTTTAATTCTCAAGAAGGGGTGTATGGGGCATCCAGAGAGGGGAAGCATCCCTGGTACAGGGGCATGACCGTGACCAGGCAGCTCTCACCTGTGGCTCCAAGTAGCTGACTGCATGCGACAGCAGTCATACCCTGGTACACAGCTTTGACAGATGGGCTAAGCCGGGTGAGGGTAGCCTGTGGCCCCATATCCCAATGAGATAGAGATCCATTGACCACAAAGGTGGTTCGGCAATGCTTCATGCAGAGTGAAGGGCATGATAAGACAGAGAAGTAGTCACTGTCATCTACTGCAACCATGGAGGACCCCAGTTCCGGACATCCAAGGTCAAGAGAGTGTTACTGCCCCAATTTAAGAACTCCCACGCACAGGTTTCTTGGCATTGTTGGATACGACAAACAACCAACTATCCTCAAGCAACTCAAATGTGGAATCATTCAGTACTGGCAGGGCAGGAAGTGCCTAAAGGTATGGAAGGATTAGTGATGGTGAAGTCCTTCTGCCAGACTTCTGCTGGCTCCTGATGTTTGCATTTGGGATTTCCAATGCTCTTTCAGAAGTTTGAGTGGCCCTCCTGCTGCGTCAAATTGTTAACCTCTTTCTGTGACAGAGTTTGAAATAGCATTTCAGGGCTCTGGTGCTGAGCATCTGAATATTATCACATTTATTTTTGATAATTCCTCACAACACAGGAGTGCTTTTGGCCCATCAAGTAACTGATTGCTCTCAGAACAAAACCATTCTCCCACTGAAATTGCGGGGGCCCTGGCAGAAATATTTAAAATGTCGCTGTCTACGGGTAAAGTGCCGGAGGATTGGAGAGTGGCTCATGTTGTTCCGTTGTTTAAAAAAGGATCGAAAAGTAATCCGGGAAATTATAGGCCGGTAAGTTTAACGTCAGTAGTAGTTAAGTTATTAGAGGGAGTACTAAGAGACAGAATCTACAAGCATTTGGATAGACAGGGGCTTATTAGGGAGAGTCAACATGGCTTTGTGCGTGGTAGGTCATGTTTGACCAATCTGTTGGAGTTTTTCGAGGAGGTTACCAGGAAAGTGGATGAAGGGAAGGCAGTGGATATTGTCTACATGGACTTCAGTAAGGCCTTTGACAAGGTCCCACATGGGAGGTTAGTTAGGAAAATTCAGTCGCTAGGTATACATGGAGAGGTGGTAAATTGGATTCGACATTGGCTCGAAGGAAGAAGCCAGAGAGTGGTGGTAGAGAATTGCTTCTCTGAGTGGAGGCCTGTGACTAGTGGTGTGCCACAGGGATCAGTGCTGGGTCCATTGTTATTTGTCATCTATATCAATGATCTGGATGATAATGTGGTAAATTGGATCAGCAAGTTTGCTGATGATACAAAGATTGTAGTAGACAGTGAGGAAGGTTTTCAGAGCCTGCAGAGGGACTTGGACCAGCTGGAAAAATGGGCTGAAAAATGGCAGATGGAGTTTAACACTGACAAGTGTGAGGTATTGCACGTTGGAAGGACAAACCAACGTAGAACATACAGGGTTAATGATAAGGCACTGAGGAGTGCAGTGGAACAGAGGGATCTGGGAATACAGATAAAAAATTCCCTAAAAGTGTCGTCACAGGTAGATAGGGTCGTAAAGAGAGCTTTTGGTACATTGGCCTTTATTAATCAAAGTATTGAGTATAAGAGCTGGAATGTTATGATGAGGTTGTATAAGGCATTGGTGAGGCCAAATCTGGAGTATTGTGTTCAGTTTTGGTCACCAAGTTACAGGAAGGATATAAATAAGGTTGAAAGAGTGCAGAGAAGGTTTACAAGGATGTTGCCGGGACTTGAGAAACTCAGTTACAGAGAAAGGTTGAATAGGTTAGGACTTTATTCCCTGGAGCGTAGAAGAATGAGGGGAGACTTGATAGCGGTATATCAAATTATGATGGGTATAGATAGAGTGAATGCAAGCAGGCTTTTTCCACTGAGGCAAGGGGAGAAAAAAACCAGAGGACATGGGTTAAGGGTGAGGGGGGAAAAGTTTAAAGGGAACATTGGGGGGGGGCTTCTTCACACAGGGAGTGGTGGGAGTATGGAATGAGCTGCCAAACGAGGTGATAAATGCGGGTTCTTTTTTAACATTTAAGAATAAATTGGACAGGTACATGGATGGGAGGTGTATGGAGGGATATGGTCCGTGTGCATGTCAGTGGGACTAGGCAGAAAATGGTTCGGCACAGTCAAGAAGGGCCAAAGGGCTTGTTTCTGTGCTGTAGTTTCTATGGTTCCTTTCCTACAATCCACTCTGTCTCACATGCTCAGTGGCTCCATAATGATTCTTACCAGCCATCCTCACTGAAGCAATTTAGTGACTGCAGTTAACCTACATATCAGCAACCCTCTGGGATATAGGATGAAACCGGAGCAGAGGGGGAAACTCATGAGGTTAGAATCATCCTCCGGACAGTTCACAAAACTACTTCTTCCACATCTTCTTTCAAATGTGGGTCTGTTACTGTTGGAGCCTGTGATCTATATCTCGGTGGCGTGTTTTTGGGCCGATTGAGCGATCTGGAACTCTGCTGTCTCCACGGGGTTTCGATAAGGTTTCAAGTGAAGTTTGCAGCCTCAAGGACAAGAAGTCTATAGTCCATGATCAACTCCATTTCTTGCAATCTAAGCAAAGAGGAAAACTGAAATCATGAAGAATGAGAGCAGGTGGTGAGTGGCTCTTTAGCGCAGCGGTCTCCAACCACCGGGCTGCAAAGCATGATGCCACCGGGCCGCAAGGAAACGATATGAGTCAGCTTCACCTTTCCTCATTCCCTGTCACAGCCACTGTTGAGCTTGATCGCACGCGAGGTCATTACACACGCGTCATCCATGTCAGCGTGGGAAGAAGATCAACTCCTTGAGCTTGCAAATGACAGCGGGTTGAAAAGTATGTTTGACATAACACCTCTGCCGGCATTCTGGATCAAAGTCAAGGCTAAATATCCTGACATAGCCACGAAAGCACTGAAAACGTTGCTTCCATTTCCAACATATCTCTGCAATGAACGCAACGAAAACTAAACTGCGGAATAGACTGGACATAAAGAACCCCCTTCGAGTATCACCGTCTCCCATCACCCTTCGATGGCACCGTCTTGTTGCAAGGAAACAAGCCCAGGGCTCCCACTGATTCAGTGATACTGGTGTGTTGCAATGATTTTATATGTCCATATGGGGAAAATATGTGCTGTGTGTTTAATATCCAAATGTTACTTAAAATGTTATGATGCCATTGACTTATAAAACCATATAACAATTACAGCAGGGAAACAGGCCATCTCTGCCCTTCTAGTCCATGCCAAATGCTCTCAACTAGTCCCGCCAACCTACTCAGCCCATAACCCTCCATTCCTTTCCTGTCCATATACCTATCCAATTTTTCTTTAAATGATAATATTGAACCTGCCCCTACCACCTCTACTGGAAGTTCGTTCAACACTTACTTCAAGCTCCCCTGTCCTCCCCTGATAATTGACTTATCACTATATTCATGCGAGGAAAATATGCGCTGTGTGTTTAATATTAAATACATTAGATAAACCCTTTCAGAAATTAAATTGGGTGTATTAGCCATTTATCAACTATATTCCAGTCGTGATCAACAACCCCCCCACCCCGAACAGAATTGCCAAAAGCGATTTGTAGAAAAAAAATCGGCATGTACACGCATGCACACTGGTGCCCGCGCAAGGCTTCACGCCATTGTAGTCTTTCTCGGGGTAAACACAACGTACTTGACTGTTACTCTTGTCCATTGGCAACCCTACCCCCCCCCCACCCCCACAGTCGGCCAGTCCGCAAGAATATTGTCAATATTAAACCGGTCCGCTGTGCAAAAAAGGTTGGGGACCCTGCTTTAGCGCCATCAACCAGCCTTTCACTCACTGCTGTCGGAGGAAGATGTCAGTATGTGACAGTCTCTCTCTCTCTCTCCTTCGATGCTGTCGGAAGATGGTGCCAGAGTCCTCGGTTTTGGGCAAGTTTTAATCAACACAGTGCGTGGATTGGACTCTATAGTTCATGTTATGAGGTGTTTCTGGTCACTCCGTTTTTGTCGGTGTTTTATATGATTTTAATCATGGCAGCCTGCAGAAAATGAATGACATGGCGCTAGATTGGGCTGAACTGTATATGCCTGGACTCTTTCAATGACTTTGTGGGTTGGTATTTTATATTCTGTGTTCCTTGCTCTCTTTCTTCTGCCATTTACTCGATGATTTTTTTGCATGTTGGGAGCTCTGAACGAGTTCCATAATTTTTTTTGTTCCACGCATTCTGTGTGAAGAGGAATCTCATGGTTTTTCACTGAATATGTACTTTGAATATAGGAAGAAATTCAAAGCTACAGACAAGACAATGCTGGCAGCTAGCTTGCTGGAAGTGAGACACACCAACAAATCCTATTGTGAATTACTCCCAGGGTCCACTGTTCCCTCGATCAGATTCCCTCTTCTGCAGCCCTTAACCTTTCCCAACTTCTCATACTCCTCCCCCTCATCTACCAGCTGGCACTTCTTCCCCTCCTCCTTATTCTGGTTTCTTCCCCCTTCCTTTCCAGTCCTAATGAAGGGTTCCGGCCCACAGCTTCAACTCTTTATTCTGTGAGGGTGAGAGAGCGAGAGAGAGCACGAGAGAGCGAGAGAGCGAGAGAGAGCGAGAAGAAAGCAAGCACAGCAGGAAGTGAACGGCTGGTAGATGGTGCTGAACACTCGTCACCCTCTGCACTCACCTTGATGTTTTCAATCTTCCTCAACACTTTAATTGGCGAGAAATGGAGTATGTCCCCAGTGGTAATGTTTTTATGACTCTGGAAAGCGCTGGAAGCTTCTCGATATTACATTATATCAATAGAGGCTTTCTGATTAGCCGACTCGTTTGCAAATCTGAATAGAATCTTTCTTATCCATGTGTATAAAAAAGCTGACCACCAGGCAGCGCCAACTCCTTTCTTTTGCCTCTCCCTCTTTTCACTTACTAGACATCTAACACAGTCCATTTTCAACCTTCTTTGGTCAATGAACACTTAATAAAATGATCATAAACCAACATGTTTTGTGCTTGTTTCCTGACTTCAAGAATCTTGGACTAAAAACATCAGATCCAATATGGTCAATATAACACAATAAAATGATAAAAGGATGGGTTACACTTGAATCCTAGGGGGACCAATATCCTGGCAGGGAGATTAGCGAGGGCTACTGAGGTGACTTTAAACTAGAATGGTTGGGGGGTGGGAATCAAATTAAAGAGGCTAGGCGAGAGGAGGTTAGTTCACAACAGGGGGATGGGAACCAGTGCAGAGACACAGAGGGGTGTAAAGTGAGGGTAGAAGCAAAAAGTAGTAAGGAGAAAAGTAAAAGTGGCAGGCCGACAAATCCAGGGCAAGCATCAAAAAGGGCCACTTTTCAACATAATTGTATAAGGGCTAAGAGAGTTGTAAAAGAGCGCCTGAAGGCTTTGTGTGTCAATGCAAGGAGCATTTGTAACAAGGTGGATGAACTGAAAGTGCAGATTGTTATTAATGATTATGATAATGATATAGTTGGGATTACAGAGACATGGCTCCAGGGTGACCAAGGATGGGAGCTCAACGTTCAGGGATATTCAATATTCAGGAGGGATAGACATGAAAGAAAAGGAGGTGGGGTGGCGTTGCTGGTTAAAAATGAGATTAACACAATAGAAAGGAAGGACATAAACCGGGAAGATGTGGAATCGATATGGGTAGAGCTGCGTAACACTAAGGGGCAGAAAACGCTGGTGGGAGTTGTGTACAGGCCACTTAACAGTAGTAGTGAGGTCGGAGATGGTATTAAACAGGAAATTAGAAATGTGTGCAATAAAGGAACAGCAGTTATAATGGGTGACTTCAATCTACATGTAGATTGGGTGAACCAAATTGGTAAAGCTGCTGAGGAAGAGGATTTCTTGGAATGTATGCGGGATGGTTTTTTGAACCAATATGTCAAGGAACCAACTAGAGAGCAGGCTATTCTAGACTGGGTTTTGAGCAATGAGGAAGGGTTAATCAGCAATCTTGTCGTGAGAGGCCCTTTGGGTAAGAGCGACCATAATATGGTGGAATTCTTCATTAAGATGGAGAGTGACATAGTTAATTCAGAAACTAAGGTTCTGAACTTAAAGAGGCGTAACTTTGAAGGTATGAGACGTGAATTAGCTAAGATAGACTGGCAAATGACACTTAAAGGATTGACAGTGGTTATGCAATGGCAAGCATTTAAGGATTGCATGGATGAACTACAACAATTGTTCATCCCAGTTTGGCAAAAGAATAAATCAAGGAAGGTAGTGCACCCGTGGCTGACAAGAGAAATTAGGGATAGTATCAATTCCAAAGAAGAAGCATACAAATTAGCCAGAAAAAGTGGACTGGGAGAAATTCAGAGTTCAGCAGAGGAGGACAAAGGGTTTAATTAGGAAGGGGAAAAAAGATTATGAGAGAAAACTGGCAGGGAACATAAAAACTGACTGTAAAAGCTTTTATAGATATGTAAAAAGGAAAAGACTGGTAAAGACAAATGTAGGTCCCCTACAGACAGAAACAGGTGAATTGATTATGGGGAGCAAGGACATGGCAGACCAATTGAATAATTACTTTGGTTCTGTCTTCACTAAGGAGGACATAAATAATCTTCCAGAAATAGTAGGGGACAGAGGGTCCAGTCAGATGGAGGAACTGAGCGAAATACATGTTAGTAGGGAAGTGGTGTTAGGTAAATTGAAGGGATTAAAGGCAGATAAATCCCCAGGGCCAGATGGTCTGCATCCCAGAGTGCTTAAGGAAGTAGCCTAAGGAATAGTGGATGCATTAGTGATAATTTTTCAAAACTAGTTAGATTCTGGACTAGTTCCTGAGGATTGGAGGGTGGCTAATGTAACCTCACTTTTTAAAAAAGGAGGGAGAGAGAAACCGGGGAATTATAGACCGGTTAGCCTAACGTCGGTGGTGGGGAAACTGCTGGAGTCAGTTATCAAAGATGTGATAACAGCACATTTGGAAAGCGGTGAAATCATCGGACAAAGTCAGCATGGATTTGTGAAAGGAAAATCATGTCTGACGAATCTCATAGAATTTTTTGAGGATGTAACTAGTAGAGTGGGGAGAACCAGTGGATGTGGTATATTTGGATTTTCAAAAGGCTTTTGACAAGGTCCCACACAGGAGATTAGTGTGCAAACTTAAAGCACACGGTACTGGGGGTAAGGTATTGATGTGGATAGAGAATTGGTTAGCAGACAGGAAGCAAAGAGTGGGAATAAACGGGACCTTTTCAGAATGGCAGGCGGTGACTAGTGGGGTACCGCAAGGCTCAGTGCTGGGACCCCAGTTGTTTACAATATATATTAATGACTTGGATGAGGGAATTAAATGCAGCATCTCCAAGTTTGCCGATGACACGAAGCTGGGCGGCAGTGTTAGCTGTGAGGAGGATGCTAAGAGGATGCAGAGTGACTTGGATAGGTTGGGTGAGTGGGCAAATTCATGGCAGATGCAATTTAATGTGGATAAATGTGAAGTTATCCACTTTGGTGGCAAAAATAGGAAAACAGATTATTATCTGAATGGTGGCCGATTAGGAAAAGGGGAGGTGCAACGAGACCTGGGTGTCATTATACACCAGTCATTGAAAGTGGGCATGCAGGTACAGCAGGCGGGGAAAAAGGCGAATGGTATGCTGGCATTTATAGCGAGAGGATTCGAGTACAGGAGCAGGGAGGTACTACTGCAGTTGTACAAGGCCTTGGTGAGACCACACCTGGAGTATTGTGTGCAGTTTTGGTCCCCTAATCTGAAGAAAGACATCCTTGCCATAGAGGGAGTACAAAGAACGTTCACCAGATTGATTCCTGGGATGGCAGGACTTTCATATGAAGAAAGACTGGATGAACTGGGCTTGTACTCGTTGGAATTTAGAAGATTGAGGGGGGATCTGATTGAAACGTATAAAATCCTAAAGGGATTGGACAGGCTAGATGCAGGAAGATTGCTCCCGATGTTGGGAAAGTCCAGAACGAGGGGTCACAGTTTGAGGATAAAGGGGAAGCCTTTTAGGACCGAGATTAGGAAAAACTTCTTCACACAGAGAGTGGTGAATCTGTGGAATTCTCTGCCACAGGAAACAGTTGAGGCCAGTTCATTGGCTATATTTAAGAGGGAGTTAGATATGGCCCTTGTGGCTACGGGGATCAGGGGGTATGGAGGGAAGGCTGGTGCAGGGTTCTGAGTTGGATGATCAGCCATGATCATACTGAATGGCGGTGCAGGCTCGAAGGGCCGAATAGCCTACTCCTGTACCTATTTTCTATGTTTCTATGATCGTAAAGCAACACACAAATACGAGAAAGTCTGCAGATGCTGGAAATCCAGAGCAGCACACAAAATGCAAGAGGAACTTAGCAACTCAGGCAGGATCTAATGAGAGAAATCAACAGTCAACATTTCAGGCCGAGACACTTTTCAGGACAGGAAAGGAAGGGGGAAGACGCCAGAATAAAAAGGAGGGAGGGGAAGGAGGACAGCTAGAAGGTGATAGGTGAAGCCAGGTGATTAGGAAAGGTCAGGAGCTAGAGAAGAAGGAATCTGCTAGGAGAAGAAAATGAACCATAGGGGAAAGGGGAAAGCGATAAGTGGGTGAAAACAATTAAAAGAACAAAGTGGGGAATAGAGGTGGGTGAGTGTGGTGGTGAGAGAGGGAGAATTTTTTTTTACTGGAAAAATCGATATTCAAAACCATCAGGTTGGAGGCTACCCAGATGGAATAGAAGGTTTTCCTCCTCCACCCTGAGGATGGCCACATCTTGGTACAACAGACCCATGGAACTGGAATCAGAATTAAAACGTTTGGCCACCATAAATCAACACGTTCAGTACCTCTTTCCCGAATTCCAAAAGATCTTGGATTAAAAACATCAGAATCCAAAATGGTCAATAGTGAATTATACAGCAGGTGTAAAAGAGAAAACAACTTGCCGACTTTCAACATCACATCATACAACTGAATAATTGACTAATAAGCAGTATTCGCACCCTGCAATAAACATTGCAGAGGTAATGCTGAAAAGCAATGGTAACAATGTACAACACAGTCTTGTCATTAAGTTCTAAAATGAGGAATATCCCTTCCAACCTCCAATTAAGAAGCATGGAAAAGGGTCCTTAAGTGTCAGAAGCAGCTTGTGCTAGGTTTCCCTGTTGTTATCTATTTCAGCAACAACTACAGCTTTTTGGTTACTGTTGGAGACAAAGACTTATCACAGCAGAGCAGCTGCCAGGTCGGTAGCCCTGTGACTCAGCAGAGAAGGATAGAGTCAGACAACACAATAGTAATAGGAAACTCAATATTCAGGGGGCTGACAGGAGATTCTGTGGCTGTAAAAGAGATGTCAGCATGGTGTGTTGCCAGGGTCAAGGATGTCTCAGAGCAGCTACAGAACATTCTCAAGAGGAAGGTGAGGAGCCAGAGGTCATGTTGCAAACAGGCACCAATGAAATAGGAAGAAAAAAGAAAGAGGTCCTGCACAGTGAGTACAGGGAATCAGAATCAAGTGTAATATTACCAGCATATGTAGAGAAATTTGTTGTCCTTCTGGCAGCAGTACCACACAAAACATAATAATAGAAAAAAGGTGAATTAAAATATATACATATTAAATAGTTATAAATAGTACAAAAGTAAAAATTTAAAAAGTAGTCAGGTATGGTTCATGGGTTCAATGTTCATTCAGGAATCAGATGGCAGAGGGGAAGAAGTTGCTCCTGAAATGTTAAGTAAGTGTCTTTAGGTACCTCTTTCTTGATGGCAGCAATGAGAAGAAGGCATGTCCTACATGATGAGGGTCCTTAATGATGGATGCCACCTTTTTAAGGCATCATTCCTTGAAGATGTCCTGGATACTATGGATGCCATGATGGAGTTGACTGAGTTTACAATAAGCTGCGATTCCTAACATGTGCAGTGACACCCTCCCCTCATATCAAAGATAATTCAGCTAGTTAGAATGTTCTAAAACGGTACATCTGTGGAAATCTGCAAATGTCTTTGGTGACATATCAAATCTCCTCAAACTCCGAATAAAATATTGCCTCTTGGAGTTGAATTAGGGCAAAAGTAAAAAGCAGGACCTCAAAGATAGTAATTTCTGGATTTCTCCCTGTGCCATGTGCTAGTCAGGGCTGGAACGGAAAGGTAGAACTTGTAAATATCTGATAGAGGAACTGGTGCAGGAGCAGTGTTTCAGGTTTCTGAATTGTTGGAACCTCTTCTGGGGTACGCGTGAGCAGTACAAGAAGGACTGGGTGCACCTTAGCGGGAGAGGAACTGATATACCTGGCCAGAAGGTTCGCTAGTGCTACTCGGGAGAGTTCAAACTAGATTCATAGGGATGGGAACCAGAGTATCTGGTCATAAAGCAGAGGAGTTGAGAAGAAGGTAAATGTTGTGACCAACAAGAACAGGCAGGAGGAGCAAGGTAATGGGATGTGTGGGGTGAAGTGTATGTTCTTGAATGTTAGGAGCATTAAGGGTAAGATTCAGTGTCACTTGACCCTGCCACTTAGATCTGGCCCACTTCTTTATTAACCTGGTTCAACACTACTTGGCTTTATTGGAATCTTTCTCCTTACATCTACAGTGGTTCTAGGAAGTTTTTAACCCTGTAGAATTTCTTCTATTTCTACATAAATATGACCCAAAATATGATCAGATCTTCATACAAATCCTAAAACTAGATTAAGAGAAGCCAACTAAATAAACACAAAAAACTTGTTCATTTATTTATTGAGAAAAATGATCCAACATTACTTTTTCTAACAAATACATGTATGTGAATCCCTAGGATTATCAGTTCATTTAAAGAGGAAATTAGAGTCAGGTGCTTCAATCAATGGGATGACAATCAGGTGTGGGTGTGGGAAGCCCTGCCCCATTTAAAGAACATAAACTTTGGTCTTCACTATCAAGTCTGATTTTCACCACACAGGTTTTCAGATGTTTGCCATGCCTCGGTCAAAGGAGATTTCTGAGGATCTCAGAAAAAAAGTTGTTGATGGAAACCATCCATCCTTTTCCAGGCTGGAAAAGGATACAAAACCATTTCTAAAGAGTTTGGGGTCCACCAGTCAAGCAGATGGTGTACAAATAGAGGAAATTCAACACCATTGTTACTCTCCCAAGGGGTGGTCGACCAACAAAAATCACTCCAAGAGCAAGGCATGCAATATTCCTGGAGGTCACAAAGAACCCCAGGGTAACATCCAAGGAACTACAGGCATCTCTTGCATTGGCTAATATCAGTGGTCATGAGTTTACCATCAGACAAACACAGAACAACAATGATGTGTACGGCAGGATTGCAAGGAGAAAGCCACTACTCTACAAGAAGAACATTGCTGTCTGTATACTGTTTGCTAAAGACCACGTGGATAAGCCAGGAGCTATTGGAAGAATGTTCTGTGGATGGATGAGTCCAAAATAGAACTTTTTGGCTTATATAAGAAACGTTTTGTTTGGCAACAAGAAAACACTGCATTCCAGCATAAGGACTTCACCCCACCTGTGAAACGTGGCGGTCGCAGTGTCATGGTATGAACCTGCTTTGCTGCCTTGGGACCAGAATGGCTTGCCATCATTGATCAAACTATGAATTCTGAAATGTACCAGCAAATTCTACAGGAAAATGTCAAGATACATGTCAGTTTACTCAAGAATGGTTAAAGCAGAAGAAATTTCATGTTTGGGAATGGCTGAATCAAAGTCCTGACCTTACTCCTATAGAAATGTTGTGGAAGGACCTGAAGCAAGCAGTTCATGAAAAGAAGGCCACCAACATCCCAGAGCTGAAGCAGTTTTGTAAGGAGGAATGGCCTAAAATTCCTTGAAGCCAATGTGCAGGACTGATTAACAGTTAACAGAAATGTTTGGTTGAAGTTGTTACTGTACAAGGGCGTCACACCAAGTCACTGAAAAAAAAGGTTCACATAATTTTTCCAACAAACACGTAGTATTGGATCATTTTTTTCCTCAATAAATAAATGAAAAAGTTTTTTTTTTGTGTTTATTTAATTGGGTTCTCTATCTAGTTTTAGGACATGTGAGATATGATCACATTCCAGGTCACATTTATGCAGAAACAGAAAACATTCTAAAGAGTTCACAGATTTTCTAGCACTACTGTATCTTAAGATTTAGAGTTATGAATATGCTAAGAGTTTATGGGTGCGGTGGGATTATTGCTTTTGCTTGGTGTTGCAGGGGAGATGAATTGTAGGGCTCAAGTGGATGAGGGTGTGGGCATGTAGATGTGTGTGAGGTTAAGGTTGGGACACTGTGCAAAGAGAGCTCTTATGGGATGTCCTCCTTAGGTTTGGCTGTCCCAATAAATTTGTTAACATCCTCCACGAAGGGATGACTGCTCGGGTGACCATAGGAGGACAAGAGTCCGAGCCCTTCCTTGTACACACAGGGGTGAGGCAGGGGTGTGTGCTAGCACCAGTGCTCTTTAACATCTTCCTTTTGTGTGTTACCAAGCTTCTCCACAACGAGGTTGAAGACAGCAGCCGTGTGGCAGTGGAAGTCAGATTAGATGGCAACCTCTTTGACATCAGGAGGCTCCACGCAACCACAAAACTCTGTAGAGAGCAGGTCCTGGAGCTGCAGTATGTCCTTGCTGTGGCGGTGAGAGTGTACAGCAGGATGGGGTTGACAGTCAATACCACCAAGACAGAAGTGGTTTGCCAATGGAGTACCAGTGTCCTACCCACTCTACCTGCCTTCACTGTTGGTGATGAAAAGCTGTCAGTAGTGCCATCTTTCAAATATCTGGGGAGCATTCTCTCTGAGGATAGCGGCATTGACAACGACATCCAGAGCCGCATTAAACAGGCATCAGCTGCCTTTGGGAGACTTCAGCTTACAGTCTTTCAGAACAGCAGCCTTCGTCCCTCCACAAAGGTCGCCGTATACCAAGCGGTCTGTGTCACCACTCTCCTTTATAGCTGTGAAGCTTGGGTAACCTACAGCCGTCACATCAAGTCCTTGGAGAGCTTCCACATAAGCTGTCTCCAGCACATCCTGGGAATTACCTGGCGTGAGCGAGTGCCTCACACTTGTCAAGACCAACTGCAGGAGTATTGAGGCCATGATCACCCAGCATCAGATGGGCACGTGATAAGGATGCCCCCATGTCGGCTACCCTGCAGACTGCTATACAGCCAGCTACATCATGGTCGACGCTCAGCTGGAGGGCCAAAGAAGCGCTATAAGGATCAGATGAAGAATGCTTTAAGGAAGTGTAAGATCAGACCCGAGGACCTGGAGGAGGTACTGCTGGCCGTACCACTTGGCGACAGCTGTGTAGGGACGGGGTTTGTATTGTGGAGATGGAAAGTATAACCAGAAGACAACAGAAGACAGCCAGGAGAAATGCAGCCATGGTTGCCACCGCTACCACATATACATGTCCCACCTGCAATAGAGCTTGTGGGTCCAGGATAGGACTGTATAGTCATCAAAGATCTCACCGTTAAAGGAGTAGACGTCGTCATTGGATTTCGATGAGACAACCGAAGGTGGTTGGGGATAGGGATAGGGGTAAGGTTGGGATGAAGGTGAAAGGCCGGAGGAGGTTGGGTTGTCAACGTAGAGTTAGAGGTAGGATTGGGGTATGGAGGTGAGGGTCTGGAGGGGAGAAGGGGGCTGGCAGGAAGAGAAAGGGGCATGGATAAGTACATGGAACTATGATGTTGTAGCCATAACAGACTCTTGGTCGAGAGCCAGACAAGATTGGATGCTTAATGTTCCAGGGTTCCAATGCAATAGAAGAGATGGAGAAGGGCGCAAAATGGGTTGGAGGGGGGGGGTGTTGCAGCACAATTTGTTTGGTGCATCCTGTAGTTTCTTTAATCAATATGCAGAAGTGCAACAAGAGGAGGGGCCATATTGCACCTGATGATGGACAATGGGGCTGACCAGCTGCCTGACCTATCAGAAGCAGAACTGATAGAGAACAGGAATGACAACTCCATAGTTTTATTAATTAATTGAGAAGCTGTGCAAAACAGTACCTCTCGGCCCTTTGAGCCAGCAACACCCACCCCAATTTAACCCTAGCCTAATCACAGGACAATTTATAACGACCCATTAACCTACCAACCGTGAAGTGTTTGGGCTGTGGGGGGAAACCGGGGTACCTAGAGGACACCCACACGGTTAAACGCATGGCAGGAATTGAACCCAGGTTGCTGGTACTATAAGACACTATGCTACGGTGCTGAACAGCCAATTAGCCTACCAATCTACAGATATTATTGTGGGTGGAAGCTGGAAACACCCAAAGGAAATCCATGTAGTAAACGAAAGAACACACAAAATGCACAGAGATATGACCTGAGGTCAGGGTTAAAGTTGGCTCTCTGGCACTGGGAAGGAGTGGCTGAACTAACTGCACAATTGCTCTAACCTATAATTTCAGGATTATGTGGAAATATATTTGCAACCCTGAAGTCTTTTAAGTAAAATATAATGTGACAAAATGGAACCTGTGAGATCCCAGAGTGTTTTGCTAGTTTGGATGGACACTTTAAGGTGTCTGTGTGTTTTCTGATGGGGGGGAAGGGTGTTTATGGCAGGACTATTTTGATAACAGGAAAACAGAGCACAGCTGTCATGGAGAAGAAGCCTCTAAAAAGCAAAGTCCTTTGCAGATAACCGAGGAACGTTATTATGGAATAAAACAACCTAATTACTATTCTCTGTATGTAACATGCTGCAGTGTTTCACTGCTGTTTAACATGCTGTAAGGTTTATTGTTAATGTTAATGGTTTCTCTGTAGCAGCAATGTTTGGATTATGACCAGAGATAACAGGGTTTGGAATGCTGTGTTCTTTCTTGTGAGCTGGAAGAGAAATTTTCATGGTTTTTGCAGGGGAGAAATGAGGAGAGAAGACGCGAATGGAGAGATTTGGTAGACCACCAGATGGGGTGGACTTGGAGTGAGGGTCCGAAGGGCAGCGACGATCGGAGGAGGTCGGTGGTGAACGATCCACTTATCAGTGAGCTCCAACATTGCGCGACAGACTGTTTAATAAGATTGGGCCCTCTTCTTTTTTTCGTTTCTTTACTAACCATACAGTCAAAGTAAGAATTATAAAGCTTAATCGTTTAATCGCATATTGTGTACTGTTTGTGATAACTGATTTGTAACAGGGGACACATCGCACAGCATCCATCCAAATGAGGTTTCTTAAGTTTGGCTGGGCCAGGGGTTATTACCCCCTATATTAAGCTGCTAGCTGAAGCAAGAATTACAATTGTGGGGGCTATGTTCGGGATTGATTCCGTTGGATGCTGTGTAATTACCCTGAGCAATGAACCAGTGGGGCAGATATTTGTACTCCGGGTGAATTGCTAATTCCACTGTTAAGTACTGTTGAAGTTGCAATTGTTGGCAGAGGTTTGATAAAATGGCTGGCGCAGCTCTCGTTTTAATGCAGACCAGCACTGAGGTAGCAGTAGCTGAAAGCAGAGATTTCAAAGACAGGGTTCTCTCATTTCTGAGGAGTGAGGGGAAAGAGTGGTCGGATTTGGAATGTCTAATTAGTCCATGTTCCCCGGTGAAGAGTGAGAATTCTGAGTCAGTATCCACCCTTACTTCTCGGGCGAATAAATGGAAAAATCAGATTCAAAGTCCCAGCTATGGCAGGCTCCGCCTATTCTCTGGAATAACGCCCACCCCTAAAAGGGAGGAGTATGAGACTTGGGCAGAGCGGACTCTCAGCTGTTAGATGAGTGGCAGTGCTCTGATGATGAAAAGCGACAAGAGATTGGTTGAAAGTTTGAATGGGCAGGCTGCTGACATTGTGAGAGCTGTCAGGTTGAAGTCTCCCGTAGCGACAGCTGCCAATTATCTGCAAGCACTGAATAATGCTTTTGATCCGACTGGAAGCCCGATGGAGCTCATGGTGGGGTTTCAGAACATGCGTCAGGAGAAGGGGGAGAAGCTTTCTGCTTTTATTTTTCCGCTAGAGAGGCAGCTAAATTGCTTGCAGCGCAGAGGGGTCATTCAGGCAGCTGAGGTGGATCAGTTAAGAATGGACCCGATAGCCAGGGGCACCCAGTCCCATGACCTGATTACTTGGGGTCTCTGACAGTCTCGTAAGATGTGCCCCCCTCCATCTTTTGTTGAGCTGTTCAGAGAGGTACGGGGAGGAGAACGCGGCGGAGGCGCGGGAGGACTCAGTCAGCAGGATACAGTGCTTGGTAGTAGTCCCCTGCGGTGATGTGACCACAGATAGTCTACCCTGGGGAGTAGTAGAGGAGATTGTGGCAAAGTTATCGGCGGGTGTGACCCCCCAATGTGATGGAGCTGATGGGGGGGGGGGGGAGATTCCCCAAGGGGGCGAACAATGCGGAGGGCTGATGGCAGCAGGTGTCACGCCAGAAGGAGAGTGAGCCCCCGGGTACCTCAGCAGGGAGAGTCGTTGGGAAAACCAAGAGGAGACCCAGTGAGGGAACGGCCTGGCGTCTCTGGGGGAACACGTTCTCAGCAATGTATCAAGGAACCCCCGAAAATGAAAAGCCCAATTCCTGAAGGCTTAGTGGGTCCATGCTCCAGTATGTTGCTACTAATAGAGGGTATTTACGCTAAAGCCATACTCGACACCGGGTCGCAGGTCACATTGTTGTACCAGTTGTTTTACAACCGGTATCTGAAACATTTACCATTGACACCATTCAGGGCACTGGAGATCTGGGGGCTTAGTGCTAGTGATTATCCATACGACGGTTATTTGTCAGTGAAGACGGAGTTCTTGGAGGCCGATGTGGGAGTGTCTGAGTTCCCTGATACATTGGTGCTGATCTGTCCGGACCCTGTTGAGAAAGGCGGCATTTCAATTCTGGTGGAGACCAACACCCCTCTTGAGAAGAGGCTCATGGGGACCTGCAAGAAGGCTAGCGAGAGCTTTCTGGGAACACTGTCCGTGCACCCTGGATTTTGAGTTGTTTCTGAGGAAGTGCATGGCAGCATTGGGCTGGATACCGAATTTAAACCAGGGACTGTGTGGTTCACCCAGTCGAAGCCAATGGCAGTATGGCCCGGGGAAGTAGCAAGAGTGATGGGGACCCCCAAATTTCCCGGAGTGCCTGAGGGCGAAGCCCTCTTATTGGATGTTCCAGAAGACCACGAGGGGAAGTCGGATTTCCTGCTGGGGTAGTGGTGAGGCCCGATCTGCAGAAGCCCTCAGCTGTACAGGCCAGCAGGATGGCAGTAATTGTCAGGAACACTACGAAGAGGGAGGTCACCTTCAAGCGGGGGATGCCCCAGGCACATTTGTTCCTGGTGACTGTAATGTCCAGTGCCCCTGTGAGACATGCCGGGGAGAAACTATTGGAAAAGGCGGTAAAGTTGATGCTGAGTCATTCAACTTCGGGGATTCCCCGGTTCCTGCGGGTTGGAAGAGGAGGCTGGTAGAGGAGACGCTGAAGCTGGAAGGTGTCTTTTTCACTGACGACTTTGATGTGGGTTGCTCGAAGAGCATGAGTCACACATTCGGGTGACTGAGGATACCCCGTTCAGAGAAAGGTCGCAGTGACTGGCCCCTGCAGAGGTGGAGGACGCTTGGCAGCATGTGTTTAAGTTGAAGGAAGCTGGGATCATCACGAGTCCCGAAGCCCCTATGCATCCCCAGTAGTAGTGGTCCGAACGAAGAATGGGAAGGTACGGATGTGTGTGGACTATAGGACTCTGAACAGGCGTATCATCCTTGACCAGTATACTGTCCCAAGAATTGAAGATGCGCTGGCCTGCCTGAGTGCTGCAAAGTGGTTCAGTGTGCTGGACTTGAGGAGTGGATATTACCAGATCCCCATGAGACAAAGAGAAAACTGCATTTATATTTCCAGTTCAAAAGGATGCCACAGGGCATCTTGGGAGCTCCTGCAACCTTCCAGTGGGTCATGGAGTGGATATGAACTTACTTGAGGTATTGGTATATCTGGATGACCTCATAGTGTTTGAATCCACCTTGGAAGAACATGAAGCGAGGCTGCTGAAGGTGCTGGACCACCTGAAAGCTGAAGGGTTAAAACTTTCCCTGCCAAACATCTGTTAGCTATGATGGGCACATAGTCGTACGGGATGGAGTAGCTACAAATCTGGCTAAGATAGAGGCGGTTACCACTTGGCCAAGACCCCAGACTGTGAGCGCTCTGCACTCGTTCCTTGGTTTCTGTGGTTACGATCGGAGGTTTGTGAAAGGCTACGTGAAAGTGAGTCACCCTTTGAATCAGCTTCTGTGCGGTTACCCTCCCTTGGGGAAGAAAGGGAGGGGGGAAAAAGGACAGTAGGGTGGAGAGTATCTTAGCCCATCACAGCCCTTTGGACCAAGGTGGGATGCAAACTGTGAGGAGGCCTTTCAGTCGCTGAAGGAGCTGCTGACCTAAGCGCTGGCTTCTGCAGACCCCCGATTACCGTATGTATTGCACATGGATGCCAGCCAAGAGGGTTTAGGGGGTATCCCGTATCAGGATCAGGGCTCCAGGTTGAGGCCCGTTGCATTTGTCAGCCAGAGTCTGTTGCCATCTGAGAAAAACTATCGCACAAGTTGGAATTTCTGGCGTTGAAATGGGCGTTATCAGTGGTTAGAAGCATTGTCTGCCTATGATTTCAGCCTGAAGTACTGGCCGGGAAGCAGGAATGTTGATGCTGATGCTTTGTCCCAATGGATGCATGAGGGACTGGTCAGGGACCAGGAGTGACAGAGCATTCCTGCCCTGTGTCAGTTTGTCATCACCGTGACGGCAGAGGAAAAGAAGGGGCAGGAGTGAGCGGTGGATCAACTGGGGGCTTCTGATGACTCCATCCCCCAAGTTTATTGTAACCTGACTGCTCTGAAGACAAATCAGCTGCTGGAATTGAGTTCTGGGGAAGTGGCTGCTGCTCAGCGAGATGATCCAGGCATTGGTACCATTTGGGTGACGGTTGAAAAGGGAGACATGGCTCAGGCAGAGAGGACAAAACACACGTTGGTGCCTCCATTACTACGAGAATGGCCTCGGTTGGAGTTGAAGAACCAGATCTTATATCAGGTCACGTCACCCCCAGACCAACCCTGGCATTGTCAGCTGGTCCTGCCCAAGAAGTATTGGAGGATGGCGTTGAAATCACTTCATGATGATTCTGGACATTTGGGGGTGGAAAAGACCTATGGATTGCTCAGAGACCTATTTTACTGGCCCCGAATGAAGTCAGAGGTCGAAGAATACTGCAAGTCATGCATTCGATGCATACGGCAGAAGACACTGCCTATGCGGGCAGCTCCCTTGTCCCACCTGCAGAGTGTACGGATTTCCTGTCAATAGAACCTGATACCAGCAACACGGCGAGTGTCTTAGTCATCATGGACCACTACACCAGATATGCTCAGGCTTTTCCTACCAAGGACCAGAGGGCGTCTATGGTGGCAAAGTTGTTATGAGAGAAGTATTTCATTCATTTTGGCCTTCACAGGCGAATACATAGTGATCAGAAATGGGATTTCGAGAGCAGACTCATCTGTGAGTTACTGGGCATGCTTGGAGTCGAGAAGTCGAGGACCACGCCCTATCACCCCCAGGGTGATCCCCAGCCAGAGAGGTTTAACCAGACCTTGCTAGACATTCTCGGGACTCTGGAGATCAGCAAGAAGAGCAGGTGGAGTCAACATATTGGACATCTGGCTCACAGTTATAATTGTACGCGAAATGAAGCTAATGGGTACTTGCCATATTATCTGATGTTTGGGCGCGAGGCAAGGTTGCCCACTGACCTTTGTTTTGGGACTAATGAGGGTGACTTACCACCGAAAGCTTATCTGAAGTATGTGTCTGACATGAGAAGAGAGTTGAAAAGGGCTTATGAATTAGCTAGGGTCGTGGCTGCCAAACAGAATCAAGGGAATAAGAGAGAGTATGACCTAAAGGTGAGGTTCTCCCAATTCCTGCCGGGAGACAGAGTCCTCATAAGGAATTTGGGGCTATCTGGAAAGCATAAGCTGGCTGACTGCTGGGCGGCTACGCCCTATGTGGTGGAGTCAGATGCCAAACCTACCAGTTTTCCGGGTGAAACCAGAGGATGGGAATGGGCCTGTCAAGATTCTCCATCAGAACCACCTGGGTCAAGAGGTGCAGGTAGACCCAGAGCCCGAACTGGAGCCTACACCTAGTAAGAAAACTCTTTGGAAACACGGGGGACTACCAGGCCCCCAACAAGCGAGGTTAGACCGGCCCCCACCCGAGAGGGATACTGATTCAGAGGATCAGGACCTGGATGTGTGGTCCTAACTCCCCAGTGATTGAGGAAGAGACTCCTGGCCCTTCTCCCATTGAGACAGATGAAGTTGGGGGGGGGGGGGAACTATCTGTGGGCAGACTGGGTTGCAGTGAGACTCTGCAGGGGAGGAAGCAGGGTTCGATCACAGAACAGAGGACTCCGAGTTGCAGGTGGGCACGTGTGCTAGATCAGAGAAGGCCTCGTCAGGTAGACCAGAAGTATCCCCAGTAGTGTCGGAACCTGAAGAGTTAGATGATGGGGTGCAGAGGTCTCAGAGAATTAGGAGACCACCGGATAGGTTGGCCTACGTAGCACCAGGGGAACAGAGTGTGACCCCCTACTGTCTTGGGGAGCTATGTCACTGCCTTTTACACCTGGATTGGACTTCTGTGTTTTGCAGGAAGGGTTGGCGAATTATCTCAACGTCATGAGGACATAACTAAATTTAGTGGGGGGGGGGGGGCGGGGGACAGTATAACATGCTGTCAGGTTTCATTGCTGTGACATGCCGCAAGGATTCACTGTTAATGTAATGGTTTCTCTGTAGCAGCAATGTTTGGGTTATGACTAGAGATAACAGGGTTTGGAATGCTGTTCTTCTTTCTTTTGGCTGGAAGAGAGATTTGCAGTCTTTTGCTGGGGAGAGATGAGGAGAGAAGACACGGATGGAGAGATTTGGTACACCGCCGAACGGGGTGGACTTGGAGCGAGGGTCCAAAGGGCAGCGACGATCGGAGGAGGTCGATGGTGGACGATCAACTTATCAGTGAGCTTCAACATTGCACAACAGACTGTTTAATAAGATTGGGACTTTTTTTTCTTTTCTTTACTAACCATATAGTTAAAGTAAGAATTATAAAGCTTAATTGTATATTGTGTACTGTTTGTGATTTCGGGGTACTGATTTGTAACAGGGGACACATCCCGCAGCATCCACCCAAACGAGATTTCTTAAGTTTGGCCGGGCCAGGGGCCATCACCCACTATATTAAGCTGCTAGCCAAAGCGAAAGTTACATGTAAAACATATAAAACTTGTTTGTTTGAGCTATAAGATTGAAGCTTTTCTCCAATAACGTGTGGAGGTAGTTTCCCTTTCAAGTAAAATGATACAATGTGTCCATAATTTGATCCACTCTGAATTTGTTGTAGTTTGTTGTTGTACATTAGAAGACCCAGCTGAACGGTACATGACAATTACCATGACTAAACTGGCTTTTGAGTTTAACTTCCATGGTTGCCATGGTGAGAACTGAACCTGCACTATGAAATCAATGGTGCAGAAGATAAGCTGCTAACCCAGTAACTTAATACTATTGTAACCTTCCCTAACTCATTATCAACATCATATTCTGAACTTCCCTTGGCAGTCTTTTTAATTACATATAAAGATATCCTCATTCAAATGTAGTAATTCTTATTAATAGTGGCCTATTAAAAAAGCAGCCTGTTATTTTTACTAGAAACAAAAGTCTTTCGTCATACCATAGAACATGCCATTGGACATTTGACAGAAGCCAGATTACTGAAACTGGTCAACAGTTTGATCACAGGTAGGTCTCAAAGTGCATCTTAAAAGTAGTAAGAGTGAGGTAGAGGGGTTTAAGAGGGGGAAAAAAAGTGAAATATACGACTGCCAATATTCAGAGTCATTTAGTCATAGTCATACTTTATTGACCCCGGGGGAAATTGGTTTTCGTTACTGTTGCACAATAAATAATTGAATAGTAATAAAACCATAAATAGTTAAATAGTAATATGTAAATTATACCAGGAAATAAGTCCAGGACCAGCCTAT
Source organism: Mobula birostris (assembly GCF_030028105.1). NCBI lineage: Eukaryota > Metazoa > Chordata > Chondrichthyes > Myliobatiformes > Myliobatidae > Mobula > Mobula birostris. The sequence goes on along the minus strand of NC_092391.1, from coordinate 64,030,264 downwards.
TAGCTCAGGGTGTCTGACCCTCCAAGGGAGGAGTTGTAAAGTTTGATGGCCACAGGCAGGAATGACTTCCTATGACGCTCTGTGTTGCATCTCGGTGGAATGAGTTTTTCTTTGGGGACATTGGTGAAATCCAAATATTGTGGTGAGTTACAGGGGCAAATAATATTATTTAAATGAGAAGCTAGTGGGGATTTGAAACATGGAAATATTAGAACTGAAAATGTAATAATAATTAAATGGGAATTCTACAAATTAAAAAAAAAGCTGGACAAAATTTTTAATGATAAGTACAATTTACAATGACCAACTAACCTACTAACTGGTACGTCTTTGGACATAACTGAGAGTGCCTGGGAAGAAACCCAGGCACTCACAGGAAGAACATACAAACCTTACTGGAGGACACCAAATTGAACTCTGAACTCACGAGCTGTAATAGCATCACACTAACTGCTACGCTACCATGGAACAATCAAACGCTGGGAGATAATGAAACATTGATGAGTTTCAATCGCAGATTAGCAGAGGGAAGAAATGAACACAACAATGTTATAAAGATGGAAAGGGGCAATTCTCTGTGATGCAATGGATACCAGGCCAGGTGTTTCTACAGGGCCAGAAGTAACACCAGATATGAGCATTGTTCACATTGATTTCAGACAATCACCAATAATTCCAATAAAACTCAGTTAAGGAACTGAGTTCACCACTAAACTTTAAAAAAAAAATGAAATAGTTACTTAATTTCTGTAAGATGACAAATTGCTTTGAGCTTTGCACTGTGAACTAACAGTGAATTGATAATTAAAGCGTGATCAACTACAAAGCTGGATTGTGTACAGTAAATTAAACTGTGGTCTACTTACAGGAACAATAAGCCCTTGCCAATACAAAAGGTTCGCTTCATCCACTAGGATATTACGGAAATTCTTCATTCCAGACTCACGAATATCTTTAAGCTCCTAAAAAGATTAAAAAAAAAACATTGGTAGAATACCAATAACTACTCTGTGGCAGAATATTGAACACTGGACCTATTCCAATTACTGGCCATCACTAAGTTTATGTCAAATCATTTCACTATATATCATCAAACGAGACAACATTTCTCCAAACATTTCTTCTTTCTGAAGACGGCGAATGCAATGTTGGCATTCATTTCTAGAGGAATAGAGTATAGGAGCAGGGATGTGATGTTGAGGGTCTATAAGGCACCGGTGAGACCTCACTTGGAGTACTGTGGGCAGTTTTGGTCTCCTTATTTAAGAAAGGATGTGCTGACGTTGGAGAGGGTACAGGGAAGATTCACTAGAATGATTCCGGGATTGAGAGAGTTAACATATGAGGAACATTTGTCCGCTCTTGGACTGTATTCCTTGGAGTTTAGAGTTTAGAATGAGGGGAGACCTCATAGAAACATTTCGAATGTTGAAAGGCATGGACAGAGTGGATGTGGCAAAGTTGTTTCCCATGACGGGGGAGTCTAGTACGAGAGGGCATGACTTAAGGATTGAAGGGCGCCCATTCAGAACAGAAATGCGAAGAAATTTTTTTAGTCAGAGGGTGGTGAATCTATGGAATTTGTTGCCGCGGGCAGCAGTGGAGGCCAAGTCATCGGGTGTATTTAAGGCAGAGGCTGATAGGTATCTGAGTAGCCAGGGCATCAAAAGTTATGGTGAGAAGGCGGGGGAGTGGGACTAAATGGGAGAATGGATCAGCTCATGATAAAATGGCGGAGCAGGCTCGATGGGCCAAATGGCCGACTTCTGCTCCTTTGTCTTATGGTCTTAAACCAGAGTGTAAAACACATATGATACACTCATACTTGGACACATCACACACGAGCAGGTCCACAAGACCATCCAGCACCATATTGGCCACCGTGAAGACCTTCTCACAACGGTGAAGAAAAGAAAGCTGAGATGGTATGGCCACGTAACAAGATCCAGTGGCCTTGCAAAGACCGTTCTACAAGGAACTGTGGAAGGGAAAAGGAGGAGAGGTAGACAGAGGAAAAGATGGATGGACAACATTAAAGAATGGACAGGGAAAACATTTGCGGTGAGCCAGACTCTGGCACACAACCACGACAGATGGAACAGACTGGTGCAAAGCTTGCCATGACGGCGCCCCGACGACTCCACCAGGAGTTCAGGGCACAAGGCAAGGGAAGAGTTCATAAATTAAATATTGTAAGGGGCAGGACAGATTAATCAGTGACACTTTGAAAATGATACGGCAGGGAGTTCAGAATCCTTATGGCCCTGACCATTCTTGTCTTCATGCATCGGATTCCCCTGCCTGATGGTAGAAAGTCAAAGAGGATGCTGGATGGATTGGTGGGTTCCCTGATAACACCAAGGGCCTTGCCTACTTAATGCTCCTAATAAATGACCCCAGTGGATGGTAGGGAGACCCCTACGATCCTCTCAGCTGTTCTCACAGTTTGATTTCCTATCAAATGCTTGGCTGCTCCCAAACCAGATGGAGATGAAACCTGTCAGGATTCTCTCAATAATGCTCCTATAAAATGCAGTTAAGATTGGGGGGGGGGGCAGGGGAGAAGACTCATTTGCTTTAGTCTCCGTAGGAATGGTGGTGCTGCTCAGGGAGGTGGGTGAAGTACAGAGAGGAACAAGCTGATCCTCTGAACCTTCCCTCTCAAGGTGAATAGGCCTCAGGCAGTGTACCCTGAAAGTCTATCCCATAACAGCCTGAAAACCTTTTGATGATTCATTATCAAAGGACTTGTAGCATAAACATGCTTAACTAACTTAAAAAAGTAAACATTTAAATATTAAAATGTACAAAATATATCACTCATGTACATTTACACTCTATTCAGGGAGTTAAGCTATTTATCTGGCCATCACTGGCATAAACTCCAGGAGTCAAGGTGAAGTACATACTACGGTTAGTCAGGACATCATTGATCTACCACTGGCATCAATGACGACTGGTGAAGTAGGTGGTCAGGTGAGCCGGCATAAAGACAGGCTGACCAGAATAGATAAATGATAGTTCTTTACAGGCCCAGGAACAATGAGAAAAATTCAACTCAAAAATTTGTTAATTCCTCTCCCTTGAAAAAGGCAGCTAAATGGTTCAAAGTATTAAATATTTGTTAAGAAAAAGTATTTAAAAGGATATAATTGAAATCCTCTGCAGCAGAAAACTGAATGCACCATGCGCTCAGTGGTCAAAGCAAATTAATAAATTTGACCTTGCAATGTTACCTTCAGAGTTCATCCATATAATTGCATGAATCTCCTAATCACTTGTTTTAATATGGTATGGTTGTTAACACACAGAAATGTGGCAGCCAGCAACAAGGAAGGCCCAATAAACAGAATCCCAGCTATGGTGATTAAGTACTTATTTCAGTTTCAGATCATTTTATGACACCTAGAGTGGTTTGACTGGTTTCACATCCTATACTGCACTCAATCACCAATACAGTGGCTTATCAATGCAGAAACTGGAACTTCCAGTTTAAAATGGCACTGTTGAAGGCATGCAACAGCATACTTGTGGTTCAAAAGCAAAGAAGTTCAATTAAAAACATTACTAATAACACTTTTTTGAAGTAAATTGTGGTAAACTATCACACAAACAACGAAGAGAATTCGAGAGAGGTGTCATGCTGGAGCACTACAAGATCAACGCACTTGGAGCTGAAGCCCTACTGGTTGGAGTGAATGATTTGGACAGAAGTCAGAACAGGAGTTCCGATACCTGTCCAACTAACCCAAGTGTGGGGGTAGATCACTCTAAGTGATTTGGAGAGGTCAAAAGTGGCTTTTCAACAGCGAAATCTAGGCCTGGAGTGATTTGCCACTGTTCCGAAAATTTGAACACCAGCTCAGATAGACTAGAAAAGCATAGTGTTGAGAATACAGCCGATTTTGTTTGCTCTCCCGCAATGTTCAATCCTCTCTCTACAACGCTGAGGCGGTGAGACTGCCCGCTGCTACTGTGCTTTATGTCTGCAGACTTGCGACAATTTGCCCCGCTACCATGATGAACTGGGGTTAGGGCTTACTCCGGAGAGTTGGATCTAAAGACTCAATTTGGTTCGGAACGCTGGTGTTGTTGCTTGTGTCTATTGTTTGTGTGATATTTGTGTTTTTTTCTCTTTCTGCTCGCATTAGGGGTTGGTCTTTTTTTTAAAATTGGCTTCTTTCGGGTCACTGCTGCCATCAAGGAAGGAGGTACAGGAGCCTCAGGCTCAGGAACAGTTACTACCATCAGGCTCTTGAACAAGAGAATAACTTCACTTACCCCAGCACTGAACTGTCCCCACAACCTATGGACTCACTCTCAAGGACTCTTCATCTCATGTTTTCAATATTTATTGCTTATTTATTTTTTCTTTCTTCTTGTATTTGCATATCCTATACTGCACTCAATCACCAATACAGTGGACTGTGTGTGCGGCCTCCACTGGTCGTGCTTGACCATGGGTACTGCGCCTCTGGTAGTCACTGGTTTGACAAGCAGTGTCGACTGTGGCTATTGAGACCGATCCTGGAACGGGTTTGCTCTAGGTGTTGCTGAAGAGTACCTTACCATTTGTTGCAGTCATCTGCTGAATCCTCCCAGCACTCTTTGTTGATTTTTAAGGCTTTCAGCTTGCAGAAGTCCTTGAAGCAAAGCTGGGGTCTACCAACGTTCCTCTTGCCTGTTGCTAGTTCTCCATAGAGGATGTCCTTCTGCAGTCTACCATCCTTCATACGATGGACGTGGCCCAGCCAGCGCAGTCTGCATTGTCTCAAAAGCGTGAATATTGTGGGAAGTCCAGCGCAGGAGAAAACTATTGAGTTTCCTCTCCTGCTTGGAGTAGATGGTCCAAGTCTCGCTACCATACAGGAGGGTGCTGTACCCTAATGCATGCACTGTACACAGCAGTCTTGGTCTTTGTAGCGAGTTTCCGATTCTCCCAGACCTGCGAGGAGTGTCGAGCAAGGATCGATGCTGCTTTGCCGATATGCCTATTGATTTCAGCATCAAGGGAAAGAGTGTCGCTAATGGTCGACCCCAAGTATGTGAACTCATTGACCACTTCTACATCGTAACTGTCGACGGCAATGACTGGTGTCTCCGCTACTTTCTGGGCAAGGATATTTGTTTTCTTCAGGCTGATGGTAAACCCGAAGTCCTTGCATGCTTTAGAGAAGTGTGAGTGTTTGTAGTGGCTGTTTGGTGTGCAAGGTTATAGCAGTGTCATCGGCAAAGAGCATGTCACGTATTAAGATCTTTTGCACCTTTGTTCTTGCTCTCAGGCGCGCAGGGTTGAACAGCCGCCCATCAGACCTGGTGTGCATGTAGGTGCCTTCTGTCGACGTCCCAAACGTGTGCTTCAATAGCAGAGAGAAGAAGATGCCGAATAATGTTAGAACCAACACGCATCCTTGTTTGACTCCACTACGAATAGTGAAGGATTCTGATGAGCTGCCATCGTACTGAACTATCAATGCAGAAACTGGAACTTTTACACAATTGGTTGCTTGCCCATTTGTGCACCGTTTTTCATTGATTGTGCTTCTTCATACTTACTGTGAATGCCCCCAAAACAATGAATCTCAGGGTTATATATGGTGACATATATGTACTTTTGATAGTAAATTCACTTCAAACCACACATGAAAACCAATTATTATACCTTTAAAATACTTTGCTTCACCTTGAAATTCTCTTGCACCATTAGTGCCACATTAGATCCAAATAGGTGCCAATAACTCTATTAATTGATTTTCTCCATGAACGCGTACACACAGTTTCAGTCGTGCTTAAGGCCCAACAGAGCGTTTAGTAGAAAATGTATCATTCTGAAGGTCAGGCCTGTATTGTGATCATAAAGATGAGGAGCACCAGAACCCAGCACCCAGCAATGAGGGGGGCAGGGACAATGAGAAGCACAGATCGCATTGGAAAAGAGCCAAACCCTGAATGCCAAAGTCAAGTACATTTATTATCAAAGTATGTATGCAGCATACAACTCTGAGATTTGTCTTCTCCAGACAGCCATAGAACAAAGAAACATGGAACCTGTTCAAAGAAAAATCAACCCCTCTCCCCACACGCACAAAAAAAAACAATATAAACACAAAATCAAAAGGGCATTTCAATACAGCTCAATGTTCCTTATCTGCTGCCTGCCTAGATTCAAAATCACCCAAACTAGCAACAACAAAAAGGAGTGAACAGAAAAACTAGAAACACATCATAACATGATTTGGAGTTCATTCCACAGCCCACTTCGATCAAACATTGCTCCAGCACCACCCTCTTGACTGTTCAAGACTACCTTTAATTGCCCACCTTCAAGTCACTCAGTTATTTTCAACAAAGTTACTCAATTGACAGAGAAGGAAGTCCAAGCAAGTTTGCACTTTGTACTCAAAAACCTCAACTCCGGTAAAAATTTTCATCTTCATTCTTTCAATAGCTCTTCCACTTCTCTAATGAATTCTGCTGTTATAAAGAGCGTTTACAACAGATGACATTCTCACTCGCTCAAAATGGAGGAGGTTTTGAGATAAATGAAGAACCTTAATTCTATGTTGGGAGCATTGAGAATCTCAGCACCAAAGGCAGATGGAGTACACCAACTCCACACAATCTTTTGACTGGTCAGACCTTAACTGGTCACCTGTGGCAGAACCTGCAGTCCCAAACCTGTCTCAAGTCACCTTAGAATCCACAGAACTGGTGCGGAAACAAATCACCCTCAATACTGCGTGACCATGTAAAAAGATATTAGAATTAATTAACGAGTTACATTCTCTTTTCTGAGGTAATAACTTCAGATGAATGACAACAGATGTTTTTATATGTATATATATAATTATAAAAATAGTAAACAATATTAAAATTATGACCCAAGCTCAACAGCCTAATAGCCAAGACAGAACATTGTAATTACATAGAAGCTGGTGATAATGGAATACGTTCTGAGAATAACTCTGCTACAGCAGTGAGCTTGTATCCATTGAAAAGCTTAAATATTTAGAAAAGAAAAGAAGGACACGGGGAAAGGACAGGGATATGTATTTACTATGGATAGATCCAGTTGGAATGAATGCAGCCCTGACAGGCTGAATACTTTCCTCACAAGCCACAAATTCCATGATTTCATTCAATGTATGACCACCAGGCAGAGATTTTGGAGCTTGTAGATGGAAAGACAAGTGATAAGGAACAAGACTACTTCCATTGCTTCCAAGGAAAATTATAAATTGAACATAGAAAGTAGTTTTTTTCTAGACCATTATTGAAGCAGATGTCATTAAAGTGCTCAAAGTGGGGAAGCTTAAAATACTGAAAGGGGAAGGGTGGCAAGCATTAGAATATGATTTGATTTGATGGAACAAAACATCAATATAAACTTTAAATCAAATATACCTTTTCCATGCCAGGTGTTATGATTAATCATAATAACGGGAATCTGAACCAACTCTTTTCATAATTGTGTGGCAGACCTAGAACTTATCACTTATTGAATTTCGTTGCCAGATGGAGTTGGATGAAGACACTGAAGTTGAGGCGCCAGATTTGCTGCTGACATAGCTAGACTGAGACTTGAATTGTCCACAGGACATCAAGAACCTAAAAAGGAAGTGGGTTTAAAAAAAAGATAAAATGCATTGAGTACAGGAAAAATAATAAAATATGTTATCTAAATGAAGAGATTGAAGATCTCTAAACTGGAGAGAATGAGTCACAAAAGCCTAGTATGTAGATAGTCAGCAATTAAATAAGCTGATAATTTACTACAAGGGGAATTAAATACAAAAGCTGTGCTATACTCACATTATATAATGCATTGGTAATGTGTCATCTGGAATACTATATACATTGCTGATTTCCATATTTACCGAAGACTATAAATTCACTGGTTGTAGTACATATGTTTACTAGAATAACAATGGAATGTGGTTTTCCTTAAAAGAAATGCTTTGTTCAAGTTCAAGCCCTCGGCCATTAGGCTCTATAATCCTCCTTTTAGACTGTTTATGGTAACTTATTGTTTTATTTTCTACTTTTCTTCTAATATTTATATCTGTGCACTTGTAATGTTACTGTGACACTGTAATTTGCTTTGTCATCGTACCTATCTGTCAGTCAACCATACGCGTTCCAGTTTAAGATGACACTGCTGAATCTCAGTGGCTTCTGGCCAATGGCCAATGAACAAGGAAAACAACTAAATACTTTGTTAGTCACTCTGTTTCTGGTAAGTGATCATCGCAAACAATAGCCTGCAACTTCCCTTTGGACTTGGAGGCAACTTGATACGGCAGAACCGAGGCGAGACAAGACAAGACAAGGGAGTGGGCCTGTCGCTGAGAGAGAGGAAGCGAAGTTCAATCGATTTAAGCTCTGGGTCAAATCCGAAAGGTCGGGTACAGGCCAAATCCAGGCGGCAGGGTCTAGGCCCCAGAGCGAATCGAAGTGAGAGAACCCGATAATTTAGGTGCTGAGCCAGATTGAAAAGATCAGGGTATTGGGACCCGAGGTGAGGGACAGACCAGTTCAGCTCTCTGCTCAGCTAAGGGTCTATGGAAAAACTCTGTCTGTGGACTTCTCTTCAGAATGCTATTGCATGATTCGTTTTTTTTCCCTCTCTCTGCACATTGGATTTCCTCTTTCTTTTTAATGAGTTCTTTCAGGTTTCTTTGTTTCACAGCTGCTTGTTAGGAGACAAATATCAAGGTTGCATAATATATAAACGTTTTGATAATAAATGTACTTTGAACATGTATACAGCTAAACAAAACAACATTCCTCCAGGGTCAAGGTGTAAAACACATGGTACATATAGCTACGATAACAGATACACTCATAGAAAAAATTACATAAGTTCCCTAGTGGCATGGCCCGAAGACTGGTGGTACATGGGATGTTGCCTTGGAGCCATGTTTCTGCAAGAACAAGTACGTAGCAGCTCACCTTGCGTTGGGTCAGCCTCAGATGAACACAATCGAGCTTGTCTTCCACAGACTGAACAGAGAGCAGCACCAACAGGAGAACCGGTCCGCAGTGGGCAGCCCCCAACTCAGCAGAGATTCCAGCGCACCTGCCACGCCTCTGTTCTCTCCTACCCTGCCTCCCCTGGGTGGCTGTAACAGGCAATACCGCAGCAAGAGGGCCTGGCCCGTGCAACAACCGAACCATGAAGCTCCCCCATCACAGGTCTCACTAATAAACTGGACATGGCATTTTTTATTATCAATATCAATCGGGGTCTTGTGATCACAAGAAAAATGTTTAAGACACATAGCTGTACCACTTATTAGTCTTGCAGAGGACACTATGAAGAAATGCGCCATCATTTTACTGGAAAGATAGACTACACTTACATTTGTTGGTTTTTATAGAGTGAGGGGTAGCTTGAATGACATATCAATGATGAGGGAACTTGAGGAGGTTGGGTGCACAGAGGATGGTTCTTTTTTTTGGAAGAATCTAGAACTATGGGTCACTTCTTGAAAAGTGGGTCATATACATTCAAGATAGATGAGGCAACTTTTTTCCATTGAGTAAGAGATTTGGAAGCCTCTTCTGCAAAAGGCTATGAAAGTGGAATATTTTAAAGGCATGGTTAGAGAGGTTAATGGGCTGAATGGAAGGTCAACGGTTGGGGTAATGTGAAGTAGTGGGACAATATTATTGAAGGGTACACCAGGTGGTCTGCACTTCAATTTTCTCTATAGTCCTGAATTTCTGGTTATACTCAAGAAAGTACCTACAAGAGGACCACAATCTTGTCGCAGGGATTGGAGGCTTGCACATCTCAATGACCTGAAGAGCTATGCTGGCTGGAGTCAGGGTCTCGTACTCTGACTCTTGGTAGGGTCACCCATGCCAAACAGGTCAAAGAGTAGAGGCCAGACTAAGAGTGGTCCACTGGTCCTCCAGGTTCAGGGGTTCAGTTCAGGGCTAACAACTCTGACTGACAAAAGAACATTGTTACCAAACAGCAATTAAGGATCCTGTTTTATCTGTATGTGATGGCATGAACAGAGATGGAGGATCTTCATCACTGCCCTAAACTCCAAAGAGAATAATGGGCAGTAAATCAAGAAAATGGCACTTCACATTCTCCTTTAGCTGCACTGGCCTGTCCTGGACCCATCATATAAATATAATTGCAAAGAAAGCATGACAGCGCCTCTATTTCCACAGGAGTCTGCGGAGGTTTGGCATATCATCAAAAACCAAGGCAAACTTTTATACATGCATGGAGGAAAGTGTATTGACAGGCTGCATTATGGCCTGGTATGGGAACACCAATGTCTTTAAGCAGAAAATCCAATGTTCAGAAAATCTCATGCTCTAGATATTTACTGCTTATACATTATTTTTTTATTTGTACAGTTTGTTATCTTCCATACTCTGGTTAAACACCCCAGTTGATTCAGTTTCATTGTTATGGTTATTATTCTATAGATTTATTGAGTATGCCCACAAGAAAATGAATCTCAGGGTTGTATATGGTGACATGTATGTATTTTGATAATAAAATTAACTTTGATATGCAATATCAAATGTTTCTTCAGTTTGTAACGTATTTTTGGAAAAAAAGCTTTAAACTTTGATAGTTCATTATTCACCATTCTTGGAAAGGTGGATAACAACCTACATGGGAGCAGTCCACTTCATGCTTTATCTGCTTTAGTACTTGGAAGGATTTCACTTTCCTATGAGTCAGGGATCTGTCTTACTGGTCTGCATGACACAGTGGTACCTTTATCCACCGAGGCATTTGTGACCTTCTAGAGTTCTCTGTTCAATGTTTCTGATGGAACACCAGTGACTGCCAAGCAACATGGCTCAAATCAGGTGCCACTATAGGTGTGAGAACAACATCCTAAGTCTGAGTGTGGAGAAGACCAATGAAATGATTGTGGACTTTAGGAAGGTGCAGATGAACCATCCCCCTCTGAACATACAGTGCCATGTAAAAGTCTTCAGTCTCTAATCCTTTGTTCACATAAGTGAGTATTACAACCAGGGATTTTGATCAATTTAACTGAGAAGTTTCATTTATGAATCACATGCTCCTTTTTTCACAGCAGGACCCAAAAACAGGAAAATTTGTAAAGCATAAAAAATTAAAAATTCAAAAACTGAAATGTCAGCAGTTCACCCCCCTTTGCTCAGTGCTTCACTGAGTTGAACCACCTTGCAAATCTATTACAGACAGTAGGCTTTTTTGGATGAGTCTCTATTAGCTTTGCACAATGTGATGGAGCAAAATTTGCCCATTCCTCCTTGCAAAATTGCTCAAACTGTGCCAGGTTATCTGGGGAGTGGCAGCAGACAGAAATCTTGAGCTCCTGCCAGTGATGTTTGATCAGGTTAAACTCAGGACTCTGACTGAGCCACTCAAGGGCATCAATTTTCATCATTTGAAGCCACTCCGTGGTTACTCTGGCAGTGTTGTTTGGGTCATTGTCCTGCTAAAAGACGAAATTCCTCCCCAGTTTAAGTTTTCTGGCAGAGGCTAACAAGTTCTTATCTAGGATCTCTGCATTCATCTTCCCATCAATCCTGACCAGATTTCCAGACCATACTACTGAAAAGCATCCCCATAGCATGATGCTACATCCACCTTCCTTTACAGTAGGGATGGTGTTAGCTTGTTAATGTGCAGTTTAGTCTCACACAACCACAAGATCTTATTCCACACATTTGCAGCAAGTTGTGCTTTGCAAAGTATTTACCGGCAATGATAGGTTTTGTTTTTAGCCATTGCTTCTTCCTTGCTACCCTTCCATAAAAATATCCTTTTTGTATAAGGTCTTAGAAATTGTGGAGTTGTGAACTTGATTTCAAGTGGTCAGTGACTTCTGCAGCAACTAAGTTTAGAGCAGCAGTCTGATGTAGGCAGTGTGCTATTGATTTCATGATTTTTTCACTTCACAATGGACTGCACTGAGCTCCTTTGAGATGGTCTTGTACCATTCCCCAGGTAAATACTTCTCTATTACCATTTCCCTGACTTGTCTTGAATGTTCTTTTGTCTTCATTGTGGTTTGGTCCATTGAAAATCTACCACACTGTTGGACCTTGCAGAGAGAAAGGTATTTATTCTTATGAATTCACTGAAAACAGGTGATCCTCTAATTTTTTTACATCAACAAATTGGGTGAGTTGGTATGGTAGTACTGTATGTTGCAGATGAGGAAAGTTAGCATAGTAGTTACAAAAAGAATGAATATTTTTCAGCCTCACAATTTTTTTTTAGTAAATTATTGACAGGTTTTGGAATTTTTCTTTTAACGTGGTTTTGTCGATTAGCTCAAAATATCTCACTTCTGTACACCAATGACTATGTCGCCCACAGCTCAAATCTGCTAATTAAATCTGCAGATAATACTACATTGATTGGCCTTATCTCAAATAATGTGGCAGCCTACAGAGAAGTAGTCATCACTCTGACAAAGTGGTGTAAAGAGAACAACCTCTCCCTCAATGTCGCAAAAACAAAGGAGCTGGTTGCGGACTACAGACAGAATGGAGACAGGCTCCCCCTATTGACATCAACGGATCTCGGGTTGAGAAGGTTCCTCAGTATACACACCACCAAAGATCTCACTTGGTCTGTACATACCGGCCGTGTGGTAAGAAAAACACAAAAGCACCTCTTTCACTTCAGACAGCTGACGAAGTTCGGAATGAGTCTCCAAACCGTAAGGATTTTCTACAGGGGCATAATTGAGAGCATCCTGACTGGCTGTATCGCTGCCCAGTATGACAACTGTACTTGCCTCAATCGCTGGGCTCTGCAGAGAGTGGTGCAGACAGCCCAGCGCGTCTGTGGAGGTGAACTTCTCACTATTCAGGATGTTTACAGCAACAGGTGTGTAAAAAGACCAGACAGATACTGGGGACCCGAGTCACCCCAACCACAAACTGTTCCAGCTACTACCATCTGGAAAATGGTACTGCAGCATAAAAGCCAGGACCAACAAACAGGCTCCGGGATAGCTTCTTCCACCAGGCATCAGACTAATTAATTCACACTGACACAATTGTATTTCTGAGCTATATTGACTGTTCTGTTGTGTTTCTTACTGCACATACTATTTATTACAAATTACTATAATTTGCACATTGCACATTCAGACGGAGACATAACGTAAAGATTTTTACTTCTAATGTATGTCAAGAACGTAGGAAACTAGACAATGGGGTGACCCGTTGGGGCACCCTTTGAGAGAAGGGTAGTGCAGTCTGAGGTGGCCAGAATGAACATTAAATTTTCCTGAATGTTATTGGTATCGCTTTGCTTTGGAAACTAAAGTAGAAAACCTCAGTTTATTCAAGAAGAACAACGCATAACAAAGCAAATATAGCTGTTCCTCATTTAACGAAGGACACTTTTGATGGTATTATTTCTGGTTTATCTGCAACCCTTGTGCCTCTCGTTGTCATTCTGGAAACATGCAGTCCTTTCATCTCCCGTCTCTTCATGTCTTCTGCTGTTTGTTGTTTGTCTCTGATCCTGGAGATGTGCATGCTTCTCCTCTTCTTCTGTCATCTTTTTTGTCCTGACTGTTTGATCCTGCAGTCATGTGGCCCTGGCTTCATCCGATTCTTGTTCTCTCCCTCTCCTTGCCACTTCCTGATAATGTTTGGTGTCATCTCTTGACCATAATGTCCCCCTTCCCTTTCCACACGGCATAATTAGGCTGACCATTTTTTTTAACCCTAATGCTGGATAGAAGATACGAAGCAGTAACACCAAAGGATGCTGGTTATTCTTGATGATGTGGTTGGAGCTCTGCTAAATGGACGTGATATAGTCACCGCTGTCCTTTGACTGCAGCAAAGGGCTTTATGGGTGTCTTGAAATACGTCATTACAATAAGATTTAATTATCTCTTATTGATGGATGGCAGTTAGATCTGTCCCGATCCTGCACATGCTGATGGTGATTAGCTGAATGTGACCCCTCAAAATAGAGCTGCCCTTCCCTTTAGCTCCAGTAGGTGCCGCTGCTGAGTCTGGCCGTGCACACGCGTCGGGCTGTCGCATCCCCATTTCCATGATGGCGGATCGGCTCTCGGGTGAAAGCGAACCTGTTGATTTTGGCGAATGAGCAATCTTATATGAATATATAACCCTGAACTTTGTCTGCATTCTGTAAGTTAGCGCATTTTAATTTGATTTAGTCAAAAAAAATGCCGTCGTAATGCACCATTTGCGCTAATTGGAGGTCACAAAGAGACAGAGCATGAGAGTTTTAGCAGTATAATAGATAAAGTCAATTCAAGATATTTAACTTTAGAAAAATAACATAGTAAAAAGTAAAAACAGTTATGGGGCTGAATACTTTTTCCAAGTGCTATACATGACTCCTCTATAGAGCTAAATGAATCAATTTGCTGGGAGTTCACATCAAGGTCAAGCTCACCTGGTCCCTCAATAAGGGGGCACAGCAGCGTCTTGACTTTCTGAGGAGATTAAGGCAAGCAAGGCTCCCCCCCCGCCCCACACTTTAACTGTATATTACAAGAGCACCACTGAGAGCGTCCTGACAAACTGCATCTCCATCTGGTATGGGAGCAGCAGAGTGTCAGACCGGAAGTCCTTACAGGAGGATCATAGGGGGTCTCCCTGCCATCCATCAGGGACATTTATCAGTACGCAGGACCATTAGTTTTATCATGGATAACACCCATCTATCCAGCATCCTGACTTTCTACCATCAGGCAGGAAACTCCAATGCATAAAGACAAGAATGGTCAGGATGGGAAACAATTTCTTCCCTCAGGCCATTAGGCTTCTGAACTCCCTGCTGCATCAAATTCAAAGTGTCACTGGATAATATGTACTGTACCCTATAATATTTAATTTATTCACTTTACTTTGCTTATCTATGAGTAATTCATTTGTAGATTTAATTCTTACTTTGCTAAGTTATTGTGTGTTATGTGTACTACTGCACTTTACAGCTCGTTTGACAGTGTACATTGCAATTGAGCTATAGCTGAATGACAATAAACTTGACTTGCTTATTCACACTACTGTGCAATTTCCTCCCACATTTTATCCTTCAGAAAGTTAAGACTTTGTACAGGGTGACTAGTTTACTTAGCAGCCCTTCCATGCAAACTATAAGAACTTTGAACCTTATTAAAGGGACAAATAAATTTCTTACATAAATGGATCCTATATTGGAATGCAATAAAGGAAATCAAATTTTGAAAAATAAGAACAGAACCCCCATATCCAACTTACACTGCAAAACAACAAGGGTAATGGCAACAGATAACATCCTGAGTGCTCATTTTCCAACTAATAATCATTGACAGTTATGAGGCCATTATTTCTACATTTTGTTATCCAAATGGTTCAAATGGCTCAATTTAATATCAGAGAATGTATATACTATTTGAAATTCTTACTCTTCACAGACATCCACAAAACAAGAAACCATGAAGAAGAACAACATCAGAGCCCCAAAGCCGCCCCCTCCCACAAGTTGCAGCAGAAGCATTGACCAGTAATTGAAACAAAAAAGCCAGAATAAACAAAAGAGCTTTTAGTTAATGTTTAGCAACACACATAAAAGTTGCTGGTGAATGCAGCAGGACAGGCAGCATCTCTAGGAAGAGGTACAGTCGACGTTAATGTTTTATATTTTTTTGCTCAGCCAGTAAGGTTTGCATCTGCAACTACTCTTATTTTTTTATATACAAATGTTCCATTCTAACAAATGAACTGACTCAAGGAGAGATGTTTTTACAAAAACAGCGTCCTTCCACATCTAAATGCAGCAGTCCACCCAGGACATACTGCTGAAAGTGGACAGTATGACAGGAGCATAAGAAACACTGGAATAATCAAATCACAAAGAAATGATAAAGTAGTTGTGGGTCATGGTCAGGATATTGGGATTTAAACACCAGCCTAGCATTTATCCAGAGATACAGCAGGGTGACAGGACCTTCCAGCCCAGTGAACCCATACCTCCCAATTATACATGTAACCAATTAACCTACCAAGCCACACAATATGGTAAACATGAGAAAGTCTGCAGACACTGGAAATCCAAAGCAACAAACACAAAATGCTGGAGGAACTCAGCAGGTCAAACAGCATCTATGGAAATGAATAAACATTTTGGGCCGCTGCCCTTCTTCGGGACTGATAACGGGCACACATATACATAGCTACTGTAGTAATTTTATGTATTGCACTGCGCTGCTGCTGTGAAAAAAACAAATTTCATACACGTGAGTAATGATGAACCTGATTCTGATACGGGTTTCTATTAGAAACCATACAAAAACTACAGCACAAACAGGCCTTTTGGCCCTTCTTGGCTGTGCCGAACCATTTTCTGCCTAGTCCCACTGACCTGCACACGAACCATATCCCTCCATACACCTCCCTTCCATGTATCTGTCCAATTTATTCTTAAATGTTAAAAAAGAACCCGCATTTACCACCTCGTCTGGCAACTCATTCCATACTCCCACCACTCTCTGTGTGAAGAAGCCCCCCCCTAATGTTCCCTTTAAACTCCCTCCCCCCTCACCCTTAACCCATGTCCTCTGGTTTTTTTCTCCCCTTGCCTCAGTGGAAAAAGCCTGCTTGCATTCACTCTATCTATACCCATCATAATTTTATATACCTCAATCAAATCTCCCCTCATTCTTCTACGCTCCAGGGAATAAAGTCCTAACCTATTCAACCTTTCTCTGTAACTGAGTTTCTCAAGTTCCGGCAACATCCTTGTAAACCTTCTCTGCACTCTTTCAACCTTATTTATATCCTTCCTGTAATTTGGTGACCAAAACTGAACACAATACTCCAGATCCAGCCTCACCAATGCCTTACACAACCTCATCATAACATTCCAGCTCTTACACTCAATACTTTGGTTAATAAAGGCCAATGTACCAAAAGCTCTCTTTATGACCCTATCTACCTGTGACGCCAGGTAGGGAATTTTGTATCTGTATTCCCAGATCCCTCTGTTCTACTGCACTCCTCAGTGCCTTACCATTTACCCTGTATGTTCTACCTTGGTTTGTCCTTCCAACGTGCAATACCTCACACTTGTCAGTGTTAAACTCTATCTGCCATTTTTCAGCCCATTTTTCCAGCTGGTCCAAGTCCCTCTGCAGGCTCTGAAAACCTTCCTCACTGTCCACTACACCTCCAATCTTTGTATCATCAGCAAATTTGCTGATCCAATTTACCACATTATCATCCAGATCATTGATATAGATGACAAATAACAATGGACCCAGCATTGTGGAGAGTGGGAAGGGGGCAGGGAGAGGGGAATCATGCTTGGGAAAAGGTGAAAGGATAAGGGAGGGAGCGGGAAGGACCAGAGACACATTCTGCAATGATCAATAAACCAGTTGTTTGGAATCACATGACCTTGCCTGGCGTCTCAGGGCTGGGTTTGTCAGGACCCAAGCTAATTGGATTGCTAGCATGGCAATACCACTACACTCACTGCTAAGCTGCCGTACCACCCAACTGTAAGACCATAAGATACAGGAGCAGAATTAGGCCATTTGGCCCATCGAGTTTGCTCTGCCACTTCATCATGGCTGATCCATATCCCTCTCAGCCCCAATCTGATATGGTGAGCTATTGTTTTCTCTTCTTGTTTACTCACCAGAAGGGGCAGAGACTGGACCTATATACACAGTGGCCATTTTATTAGGTACAGAAGGTACCTCTGAGTATATTTCTGTATGTTTGTGGTCTTCTGCTGCTGGAGTCCTCCATTTCAAGGTTTGACGTGTGTGGTCAGAGATGTCCTTCTGTACACCATTGTATGGTGTGGTTATTTGAGAGACTGTCACCTTGCTCCAGTCGGGACATTCTCCTCTGATATCTCCCATAACAAAGCGCTTTCATCCACACAACTGCTGCTTACTGGATTTTTTTTGAGTTTCACGCCACTCTCCGTAAACTCCAGAGCCGGGGTTCCCAACCTGGGGTCCACGGACCCCTTGCTTAAAGGTATTGGTCCGTGACATAAAAAGAGTTTGGGAACCCCAGCTCTAGACTGTTGTACACGAAAATCCCTGGAGATCAGCAGTTTCTGAAATACTTAAAATCACCCTGCCTGGCACCAACACATCACTTCCCTGTTCTGATGTTTTGTCTAAGCAACACATGAACCACTTGACCATGACCTTTTGACTTGCTTTTAGGCATCTAGCTGTTGCCACATGATTGACTGATTAGATATTTGCACTCAAAAGCTTCTACAGATGTGCTGTACAGTGCATTCTGACTGGCTGGCAGCACCACTGTCTGGTATGGAGGGTGGCAGCTACTGCACAAGATCATAGCAAGCTGTAGATACTTGTACAATTAGACAGCTCCATCATAGCCTCTGTAGTATTCAAGACATGTTCAGGGAATGGTGCCTCAGAAAAACGGCTTCCATCATCAAGGACCACCATCCCCCAAGACATGCCTTCTTCTCATTGCAACCATCAAGCAGGAGGTACAGAAGCCTGAAAACACACACTCAGCAATTCAGGAATAGCTTCTTCCCCTCTGCCATCCAATTTCTGAATGGGCATTGAACCGATGAACACCACCTCACTTTTTTTAAAATTTCTGTTTTTTTGCACTACTTATTTTAACTATTTAGTATACATATATACCTACTGTAATTGATTTACTTTTTTTCTATATTATGTATTGCATTGCACTGCTGTCGCAAAGTTAACAAATTTCATGACACCAGTAATATTAAACCTGATTCTGATACTAATAGATAGACAGATACTTTATTAAACCTAAAGGAAATTATAGTGTCACAGTAGCATTACAAGTGCACATATGTACAAATATTAGAAAAGTAAGAAAGAATAAAAAAATAAGTTACCCCAAATAGTCTCACAGGAATGGTTCTTCGCTTCCCTAGCTATAGGTTGACTCATTACACAGCCTAATGGCCAAATGACCTCATAGCCCATTTTGGTGCAGAGTGGTTGTCTTAGTCAGGTGTACCTAATAAGCAGGCACACTTAATTAAGTGGTCACTAAGTGTACATTCCAAAATTATTTCTTTTATTGATAACAATCTCACTGGCAATTAGTACTGCCTCATGATCACTTCACTTTGGCCACTTGAATTTCCATGTGATAGCCAAACAATTCTTATAAATTGGCACTTATCCCATTCACTAAATTCTAAATTAAAAGTAGTATGATTTATGGCATCATTAGCATATTAGCATGCAGGCAGCAGCGCCAGCCATTGCCAGATGACATTGCATGAAGGTTGTACAAGATTAAATGAAGCTGCATAATTGCAATGGCTACTGCTTAGTTTGTGGAAATGTGTGCTTTCAGTTTCTAGCAGCCATACTTGTCTGCAAAAGGTGCAATCGACATGGTTCTGTAGGCTTCTATTTAACAATGTCCAGTGATTAGAGGGCTGTAATGATGAGACTAATTGTGACAGAATTAGATAAAGTTAACTATTTGAAACACATTTAAGTTAGACATTATCAAGGTAGATGATGTGTTGAACGACAATCTGGATCAGAATCAGGTTTAATATCAATGGTATATGATAAAGGATATGGTGCTTTCCCAGCATATATGAAAAATAAACTCTTCTCAGGCTTCCAGCCGAGAAATACCGGATTAATACCATCCACAAACCCATAAGGAAGCTCAAAATACATCTTATGTGGGTCAAAGTTGATCTGGGACTAGAAACATAGAAAACAGGTGCAGGAGTAGGCCATTCGGCCCTTCGAGCCTGCACCGCCATTCAGTATGATCATGGCTGATCATCCAACTCAGAACCCTGTCCCTGCCTTCCCTCTATACCCCTGATCCCTTTGGCCACAAGGGACTCAGGTCAGCTGGCATTTACAGGATTCCCTGTGCAGCATACATTGACCTGACCCCTATCAAAGAGCACAGGAGGCGTATCTGTTTCATTTACCTGGAGAAATCAGCGTTAGCAAAACATTGCATTCACAATGGCCATAGAAATGACTTCAACAGCACAAAAGAGGATGTCTGAAAAAGAGGATGCTGTCCAAGTTGCATGCCATCTTGGACAATGTCTCTCATCCACTACATAATGTACTGGCTGGGCACAGGAGTAAATTCAGCCAGAGACTCATTCCACTGAGATGCAACACTGAGAGTCAGAAGCCTGTGGCCATCAAACTTTACAACTCCTCCCTTGGAGGGTCAGACACCCTGAGCCAATAAGCTGGTCCTGGACTTATTTCCATCTGGCATAATTTACATATTATTAATTATTTATGGTTTTATATTGCTATATTTATACTCTATTCTTGGTTGGTGCAACTGTAATGAAACCCAATTTCCCTCGGGATCAATAAAGTATGTCTATCAATCTATCTACTGCTCCAATGGGTTTGGGACCAACTGTCCCAAACAGTAGAGGGCTAAACATACATCCTTGAGGTAGGTTGGTGTTGGCTGTCATGACTGTCTCCCGGTGAGGAAGTCAAGGGTCCAGTTGCAGATGGGGGTAGAGGCCCAGGTTTGGAGCTTGTTGATTAGTAGGGGGGGTACGATGGTAGGTATTGCTAGTGTCCAGGTGACCCAAAGCTGAGTGGAGAACCAGTAACACTGCATCCACTGTAGAAGTATTGTGGCAATAGGCAAATTGCAGCAGGTCCACGTCCTTGCTTAGGCAAGAGTTAGTTGTAGCCATGACCAACCTCTCAAAGAACTTCTTCACCATAGATGTGAGTGACACTAGATGATAGTTATTAAGACAGCTCACTCTGCTCTTCTTGGCCACTGGTACGATGTTGCCCTTTTGACGCAAGTAGGAAACTTCAACTGCAGCAGTAAGATCGAAGATGTCCTCAAACACTCCTGACAGTTGGTTGGCATTGGCTTTCAGTGCCCCACCACGTACACTATCAGGACCTGGCGGCTGTGAAAGCTCACACTCTTGAAAAATGTTCTGGCATCAGCCTCCAGGACAGAGATTACAGGGTCACCAGATGCCACAGGGATTTGCACAGGTATAGTTTTAGTCTTTCTGTCAAAGCATGCATGAAAGACATTGAGCTGATCTGGGCATGAAGTATCACAGCCATTAATGTTAGGTTTCACCTTGTAGGAAGCAATGGCCTACAAACAACCATGTCAGACCACGTCAAATACACTCGAAAACTTCTATAGTTGTATCGTGGAAAGCATTCTGACAGGTTGCATCACTCTCTGATATGAGGGGGCTACTGCACAGGACCGAAAGAAGCTGCAGAAGGTTGTAAACCTAGTCAGCTCCATCTTGGGTACTAGCTTATAAAGTATCCATGACATCTTCAGGGACCGATGTCTGAAAAAGGCAGTGTCCATTATTAAGGACCTCCAGTATGCAGGGCATGCCCTTTTCTCACTGTTACCATCAGGTTGGAGATACAGAAGCCTGAAGGCACACATTCAGCGATTCAGAAACAGCTTCTTCCTCTCTGCCATCCAATTCCTAAATGGACATTGAATGGACGATTCCTACCTCACTTTTAAAAAAATATATACAGTACTTCAGTTTTTGCATGTTTTTAAAATCTATTCAATATACGTATGCTGTAATTGATTTACTTGTTATTGCTGTTCTTCTTTTATTTATTATTTTTTCTCTGCTAGATTATGTATTGCAGTAAACTGCTACTGCTAAGTTAACACATTTCACGTCACATGCCGGTGATAATAAACCTGATTCTGATGTGCATCTGAATCCAATAGAAATTGATGTTTTGCTATTAAAATAGCCTCCCGTAGGTCGTACCTGGACAGTCTTGAATGCCACCGATCTAGCCCTCAGCAAACTATGAATCTCTTGGTTCATCCATTGCTATAGAATGTCGGAGTTGATAAAAAGCCATTGGGATCCATGATGACTTTATCTGCAATAAGGATTTGCCATTTAAGGCAATTCGGTTGAGAGTTGGTGAGCAGGGAGTGGAGTTGGCAAGCAGTCACCTGGTACTGTAAGATTAGTCTGTAGAAGGTGATAAGGGACAGTAGGTATGGAGTAGGTTGCATCCAACAAGTACAGGTGCTTTTACAGCCTATGTGAATGATAATCACAAATGTGGCATGTATGAGCATACTGATGGCACAATAATTGTGCAAGGGATCATTAAAGTAAGAAAAGAAAATAGTAGTACAAAGGGACACACATCAAAGTTGCTGGTGAACTCGGCAGGACTAACTGACGAAGGGTCTCGGCCTGAAATGTCGACTGTACCTCTTCCTAGAGATGCTGCCCGGCCTGCTGCGTTCACCAGCAACTTTGATGTGTGTTGCTTGAATTTCCAGCATCTGCAGAATTCCTGTTGTTTGTGTAGTAGTACAAAGGGGACAGCATTGATGGTGTGAAGCAAGTGATGCTTTCTACAGTTACTGTAGGCTAGACCATCTCCCCACTGCTAGGCTAAAGGTATCTCTTCAGGAGTGGAGTATTACTTGGGCCAGGCAGGAAAGTTCCAGTAATAATAGTCTGTGGTCCGTGTGGGAACCAATGAAATAGTTGATTGGAGCAAACCCTGCTCAGTCAGCTCCATCATGGGCACTAGCCTCACCAGCATCCAGGACACCCTCAAGAGTGATACCTCTGATAAAGTTTAAGGGAATGGGGGATTCTCAGATTCCTGTAAACAATGGATTAAGTACTGTGACTGCAGTGTGTTTGAATAATGTCTCACAGCTGCTTTCTTTGGAGCAAGATAAGGGTTAAATTTCACCCAGATCCACATAAGATGTCTCTAGAGCTTTTCACACCTTTTGATAAAAGGCAGTACCTGATGGAAATTAGAGCATTCCTTTCTTAATTAAAGCATAAATTTGATGTATGTTCTTATCTTTATAATTAAGTTGTGGCTCCAACAAACCAGGTAGGACATTCCTTTCTTTAATTAAGGTGGCTGGAGTGTCTATCAAACTGGTTGTTCTTTTGCATCAATAGTCCATTGACTTGGCCGGAATGGTTATCAAACTGATTGTTCTTTGCATCAATAGTCTATTGACTTGGCTGGAATGCTTATCAAGTTCATTGTTCTTTGTATCGGTGGCCTTACAACTTCTGACAATTCTGACATCAGGCAGTGAATTTGTTGAACTGCTGGGGAGATGAGAACGGTTCTCTCCCTGATGTCGGGTCCAAGTTCACTCGCCGGCTGAGCTCAAAGAAATAAATGGGTGAAAAGATAAATAATGATCTATTTGTGCTGTCGTTATTTGATCCAGCAGAGTAACGTTTACACCTCAGAAAGGCGGAATCCATCATTAAGGATCACCTATTACCCAGGACATGCCTCTTCCATTGCCACCACTAGGAAGGAAGTACAGGAGCCCGAGGACACGCACACTCAATGATTCAGGATCAACTTCTTCCCCTCTGCCATCCAATTTCTGAACGGACATTGTACCCACAACACTACCTCACTACATTTTTTTTTGCACTAGTTAATTAGACCATATACTTCAAAGATTCAAAGTAGTACTTACTGTAATTGTTTTTTTAATTATATATTGCATTTGAAATTAAATATATATATATTTATTAGAGGTGGCAGTGCTGGGAGCCAAATGCCTGTTCACAGTGAAGGCTGTGCAAGATGAATTAAAGCTGCACAGTCAAAATGTTGGGTGGAGATACATCTCTACCAAAGGAGGAGCGAGGAGGTCCTTCCCTCTGCAAGCCTGCAGGTCAACCTTGGGCAAAGTGTAGCACCTGCTTAGCCCCCAAAACAGGGCCACGTAAAGCCGCGGGTGCAGGTGGGGGTTGATCGTATGAGTAGCCAGTGTATATCACAAGTCCTGGTTATGTGACCACTGACACCAGGCAGACAATCTCTGAAGAGTGTTGATAATGGCTGGGGTCACCTCTCTTGTAAAGATACTGCCTTAGAATGCAGCAATGGTAAACGAGCTCTGTAGAAAAAAAATTGCCAAAAATAATCATGGTCATGGATAGAGAAAAGAAAAACAACAGTGTTTTGAGGGTCTTCCTCACAGGCACAGATTAAAGGTGAATGGAAGATCATGATTGCCCACATCCTAAGACATGATACACAATGATGAATCAAAATGCAAAAAGCAAGTAAACCTGTTGAAGTATGAGTAGCCACGGTCCAAACTAAAATGCAGCACTAAAAAAAAGTAATACCCTCAGCTTTACTACCTGGCTCAGAGTAAATAAGATCAAACAGTTGAGTGAATGGCTCAAAGTTTGGAAAGACAGAGAGAGAAATGAGTGAAGAGGGGGTTGTGGTATTTGGAGGAATTTACAATGTTAAAGAGAAACGAAGCAATAGTGCAGTGCAACAATAATCAGTATCAGTCAGCAAAGGACAATACATATAAACAACACTAAATTGAACTGAACAGAACATTTCCAGGCTGCAGTTTGATGTTTTATATTTGTGTGTTACTTGCTCATTTTTTGTCATTTGCACGATTTGTTCTTTTTTTTGCACATTGGGTGTTTGATGTTTTGCTTTGAGCGGGTTCCATGTTGTTTTCTTGTTTCGTGGCCATTTGCTGGGAAGACTATTTTCAGGGTTGCATATACCTACTTTGATAATAAATGTACTTTGAATCTTGAAGAGGGTATACATCAAATTTTTAGGGTAAAGAAAAATTGCACAGTTAAAAGGTCTTTATCTCAATACAAGCATGACAAGGGAGTAATCAATGAGAAGCAGGAAATGGAACAGTAACAACAAAGGAAAATGAATCTCAGAGTTGCAGACAGGGATATATATGTATTCTGATAATTTACTTTGAAAACAGATTTGCAGTTGCAAAGTAACAAAGCTTGGGAACTAACTATTCTAGATTATTAACTTTTAGACGGAATAGCAAAGTGGGAAAAGAGATAGGGTCACTCTGATGACCCTACATCAAGTATGAGTGAAGGGTTAGTGGTGGGGTTGACATTCCACTTGAATGGTGTGTCAGGAACTGGGGATGATGGTCTCAAGGTACAGACAGAAGCAATTTCTTAACTCAGAGGATCATGAATTTTCATCATTCTTCATCCAAAAGCACTATGGGCACTTAAGACACTGAGCTTATACAAGGCAGCAATCAATAGATTTTATATAATATATTTTTATTAAGTCAGTTCAGGGATTATACAGTTGGTGCAGAAGAATAAGTTGTAAAAGCTCAGCTGCCATCTTATTGAATGATGTTAGCTAGCTTCCTCTTGCTTCTAATCATACTTTCATCTAAATATGGCAGAGTTTCACAGGCGTGTTTCTTCCCTCAGGCCATTAGGCTTCTGAATCCCTGTCGCATCACATTTGATAATTTGTACTGCAATCTATAATATTTAATTTTTGCACTTTATCTGTGCTTAATTCATTTGTAGATTTAATTCTTACTTCCCAAAGTTATTATGTGTTATGTACTGTGCTTTACACCCCGGTCTGGAGAAGCATTGTTGCGATTGGCGATATACATGTATACAGTTAAAGGACAATAAACTTGACTTGACTGCCTTTATGTACTTTACATTCTGAACCAGTCCCTCATCTTAGTGCTGAAGTGTCTAATTTTGACTGAGATGCCACAATTAACCTCAACGAACTCATTAGAAACAATTAACCTCAACTGCTGCGACTGATCGCTGCTAGAGCCTTCAAGTAGCTCAAATGATATCATCCCTCCTCTTCCCACCAAAATCCTTCACAAGTCATGTAGCAATAATCTTCCTATATAAATTTATAAGTGAGAGACCTGACAACAGAATCAAGAACGTTCAATGGGGTTGTAACAATGGCCTAAAAACAGAAATTGCTGGAAATATTCAGCAAGTAGGACAGCATCTGGGGACAGGATTGACCAAGGGCCTTCAGCATGAAATGTTCACTCAATTGTCTTTCCACAGGCCCAACCTGCTTAGTGCTTCATGAACATGCTTCTTTTTACTGAACTATTTTCATTTTCAAAACTATCCCTACCAGGGACCAATAATGATAATGAAGGGAGGAGGAGAAAACTTTAGTACGTAAATTAATGCTTTATATCCAGATCAATTAAAACTAGTTCAATGTGTCATTTCATTCCCAGTTTCTAACACAATTTGCCTGATCAAATTCAAATTAAATTCACATTTGTCAAAAATCTGATATGTATCACCAGATTACATTCCCCATAATTTTCTCCCCTCCCCCCCACTTCTGAATAGGTATATTAACCACATTCATCAAGGTATGGGTATTTTGATAAAAGTTTACAATTTATCAAGAGGTAGCATCCATTTAACATAAAACAGTACAGAGCACAATGTTGTGCCAAACCAGCTAAAAAAGCAAATCAAGAAACCCCAAAAACTAATCCCTCCTCCCTGCACAATATCCATATCCCTCCATCTTCCTCAGAAAGGACAAGGCAAGGGAACATCAAAGAGGGATCATAAGTAGAAAGAGTGAGCAATTTCAGGTTTCTGGGTGCCAATATCTCAGAGAATCTATCCTGGACCCAACATACTGATGCAGATACAAAAAAGGCACAACAGCAGCTTAAAATTTCATTAGGAGTTTGAGGAGATCTGGCATGTCACCAGAAATACTCGCAAATTTCTACAGGTGTACCATGGACAGCATTCTAACTGGCTGCATCACTGTCTGGTATTGGGTGTGAAGGGGAGTGGGGGGGCTACCGCACAGGATCAAAATATGCTGCAGAGTTGTAAACCCAGTCAGCTCCATCATGGATACTAGCATCTAGGATATCTTCAAGGAGCATGGCCCCAGAGAGGCAGAGTGTCCATCATTAAGGACCCTTACCACCCAGGACATGCCCTCTTCTCATCAGGAAGGAGATACAGAAGAAGCCTGAAAGCAACACTCAACAATTCAGAAACAGCCGTTTCCCCTCTGCCACCCGATTTCTGAATGGACATTGAACCCATGAGCACCAGCTTCTAGTTTCATTTTTGCACTACTTTTTAATTTATATAACATATACCTATAAAACAGAAAATCATAATATATATACATAAAATAGGAAATCAAAATACATATAAAATAGAAAATCATACACACACACAGAGGAATGAAAGGTTGTTTGCTCTATCATGTATTGCATTGCACTGCTGCTGCAAAGTCAACAAATTTCACGACATATGCTGGTGATATTAAACCTGATTCTGACTCGTGCCTATCTAAACATTATTGAAAAGACTAATATTTATTTGTAGTCTGTGCTATGTCACTCCAGCCAAAGTGAGCTGCATTTGAAACCATGAGTCACCTACAGATAGCTCCTTAAATCTATCAGCATGAAAATGATAGGTGAGAAACAAAACAAATTGAACTGAAAACTTATGAACAAACACTCAGATGCTTTTAATTTGTTATCATAAAACAACTGAATGCCTCTGCACAATTCATGAGAGATGCAGTCAAGTGGGGAATGAGACAAATGACCTAAGGTCATGGTCACTTGGCACAAGTGATAGAGCCCATCTCCTCTGGATGTCCTCCTTGTTCTTCTGATAGAGAGTTAAAGGACATCCACAGCTCACAGCAGAAGTGGGGGACAACTACTCTGCTCAATTATTTGTAAGGCATTCATTCAACCAAATGGAAGTATTCACTTTCTTACAGTACTATGCAAAAGTCTTAGGCACATATAGATAGCTAGGGTGCCTAAGAGTTTTGCACTGTACTGCAGCTGCAAAAAAAAAACAAAATTTCATGACATATGACAGTGATGATAAACCTGATTCTGATATAGGTCTCTATTGCACTAGAAAGACATTCTGTAGTGATCAATAAACCAACTGTTTTGAATCAAATGATCTTGCCTGGTGCCTCAGGGCTGGGTATGTTTGCACATGTGCCACACTCCCGGGGTGCCCCTGGAACTCCTCCTCTGCCACTGGCCCCACACCCCTCCTGCTACGTTCCATCCTCACCATTCGTTTACTGCATCTCCATTTAGACTTCTTCCCTACAAATCTTGGTGCTGTCAGTGATGAGCATGGTGAAAAGTTTCATCAGGGTTATGCGGACATGTAGAAGCTGTATCAGGCCATGTGGAATCTATCACTGCTGGCTGATTACTGTTAGACACTTAAGTGAGAAGCGTCAGCCACTGAGTACAATGAAAATCAGCAACAAAACATTTTTAGCTTGTCAGGGTTGCAAAGCATCAACACCGTTATGCAATTAAATGCATTATATTCAATAATAGTCTGAAATTATATTCGTGCTCAGCTTCAAGTAATATATCCTAAATTTTAAAAAATTCTAAGGCAGCAACACTTTCGAAAAAAAATTGTCATCTAGCGTTATGCAGGACTAGTTCAGGCTTAGGGAGCTGGGCAGTCCTACTTCTCCAACTTTCTTACAGTTTCCTAATGAATTAGAAGCACTGTTGACATAAGGCAGAATGATCCAAGGAAGATGTCTGGTATTCATTGATTTTCTCTTGGGAGTCTTGCTGAGTCACCATCTTCAGCATGAAATAAAATATTAAATTAATTCAGTTTATTTAACATTAGTCAGAATTCTGTTCAGAAACTATTACTAGAACTATTTCTTACACTTTAACCTCCCATCAGGAATTGGTCACTAGACAAATTATGTCATCTTAATTATAACATTTTGGCTAACTGGTGGCGTAGTGGCATCGGCACCGGACTTCGAGGCGAGTGGTCCTGGGTTCAAATCTGGCCACCTCCTTGTACGCTTTCCATCTGTGCTGGGTTGATCATCGATAGCAACTCGGTCTCGTAAAAAAGCAGACAAATGCTAAAGAAACTGCAAGATTGCTGCCCAATCCATAAGGCATGGAAAGGAATAACAATTATCAAATTAATCAGAATTTTTAAAAACTTGCTTGAATACAAACCCTTTCAGGACATACAAAGACATCAGGTCCAAAAGACACACTTGATATAGAATGAAATTAGAGGTATATAAAGAGATACATCTCTACCAAAGCAGGTGTACGGCACTCCTTCCCTCCACGAGCCTGCAGGTCACCCTTGGGCAAGGCATAGCACCTGCTTAGCACTAACCCCCCCCCCCCCCCAACCCAGATCAAGGTCATGTGAAGCCATGGGAGTAGGTGGTGCATGCTCATATGCATATCACAAGTCCTGGTTTTGTGGCCAACTGACACCAGGCAGACAATCTCTGAAGAGTACTGATAATGGCTGGGATCACCCATCTTGTAGACATTGCCCGGGAGGAGGCAATGCCAAACCACTTCTGTCAAAAAAATTTGTCAAGAATAACCATGGTCATGAGACCATGATCGCCCATGTCAGACACAGCACACAATGATGACAATGATATTGGCAAACAAAACAGACTGAAGCAAAACAGAATGACTTCTTTTAAAAAAATCCAATGGAAATGTCTTTAATACAGCTTAGTCCAAATCAATCCATCAAACTAACCTGACTACCAATTTGAAAGCCTACTCACAGAAACTAGACAGAGGCAAGATCAGGTGGGTTCTTTTTTTGCCAGAAATGTCAACATCTCCAGAGCCATATTTTTCCCAAACAGTTTTAATACAATATTTATCTCAAATTACACACACATACACACAAAATGCTGGCAGAACTCAGCAAGTCAGGCACCATCTATGGCGAGGAATAAACAGTGGAACAAGTTCATTTCCTTCCCTATAAACCAGGGGTTCCCAACCTGGGGTCCAAGGACCCCTTGCCTTATGCCATACACCAATGCTATATAAAAGTTTGGAAATCCCTGCTATAAAGAATCAAATACTTGCTTTCCTTTCCCTACAAGTGACAGATTAGATGCTCCTGGATAGGAAAGCAGATTACAAATTTTCAATCAAATTAATTTAAGTAATGCACACCTAGAATCTGTAGTATTTTGGACAAATCTCTATCACCCTCTTAACCAATCTAACCTGAGAAACCATGTGCAGCACGCACAAAATGCTGGAGGAACTCAGCAGACCGGGCAGCATCAATTGAAATGAATATAGTCGACGTTTGGGACCGAGAAGCCTTCTTCAGGACGGGGGCGGTGGGGAGAAGAGATCAATGTGCAGTGAGATGCGAAGACTGCATTTCACGTCACTGTTGCGAAATCAGTACCAAAATGAGATACAGAAGCAAGACAAAAAAAAGGATAAGGAGATGAGAAGACCAGAAACTGAACACTTGAAATTATAAAACACTATAGGAACTCCCTGTTTTGCCTGGGGGGGGGGAATATTCGCCGCTAATAACGGTATTATATACCGTCTGTTATATAATACCGTTATTATATAGCAGGCGCCTGTTAGCTTCACTGCAATTTCCCCTGAAAGCAAGTCTAATTTTAATGAGATGGTGCTGGCGATAAGGACGAGGGAGGTGCTGCAGCAGTTGTGACTTCCAACGCCCCCCCGGGGGGAAACGAAACTGCTGAGTCAAGGACGGAGGGCACGTTTTCCCCTTCCCTCTCCCGGGAGCCAGTAACCCTTTTGGCCGACTCTGCTTTCGGTTTTATGCGCGGCGGGTCAAGGTGGGGGCGGCGAGGGAGGAAGAGGAAGAATCTGCAAGGCCGCTTAGATCAGCTCACACACACACGGTGTGCGGAAGGCCCGAGGCCTCCCCGGGGCCGGACAGCAGGCGGCGCCACGAAATGGACGGGAAGGCCGCCCCGATTTTGACGACGAAAATACCGCCGCCGCCGCCTCCCTCTAGCCCGGGGCCTGTCTGCCCGCTTCGCACCGACATCCCCACCTACTTCCCCCTCTCACCCCAGCTAATCAGCCGTCTAGATTTCTCGCCTCTTTCTTCCCCCACCCGGGGGGGATTTATTTCCCGCACACCCCCGCCATCACACCGACACTTACCCTACCGAGCCGCTTGCTGGCCGCCATCTTGACGATCCTTCACTTCCCACAATGAACCGGCGCTTGCTCACCCGCTTCCGCCGTCCAATCAGAAGGCGGCTCCAGGGGCGGGCGCGCCTGCGCAGTAACCCGGCCGGCCACTCGGGAGGCGCAATCACACCCCTGGCCCTAGCGCGTCGTTGTGTGTCTGAACATGGCTGCGTAGACGCGCGCAGGCGGAATCCTGGGCCACATGTATGGGGCATATATGCACTGATTTTCCGTGTTCGCAGGGCATACTATCGCCTTATCTCTACATATATATTCATCGATACATATTTTATGCATTTGCACCCATTTTTGGCCCCTGGTCAGATCAGGCCTCGATCCCCTGCAGTTTGCCTACCAGGAGCGCATTGGAGTTGACGGTGTTCATCTAACTGCTGAAAAGAGCCTACTCCCATTTGGATAAGCAGGGCAGCACTGTGAAGATCATGTTTTTTGATTTCTCAAGTGCCTTCCATACCATACAGCCTTCATTGTTGGGGGGAAAGCTCTGTTCAAAGCTGGGTGGCACTTCTATTGTATCCTGGTTAATGGACTACCTAACTGGCAGACCACAGTTTGTGTGACTTCAGAGCTGTGTGTCAGACATGGCTATAAGCAGCACTGGCTCCCTGTTTATCCTGATACAGCAGAGTCATGTCATCTGCAGGGTGTATAAAGGGAGGACAGGAGGATGAATACAGGGCCCTGGTGGAGGACTTTATTGAAATGTGCAAGCTGAATCATCAGCAGCTCAACATCAGTAAGACAAAAGATACGGTGGTGGACTTTTAGGAAGTCTAAAGGCTGATTTATACTTCTGCACCAAATGGACGCTGTAACCTACGCAAGTGGCCTACGCGCGTTGTGAGCATTTATACATGCGCGTTAATGCGTCCGCGTCGCTCTGCAATTTGGGTACGTCGCGCATGCGCGCACACCTGCCCGTGCAAGGCTTCATGGTAATGGTAGTCTTTCTCGGGGTAAACCAGTTTAAAGCGAGCGCCTTTTTTCGTAAAAGCGAAATGTGTCCTCCATAATTTTGGAGGTCTGTAAAGTTTTATGGAAAGCATTGCAACCAGAGTTCCTTCCCTGCCCTTCAGTCGCCCAATGGGAAGCTACTGCAGCGTAGGAGGAAATGCGATGCTGCCAAGCGGACCAATCACAGTTGTTGCAGTCTGCGTTGCCGCGACTCGTAGTTACATTTTGGGAGAGGTACGCGTCAGGCTACGGCGTACCTACAGCGTCAATTTGGCGCAGAAGTATAAATCGGCCTTAGGCCTGCCTTTCTCCCTGTTACTATTGATGGTGAGGACTTATAAGTACCCGTGGGTGCACCTGAATGACAGACTTGAGTGGAGTACCAACACAGAGGCTGTGTACAAGAAGGGCCAGAGTCGCCTCTACTTCCTGAGGAGACTGAGGTCCTTTGGAGTATGCAAGCCTCTCCTTCACAGGTTCTACCAATCTGTATTCACCAGTGCAAACTTCTGTGTGTGGTGTGCTGGAGCAATGGCATCAACATGGGTGATGCCAACAGGCTCAATAAACTGATTAGAAAGGCTGGCTCTGTAATAGGAGTCAAACTAGACACACTGGAGTCTGTGGTGGAACAAAGATCCCTATGGAAAATCTAGGCAATTTGCAGTAGAACAAAGGTCCCTGTGGAAAATCTTGCATGCCACCTTGGCTGGACAAAGGAGCCATTTTAGTAATAGACTAAGACAAATGCGCTGCTCCAAAAAGTGCACCCTAACTCTGCAAATTTATGCATCGATTCACATTTTATGCATTAGAGATATTTCTCAGGGTACTTAGCATTGTCAATGACACCTGGCCAACAATCTTGTTGACCCACCCAATCAGGCTAGAGGTATCGTAGCATTTGAACAAGGACTGTTAGGATGGGAAACAGCTTCTCTCTTCACCCCCCACACCCCATCCCAGGCTGTGAGATTACTGAAATCCCTGCCACCATCCAGCTATCATCACACATGAAGTGCCAGTAGGGTTATACCATTTGCTTTTTATCTAGTGTCGTAAATGCACCTTATTATTTCAAAGTTCATAATGAATTTTAGTTTCATGGTACATACACGTCTCCACATACAACCCTGAGATTAATTTTCCTGCAGGCATACTCAGCAGATCTGTAAAATATTAGCTATAACAGGATCAAAGAAAGATCAACCAGAGTGCAGAAGAAAATAAACTGTGCAAATGCAAAGATAAATAAATGAGAACATGGAATAACAAGATAAAGAGTCCTTAAAGTGGGATCATTGGTCATGGGAACAACTCAGTGGATGAGCAAGTGAGTGCAGTTATCCCCCTTTGTTCAAGAGCATTATCATTGTTAAATTATTTCTGTTAGTAATATGCACTATATTGATCCAGAGAAACTTTGCTGGTGTATGTGTATGGTTGAACGGCAACATATTGAACTTGCACCATACCTCCGCCGAAGGATGAATGGATGTACCTACAATCTCTGCCGAAGGATAAATGGATGTATCTACAATCTCTGCTGAAGAATGAATGGTTGGATCAACAGTCTCGGATGACCTTTCAAACAAAAGGTCACCTGACTGCTCTTTCCTTCTACAGGTTCTCCCTGATCTGGTTATTCTTTATCAGAATCAGGTTTAAAATCACCGCAATATGTCATCTAGTTTGTTGTTATGCAGCAGTAATACATTGCAGTTAGAAATAATATATTGGAGCAGAATTTAGCCATTTGGCCCCTTGAGTTTGCTCCAACATTTCATCTTGACTGATCCATTTTTCCTCTCAGCCCCAGTCTCCTGCCTTCTCCCCGTATCCCTTGATTCATTGACTAATCAGAATCAGGATTATCATCATGTGTCATGAAATTTGTTAACTTAGCAGCTGTAGTACAATGCAATACGTGATAGTATAAAAATTAAAAATTAAATAAGCAAATCAATTGGAGTATGTAAGTAAATAAATAAATACATTTTATTTATATATATATATATAATTTAGATTAAAATAGTGCAAAAACAGAAATTATATTAAAGGAAGTGAGATAGTGTTCATGGGTTCAATGTCCATTTAGGAATCGGATGGCAGAGGGGAAGAAGCTGTTCCTGAATCGCTGAGTGTGGACCGTCAGGCTTCTGAACCTCCTGCCTGATGGTAACAATGAGAAGAGGGCATGTATTGGGTGCTGG
Organism: Mobula birostris; assembly: GCF_030028105.1. NCBI lineage: Eukaryota > Metazoa > Chordata > Chondrichthyes > Myliobatiformes > Myliobatidae > Mobula > Mobula birostris. The sequence goes on along the minus strand of NC_092391.1, from coordinate 63,996,200 downwards.
GGGTCCTTAATAATGGATGTTGCCTTTCTGAGACACCGCTCCTTGAAGATGTCTTGGATACTATGGATGCTAGAACCCAACATGGAGCTGACTAATTTTACTTCCAACTTCCGGTAATTCCCTCCCCTTCCCTTCCCTTATCCCCATTTTACTCTGCCCCCTCCCCCAGCCGCCTATCACCTCCCTCATGGTTCCGCCTCCTCCTACCACCCATTGTGTTTTCCCCTATTCCTTCTTCACCTTTCCTATCTCCTCCCTACTTCCCCTCCCCCACCCCTTTATCTTTCTCCTTACTGGTTTTTCACCTGGAACCTAATAGCTTTCTCCTTCCCACCCTCCCCCTACCTTCTTTATAGGGCCTCTGCCCCTTCCCTCTTCAGTCCTGTCGAAGGGTTCCGGCCCAAAACGTTGACTGATCGTTTCCACAGATGCTGCCCGACCTGCTGAGTTCCTCCAGCGTGTTGTGAGTGTAGCTTTGACCTCAGCATCTGCAGAGTATTTTGTGTTGACTAATTTTACAACCTTTTGGAGTTTTATAAGTTTTATATGGAGTTATATAAGTTTTCAAGCGTTTTATGTGACAAAGCTAATCTCTTCAAACACCTAATGAAGTATTGCCGCTGTCTTGCCTTCTTTGTAGCTGCATCAATATGTTGGGACCAGGTTAAATCCTCAGAGATCTTCACACCCAGGAACTTGAAGTTGCTCACTCTCTCCACTTCTGATCCCTCTGTGAAGATTGGTTCAGGTTCCCTTGTCCTACACTTTCTGAAGTCCACAAACATCTCTGAGTGCAAGTTTGTTGCTGTGACACCACTCAACTAGCTGGTATATCTCGCTCCTGTACGCCCTATCATCTTCATCTGAGATTCTACCAACAATGGTCGTATTATCAGCAAATTTATAGATGATATTTGAGCTATGCCTAGCCACACAGTCATGGATATAGAGGGAGTAGAGCAGTGGGCTAAGCACACACCCCTGAGGTCTGCCAGTGTTGATTGTCAGCGAGGAGGAAGTATTATAACCAATCCGCACAGAATGTGTTCTCCTGATTAGGAAGTCGAGATTCCAATTGCAGAAGGAGGTACAGAGGCCCAGTTTATCAATCAGGACTGTGGGAATGATGGTGTTAAATGCTGAGCTATAATCAACAACCAGCATCCTGGTAGAGGTATTTGTATTGTCCAGGTGATCTAAGGCCATGTGAAGAGACATTGAGGTTGTGTCTGCTATACACCTATCACCATACACAGGTCCTTGCTGAGGCAGGAGTTCAGTCTAGTCATGAACAACCTCTCAAAGCATTTCATCACTGTGAATCACCCGTGCTAATGAGTGATAGTCATTAATGCAGTTCCCTTTACTCTTCTTAAGCACTGGTATAATTGTTGTCTTTTCGAAACAAGTGGGAACTTCTAACCGTAGCAATGAGAGGTTGAAAATGTCCTTGAATACTCTCGCCAGTTGGTTGGCACAGTTTTCAGCACCTTACCGGATACTCCATCGGGGCCTGCTGCCTTGCGAGGATTTACCCTCCTTACAGGCAGCCGAGACAGAGATCACAGGGTCACTGGGTGCAGCAAGGATCTTTACAGCTGCAGTTATATTCTCACTTTCAAAGCGGGCATCAAAGGCATTGAGCTCATCTGGTAGTCAAGCATCACTACTATTCAAGCTATTGGGTTTCACTTTGTAGGAAGTAATGTCTTGTAGGCCCTGCCAGAGTTGACATGCATCCAGTCGCCTCCAACCTCGCTTGGAATTGTTTCTTTGCTCTTGAAATAGTGCTCCACAATTCACGCAAACACAAGGAATTCTGCAGATGCCAGAAATTCAAGCAACACACATCAAAGTTGCTGGTGAACGCAGCAGGCCAGGCAGCATCTGTAGGAAGAGGTGCAGTCGACGTTTCAGGCCGAGACCCTTTGTCAGGACTAACTGAAGGAAGAGTCAGTAAGGGATTTGAAAGTGGGAGGGGGAGGGGGAGATCCAAAATGATAGGAGAAGACAGGAGGGAGAGGGATGGAGCCAAGAGCTGGACAGGTGATTGGCAAAAGGGGATACGAGAGGATCATGGGACAGGAGGTCCGGGGAGAAAGACAAGGGGGGGGACCCAGAGGATGGGCAAGAGGTATATTCAGAGGGACAGAGGGAGAAAAAGGAGAGTGAGAGAAAGAATGTGTGTATATAAATAAATAACGGATGGGTACGTCGGGTCTTGCCAATATATAGAAGGCCACATTGGGAGCACTGGACACAGTATATCACACAGGTGAAATGTCGCCTCACCTAGAAGGATTGTCTGGGGCCCCTATATACTTCCATCCCCCATCAGGAAGGTCTCAAAGCTCTCCGCTTCTTTATGGATTCCAGACCTAATCAGTTCCCCCTTACCACCACTCTGTTCCGTCTAGCGGAATTAGTCCTTACTCTTAATGATTTCTCCTTTGGCTCCTCCCACTTCCTCCAAACTAAAGGTGTAGCTGTGGGCACCCGTATGGGTCCTAGCTATGCCTGCCTTTTTGTTGCCTTTGTGGAACGATCTATGTTCCAAACCTGTTCTGGTGTCTGTCCCCCACTTTTCCTTCGCTACATCGACGACTGCATTGGCGCTGCTTCCTGCATGCATACTGAGCTCGTTGACTTCATTAACTTTGCCTCCAACTTTCACCCTGCCCTCAAGTTTACCTGGTCCATTTCCGACACCTCCCTCCCCTTTCTAGATCTTTCTGTCTCTATCTACTGCTTATCTACTGATGTCTACTATAACCCTACTGACTCTCACAGCTATCTGGACTATTCTTCTTCTCACCTTGTCTCTTGCAAAAATGCCATCCCCTTCTTGTAATTCCTCTGTTTCTGCCGCATCTGCTCTCAGGATGAGGCTTTTCATTGCAGGACGAGGGAGATGTCCTTTTTTAAAGAAAGGGGCTTCCCTTCCTCCACCATCAACTCTGCTCTCAAACGCATCTCCCCCATTTCACGCACACCTGCTCTCACTCCATCCTCCTGCCACCCCACTAGGAATAAGGTTCCCCTGGTCCTCACCTACCACCCCACCAGCCTCCGGGTCGAACATATTATTCTCCGTAACTTCCACTACCTCCAACGGGATCCCACTACTAAGCACATCTTTCCCTCCCCCCGTCCCTCGGCTTTCCGCAGGGATCGCTCCCTACGCAACTCCCTTGTCCATTCATCCCCCCCATCCCTCCCCACAGATCTTCCTTGTGGCACTTATCCTTGTAAGCGGAACAAGTGCTACACATGCCTTTACACTTCCTCCCTCACCACCATTCAGGGCCCCAGACAGTCCTTCCAGGTGAGGCAACACTTCACCTGTGAGTCGGCTGGGGTGATATACTGCGTCCGGTGCTCCCGATGTGGCCTTCTATATATTGGCGAGACCCGACGCAGACTGGGAGATCGTTTTGCTGAACACCTACACTCTGTCCACCAGAGAAAGCAGGATCTCCCAATAGTCCACCCATTTTAATTCCACATCCCATTCCCATTCTGATATGTCTATCCATGGCCTCCTCTACTGCAAAGATGAAGCCACACTCAGGTTGGAGGAACAACACCTTATATTCCGTCTGGGTAGCCTCCAACCTGATGGCATGAACATTGACTTCTCTAACTTCCGCTAATGCCCCACCTTCCCCTCGTACCCCATCTGTTATTTATTTTTATACACACATTCTTTCTCTCTCTCTCTCCTTTTTCTCCCTCTGTCCCTCTGACTATACCCCTTGCCCATCCTCTGGGATCCCCCCCCTTTTCCTTCTCCCTGGGCTTCCCGTCCCATGATCCTTTCGTATCCCTTTTGCCAATCAACTGTCCAGCTCTTGGCTCCATCCCTCCCCCTCCTGTCTTCTCCTGTCATTTTGGATCTCCCCCTCCCCCTCCCACTTTCAAATCTCTTGCTAGCTCTTCCTTCAGTTAGTCCTGGCGAAGGGTCTCGGCCTGAAACGTCGACTGTACCTCTTCCTAGAGATGCTGCCTGGCCTGCTGCGTTCACCAGCAACTTTGATGTGTGTTGCTCCACAATTCATACCTGGTTTTCTTGTACAGACCTGGCTAGCCAGACTTATATGCCACCGATCTAGTCCTCAGCAGACGGTGAACCTCCTGGTTCATCCACAGCTTTTGGTTTGGGAATGTACTGAAAGTTTTCGTAGGCACACACTCATCCACACAGGACTAAATGAAGTTGGTGATAACTGTGGCATAATCATCCAGATTCGAAAGTGATCCCTGAATACGGTCCAGTCCACCAATTCAAAGTAGTCCAGTAGGCACTCCTGTGCTTCCCTTGTCCATACCTCTTGCTCTTTACCACTGGTACTGCAGCCTCTGCCTATACTCAGGGAGTAGAAGTACAGCCAGATGATCAGACTTCCTGAAGTGAGGGCATGGAACAGCATGGTAGGCAGTCTTGAAGAATCAAGGATTTATCAACCTCTGCCTTGAATATACATATTGACTCGGCCTCCACAGCTGCCTGTGGCAAACAATTCCACAGATTCACCACTCTCTAGCTAAAGAAATTCCTCATCCACCCCCCTCTGTTCTGAAGCTGTGTCCTTGGGTCTTTTGGATTCTCCAACCATAGGAAACATCCTAACCATATCCACCCTATCAAGGCCTTTCACCATTCAATAGATGTCAATCAGGTCACACTTCATTCTTCCAAGTTCTAGTGAATACAGGCCCAGAACCATCAAACATTCTTCATATGACACGCTGTCCAATACTGGAATCATTTTTGTGAACCTCCTTTGAATCCTCTTCAGTTTCAGCACGTCCTTTCTAAGATAGGAGGCCCAAAACTGCTCACAATACTCCAAGTGAGGCCTCACCAGTGCTTTATAAAGTCTCAACACTGATGAAGTTTAAGGGTGTTGGGGAAGTAAGAAATCATTCTCTGATTCTGGTAAAGAGCAGGTTAAAATTAGGTGCCGGCTTGTGTATGCTCTGTTCTGTGAAAAGTTGAAGAGACTGTTCTTGACTGAAAAAAAACTGCCTTCAGTGCTTTTTTTAACAACTCACAGCTGTCTCTTTGAGAACGATCTGTGGGCTGTATTCACACATGCTGCATACATCATGTCTTATAAGTTCACATATTGATTTATGTTCCTAACTTTGTCTATTCAAGTTTTACTGACAAGGCAAGAATTTGTCTGTAATTAAAACACGCGATTTAGTGTACTCTCTTATCTTGGTAATTAAGATTTGCTGTAACTGATTTGCTTCGCCAGTTCTATAAAATGTCATATTTCTGAGTGTTAGACAGAAAGCTCGTTTCGAGCTGCCAGACAGACAGAAATCTCTGATGTTCAGGCTCTAAGTTTTTCTCGCCGGCTGAGTTCAAACAAATAAACAGGTGAAAAGCTGAAGTAAAGACTTGTGCGTGGTGCGATTATTTGGTCCGGCAAATTTAAGTTTACAACACTACATCCTTGCTTTTATATTCTAGTCCTCTTGAAATGAATGCTAGCATTGCATTCGGCTTCACCACAGACTCAACCTGCAAATTAACCTTTAGAAAATCCTGCACGAGGCTTCCCAAGTCCCTTTGCACCTCAGGTTTTTTTTGTATTTTCTCTACATTTAGAAAATAGTCAACCCCTTTCATCCTTTTCATTCTTTCTAAATTGTATAAACAAATGAATAATCCAATAGTTAAGCATACTTTACGTATATGGTTTCAATTTTGAAAATTTTTGGGTTGAACTTATTTTAGCAGGTCCTATTATATCCAATTTCTTTTTTCAACCTTCCACTATGGATCAAGCTTATTGAGACTGGAAAATCAAAGGTATAGTACGATTTTGTGATTTATTTTTGGATAATTGTTTTATGTCCTTTGAACAACTACCTAATAAATATAATTTACCTAGATCTCACTTTTTTGGAGATCTATAGGTGAGAAACTTTTTAATTACTGTTTCTCCTAATTTTCCATATTTATATCCAATGGATATTTTGGAAAAAATTTTAGATTTATATCTTTTTCAGAAAGGTGTTGTAGCAGTTGTTTATAATATAATTATGAATTTATGTCCTGATGTATCTAATAAAATTAAAACTGATTGGGAAAGAGAACTTAAGATTACTGTACCGATTGAAAAATGGGAAAAAATTCTTCAATTGGTTAACTCATCCTCTATATGTGCTAAACATTTGTTGATACAGTTTAAAGTAGTGCACAGGGCTAATATGTCCAAAGATAAATTATCTCGTTATTACTCTTATATAAATCCTATAGGTGATAGATGTCACTCCGAGATAGCTTCTTTAACTCACATGTTTTGGCCATGTCCTTTGTTGAAAAAATATTGGAAAGAAAATAGTCAACCCTTTCATTTCTTCTACAAAGTGCATGGACATACACTTCCTGACACTGTATTCTTTCTGCCACTTCTTTGCAAATTCTCGTAATCTGTCTAAGTCCTTCTATAGCCTCTACTTCCTCAGAAATGCCTGTTCCTCCACCTATCTTCACTTTTTTCTTCTTCTTCTTTCCCTTCTTGAAAAGTCGAGTAACATTTGTAATTTTCCAATCTTCCAGAACCATTCTGAAATCTAGTGATTCTTGAAAGTCCATTACTAATGCCTCCAGAGCCACTCTTTCAGAACATTGGGGTGCACACTACCTGGTCCAGCTGACTTATCTACCTTCAGACCTCTCAGTTTCCCAAGAACCTTCTTTCTAGTCATGGTAACTTCACACATTTCATGACCCCTGACACCAGGAACTTCCACCATACAGCTTGTGTCTTCCATAATGAAGACTGATGCAAAATACTTATTCTGTTGTCTGCCATTTTGTTGTCCCCCATTACTACCTCTGCAGCATCATTTTCCAGTGGTCCGATATCCACTCTCGCCTCTCCTTTGGTATCCTCTTCAATATTACTGACTAGCTTACTTTTGTATTCCATGTTTACTTTCTTAATGACTTTTTTATTTGCCTTCTGTTGGTTTTTAAAAGCTTCCCAATCATTGAACTTCCCACTAATTACGTGTCCTCTCTTTGACTTTTATGCTGGCGTTGACTTCTCTTGTTCGCCACAGTTGTATCATCTTCCCTTTAGAATACTTCTTCCTTTTTGGGATGTATATATCCCGTGCCTTCCAAATTTCTTCCAGAAATTCCAGCCATTTCTGCTCTCCCATCATCCTGCCAGTGTTCCTTTCCAATCAATTCTGGCCAACTCCTCTCTCATGCCTCTGTAATACTGATATATCTGACTTTAGCTTCTCCTTCTTAAATTTTAGGGTGAATTCGATCATATGATGATCACTTTCCCCAAGGGTTCTTTTTCTTTAAACTCGCTAATCAATTTTAGTTCATTGACAATACCCAAACCAGAAAAGCTGATCCCCTCGTGGGCTCAACCATGAGCTGCTTAAAAAGCCACCTCATAGGCACTCGAGAAATTTATCCTCCTGGAATCCAGCACCAACCTGATTTTCCCAATCTATCTGCATATTAAAATTCCCCATGACTATTGTAACATTGCTCTTCTGACATGCATTTTCTAACTCACTTATAATTTGTAGACCACATCCTTACAACATGTATCAAAAGTCTTTTTTCCCTTGCAGTTCCTTAGCTGTATCCACAAATGATTCAACACATTCCAACCCTATGTCACCTCTTCCTAATGGTTTGATTTCATTTTTTACCAACAAAGCAACACCACCTCCTCTGCCTTCCTGCCTTTCCATTCGATACAATGTGAATCCTTGGACGTTAAGCTCCCAGCTATAGTCTTCTTTCAGCCATGATTCAGCAATGTCTACAACATCATACCTGTCAATCTGCAACTGTGCTGCAGTTTCATCTACCTTATTCCATGTACTGCATGCATTCTAATATAACACCTTCCGTCCTGTATTCACCCTTCTTGTGTTTTGTCTGCCTTTTCCATTGCAGCTCATCCTTTGACTGCAATTTTGCCCTATCAACAGCCTCTTCTCTTGTGTTTGCAAACCAGCATCTTCAGCACTATTATCCACCTTTCCTACGATACTTCTTGCATTGAAATATATACAGCTGAGGACACTAGTTGTACCATGCTCAACCTTTGATTTCTGACTTTGCTTGAAGTCTGCCTCCACAATGTCTCCACTAACCGTTCTGGCACTCTGGTTCCCATCCCCCTGCCATTCTAGTGTAAACCTCATCGTGCAGCATTAACAAACCGACATATTAGTCCCCCTCTAGTTCAGGGGCAAGTTGCCTCTTCTGCACAGGTCCCATCTTCCCTGGATGAGAGCCCAATGATCCAAAAATCTTATGCTCTCTCTCCTACACCAATTCCTTAGCCACATATTAAACTGTATAATCTTCCTGGTTCTGGCCTCACTGGCATGGAGCATGGGAAGCAATCCTGAGATCAGAGCCTTGGAGGTCCTGCCCTTTAACTTAGCACCTCACTCCCTGAACCCCCCATGCAGAACCTTGTCACTCATCCTGCCCATGGCATTGGCACCGACATGGACCACGACTTAGACCATAAGACATAGCAGCAGAATTAGGACATTCAGCCCATCAAATCTGCTCTGCCATTCCATCATAGCTGATCCCAGATCCCACTCAACCCCATACACCTGCCTTCTCACCATATCTTTTGATACCCTGACTGATCAGGAAACGATCAACTTCCGCCTTAAATATACCCACAGACTTCAACTCCACTGCAGTCTGTGGTAAAGCATTCCACAAATTCATGACTGTCTGGCTAAAAACATTTATCCTTACCGCTGTTCTAAAAGGACTTCTGGTTGTTCACCTTCCCACTTAAGAATGCTGGGGACTCAGTCTGAGATTTCCCGTACCTTAGCACCTGGGAGGCAACATACCATCCGGTAATCTCGTTCTTGTTCACAAAACCTCTTGGCCATTCCCTTAATTAATGAATCCTCACAGCATGTCTCTTCTTCCCCCTTCCCTTCCAGAAGCAGACTCAGTGTCAGAGACCCGACGACAGCGACTTTACTCTGTTAGGTCGTCCCTGTGACAGTACCCAAAGTGGTATACATTTTGTTGAGGGGGATGGCCACAGGGATACTCTGCACTGGATCCTTAACCCCTTTCTGTCATGGTCCAGTCCGTGAAGTCCGCATTCTGGTTCTCGGACCAGTCCATCGATCCTTATTCCAGCTTTTTCAGTTTTCCCTTTTTCTGTTGGTGCCTTAATTGAGGCACATGATTATCATTTTGGGCTGACTACATAAACAGCTCCTGGGCTTAGCTTCAGTTGCTGGACTGTTCCCTTCCCTTCCCCTTCCTTCTGTAGCCCTTGGCTGAAGCCTTGCCTGCTACCTTTCGCCTGAAGCCTTCCCTGCGTCTTCGCCTATTCTCACCGTCAAGTTCTACCGCCGGAACAAGACCGGAGCCTTGCTGTGTCTAGACAAGGAACCGTCTTTCGTTGTTTGGATCTGTCTCTGTGTCCACGCCTTTGCTAGGTAGGTCTGGCCGTTTGCCACTACCTTGTGTTAGGATTCGTCTTTGTGTCCACACTTTTGCTAGGTAGGTCTGGCCGTTTGCCGCTACCGTGTGCTGGGAACCGTCTGTGTCCACGCCTTCGCTAGGTAGGTCCGGCTGTTTGCCATTACCTTGTGTTGGGAACCATCTCATCGTGTTCAGCATTCTGTGTATGACTCCTGGCCCTACATCCTGTTCCCAAGGAGTGGTCCCGGCTCTGGATTCCATGTTCCTGTCTCCCAACAACCAAGTCAAGGCTTCATGTTCTCATCCTGTCCATGTGCCTCGCCCAGCCCAGGAGTTCTTCACCCAGCCCGGTGCTGGAGCTCCCTTGTCCTATCCAAGCCATTGTCCAAGAACCTTGTCCTGTCCAAGTCAAGGCTTTGTGTTCTCATCCTGTCCATGTGTAGGAGTTCCACTTCCTGTTCTGTAGCCACGTCCTGTCCTTGCCAAGATCCTAGTCCTGAGTACCAACCAAGACCCAGGTTCTGGATCCTTGTCCAAGCTCTGGTTCTGGAGTTCCATGTCACTAGTCCAGGCTCCTTGCTCCAAGTTCCTTGTCTGGGTTCTGTGTTTCTTGTCCATGTCCTACCCCAGGCCTTGCATCCTGGTCTCGTCCAGGGCCTGTGTCAATGTTCAGTGTCCCTTCTTCCCCACTTCCCTTGCTTTCTTGACAATCCGAGTCCTGTTCCTAGTACTTCAGTGTCTGTGTCTTGCATTTGGGTCCGTTCACCAGCGCCCCACCCCCGTTATGACACTTTCCCCTTCCTGACTGTCACCTAGTTTCCTGTGTCCTATACCTTGAGTGTAATTACCTCTCTGTATGTCCTATCTATCACCTCCTCAGCCTCCTGAATGATCCAGACTCCATCCAGCTCCAGCTCCAGCTTCAACTCCTTAACGCAGATTGTTAGAAGCTGCAGCTGGATGTACTTCTCACAGTTGCAGTTGTCAGGAACTCTGGAGGTCTCCTTGCCTTCCCACAGCCTGCAAGAGAAGCATTTCACTACCCTGACAGGCATTTCTACTGTCCGAACTCAGCAGATAGAAAGAAGGGAATGAAAATAAAACTTAACCTTGAGCTTTTTTTCTTACTTTGCTTTCACTGAGTGAAGCTTCTCTTTGCAGAAGCTTGAAGAACCAAAGCCACAAGGTCACCACTCTGACTCTGTCCACTCAGATGACAGCCATGAAATGACGACTGCTGCACTTGACCCGCCTTCCTTTATTTTGCTCTTGCTAATCAATGTCAAATGTCGATTAGTCATTGGTCAAAGCTCTTTCTCACCGTACATCTTTTCTTAGATATGCAGCCCAAAACTGCTCACAATGCTCTGCATTACATCCTTACTTTTGTATTCTCATCCTCTTGAAAGGAATGCTAACATTGCATTTGCCTTCCTTACCACCAGCTCAATCTGCTAATTAACCTTTAGCAAATCCTGCACAAGGACTCCCAAGTTCCTTTGTACCTATGATTCATCCCTAATAGTCAACTCCAACATCTTTCCAACCACTGAGGTCAGACTAACTGGCCTGTAATTTGCTTTCAACACATATCAAAGTTGCTGGTGAACGCAGCAGGCCAGGCAGCATCTCTAGGAAGAGGTACAGTCGACGTTTCAGGCCGAGACCCTTGACCTTGCTTGAATTTCCAGCATCTCGTGTTTGTGTAATTTGCTTTCTTCTGCTTCCTCTCTTCTTGAAGAGTGCAGTAACATTTGCAATTTTCCAGTCCTTCAGAACCATTCCAGAACCTAGTGATTCTAAAAAGATCATTACTAATGCCTCCATAATCTCTACAGCTACCTCTGGGCTGTTGGTCCAGAGGACTTATCTACCTTCAGACTTTTCAGCTTCTCAAGCGCCTTCTCCTTAGGAGTAACAATGACACCCTTTTCTGCCCTGTGATACTCTCAGATTTCTGGCATTCTACTCGTGCCTTCCACAGTGAAAACTGATGCAAAATATATTCATTTCTTTGTTTCCCATTACCACCTCTCCAGCATCATTTTCCAGTGACCTGATATCACTCTCATCTCTCTTTTACTTGTTATATATCTGAAAAACCTTTTTGCATCCTCTTTTATATTATTGGCCAGCTTATCTTTATAATTCTTCTTTTCTCTCTTCATGGCTTTTTGAGCTGTCTTCTGCTGGTTTTTAAAAGCTTCCTAATCCTCTAACTTCCCACTAATTTTTGCTCTATTATATGTCCTCTCTTTTGCTTTTCTGCTGGCTTTGACTTCAATTGTCAGCCATGGTTGCCTCATACTCCCTTTAAAATATTTATTTATCATCGGGTTCTATCTTTCCTGTACCTTCTGAATTGCCCCCAGAAACTCCAGACATTGCTGTTCTGCCATTATCCCTGCTAGCGCCCTCTTCCAATCAACTTTGGCCAGGTCATCTTTTGTGCCTCTGTAATTCTCATTACTCTACTGTAAAACTGATACACCTGATTTTAGCTTTTCCTTTAAATCTGCAAGGTGAATTCAATCATTTTATGATCACTATCCCCCTAAGGGGTTCCTTTACTTCGCACTCTTTAATCAAATTTGGGTCATTACATAACACCCAGTCCAAAATTGTCATTTCCCTAGTGGGCTCAACCACTAAAAAAGCCATCTTGTAGGCAGTTTACAAATTCCCTCTCTTGGGATCCAGCACCAACCTGGTTTTCCCAATCTGCCTATATATTGAAATCCCCCATCACTATTGTAACATGGCCCTTTCTACAAGTCTTTTCTATCTTCCATTGAAATTTATATCCCAACATCCTAGCTACTGCTTGGAGGCCTGTATATAACTCCCATCAGGGTCTGTTTACCCTTGCAGTTTCTTAACTCTACCCACAAGGATTCTACATCTTCTGATCCTATGTCACGTCTTTCTAATGATTTGATTTCATTTTTTACCAACAAAGCCACTCCATCCCCTCTGCCTACCTACCTATCATTACAATACAGTGTATATCTTTGGGTGTTAAGCTCCCAAATATAATCTTCTTTCAGTCATTACTTCTAGTTGTATACCACCTGCACCACCCTCAACTTAACCACTCTACCCGCACCCCCACCCCCCCACCAAATTAGTTTAAAATCCCAACAGCTGTAGCAAACCTACCCACAAAGATATTGGTCCCCATTGGGTTCAAGTGTAGCCCATCCCTTTTGTACAGGTCATACCTTCCCCAGAAGTGATTCCAGTGACCCAGAAAACTGAAACCCTGCTCCTGCACCAGTTTCTCAGCTACGCATTCATCTGCCAAATCATCCTATTCTTTCCTCACTGATGTGTGGCACAGCAACAATCCAGAGATTACTAACCCAGAGGTCCTGCTTTTCAGCTTTCTACCTAACTCACTGTATTCTCTCTTCAGGACCTCTTCCCTTTTCCTACCTATGTTATTGGTGCTAATATGGACCAAGACTTCTGGCTGCTCACCCACTCCCATTAGTATGCTGTGGACCCAATATGAAACGTCCTTGACCCTGACAACTAGGAGGCAACATACCATTTGGGGGGCTCTTTCATGCGCACAGAATCTGCTGTCTTCTCCTCTAATTATGGAATCCCCTTTCTCTTCTCCCTCTTTCCCTTCTAAACCACAGAGACAGACTCAGTGCCAGAGATCAGGGTACTGCAACTTCCCGAACTAGGTAGGTACCTGAAGTATCTCCTAACAGTATCCAAAGGATTACACTTATTTTTGAGGGAACGGCCACAGGGGTACCCTGCACTGGCTGCCTATTCCCTTTCCCTCTCCTATCAGTCACTCAGGTGCCTGCCTGCTGCACCTTGGGGGTGACTAGCTCCCTGTAGCTCCTATCTGATAGGAGAGGAGAGTGGACCATGGGAGAAAGGGAAGCAGGAGGGACACCAGGAGGATGTTCAAAGTAAATTTTATTTTCAAACTACTTATATGTTACCATATACCACCCTGAGCTCCATTTTTTGGTAGATATAATAAAATTATAGAATAATAACCATAACAGAATCAATGAAAGACTGCCCAACTAGGGTGTTCAATCAGTGTGCAGAAGACAGCAAATTGTGCAGATGCAAAAAGAAGAAATAATAATAATAAACAAGCAATAAATATCAAGGGCATGAGATGAAGAGTCCTTGAAAGTGAGTGCCTTATGTTGTGGGAACATTTCAATGATGGAGCAAGTGAAGTTGAGTGAGGTTATCCCCTTTGGTCCAAGAACCCAATGATGAAGGGGTAATAACTGTTCCTGAACCTGGTGGTGTGAGTCCTGAGGCTCCTGTACCTTCAACCTGATGGCAGCAGTGAGAAGAGAGCATGTCCTGGATGGTGGGGGTCCCTGATGATGGATGCTGCCGTCCTGCGACAGCTCTGTGTAGATGTACTCAATGGTGGGGAGGGCTTTACCTGTGATGGACTTGGCCATATCCACTACCTTTTCTAGGATTTCCCATTTAAGGGCATTGGTGTTTCCATACCAGGCAGTGATGCAGCCAATCAGTACACTCTCCATCACACATCTATAGAAGTTTGTCAAAGTTTTAGATGTCATGCTGAATCTTTGCAAACTTGTAAGGAAGTAGAGGTACTACTGTGCTTTCCTCAGAATTGCAATTACATGCTGGGCCCAGGGCAGGTCCAAAATAGTAACACCTAGGAATTTAAAGTTGCTACCCCTCTCCAGCTCTGATCCTCCGATGAGGACTGGCTCAAGGACCTCTGGTTTCCCTTTCCTGAAGTCTACAATGAACTCCTTGATCTTGCTGACAGTGAGTGAGAGGTTGTCGTTACAGCACCACTCAGCCAGATTTTAAATCTCCATCCAATGTGCTGAATCATCGCCACCTTATCAACTGAGTTTCATGACATTGAAACATCCCAACGACTGTTTCTTAAATGCTGATGAAGTTCCATTTAAACTGTGGATTTGCTGGTGACACCAAGATGTATTGGAGAGAGAAGAAGGCTATTATGGCTAGCTATGGGATCTGGACTAGATGGCAAATGGACGGAAAAAATGGCAGATGGAATTGAATACAAACAAGTGCAAGGTGTTGCACTTCGGTAGGCTCAACCAGTGAACGGAGGGCACTGAGGAGTGCTGTCAAACAAAGGAATCTGGGGATACAGGTCCATAATTCATTGAAAGTGGCATCACAGGTCATTAAGAAAATTTTTGGCACATTGGCCTTCATAAATCAATGTATTGAGTACAAGAGATGGAATGCTACGTTGAAGTTGTATAAGATGTCAGTGAGGTCTAATTTGGAGTATTGTGTGCAGTTTTGGTCACTTATGTACAGGAAAAATGTAAACAAGGTTGAAAGAGTACCTTTTACAGGGGTGTTGCCGGGTTTGGAGAACCTGACTTTACTCCTTGGAATGTAGAAGATTGAGGGGAGATTGCATGGAGGTATACACATTATGAGAGGTATAGGCAGGGTAAATGCAAGCAGGCTTTTCCCACTGAGGTTGGGTGGGACTACAACTAAGGGTCATGGGTTAAGGGTGAATGAAAGGTAAAAATTTAAGAGGAACATGAAGAAAAACTTTTTCACTGAGAGATTGTGAGAGTGTGGACTGAGCCCAGCACAAGTGATATATGCCAGTTTGATTTCAACATTTAAGAGAAGTTTGGATAGGTACATGGATGGTAGGGATATGGAGGGCTATGGTCCAGGTAGACTAGATGGGCCAAAAGACCTGTTTCTGTGTTGTATTTTTCTATGTCCCTATGTTAGCAGAAACACCAGAAAGTCTGCAGATGCTGGAAATCCAAAGAAACACACACAAAATGCTGGAGGAACTCAGCAGGTCAGACAACATCCAAGGAAATGAATAAACAGTCAACATAGCGGGCCAAAACTCTTCTTTAGGACTGGAAAGGAAGGAGGGGGAAGATGCCAGAATAAAAAGGTGGGGGAGGGGAAGAGGATGGCTAGAAGGTGATAGGTGAAGCCAAGTGAATGAGAAAGATAAAGGAATGGAGAAGAAGGAATCTGATAGGAGAGGAGAGTGGATCAAAGGAGAAAGGGAGGAGGGGAAGCAGGGGGAGGTGGTAGACAGGTGAGAAGAGACAAGAGGCCAGAGTGGGGCATAGAGGGAGGGAACAGGGAGTGATTTTTTTCTCAAAGGGAGAAATCGATATTTATTTCTGCAGGTTGGAGGCTATCCAGGCGGAATATCAGAATTAGAATCAGGTTTATTATCACTGGCATGTGACGTGAGATTTGTTAATTTAGCAGCAGTTCAATGCAATACATAATATAGAAGAAAAACAAAATAAAATAATATAAATAAGTAAGTAAATCAATTACTGTACACGTATATTGAATAGATTAAAAATCGTGCAAAAAGCAGAAATACTATATGTTTTAAAAAGTGAAGTAGTGTTCATGGGTTCAATGCCATTTAGGAATCAGATGGCAGAGGGGAAGGAGCTGTTCCTGAATCGCTGAGTGTGCGGCTTCAGACTTCTGTACCTCCTACTTGATGGTAACAGTGAGAAAAGGGCATACCCTGGGTGCTAGAGGTCTTTAATAATGGACGCTGCCTTTCTGAGACACCTGTGGTCCAAAGATCTCAAGTCTGCTGAGTTCCTCCAGCATTTTGTGTGTGTTCAAAGGGCAGCAGGTGCATGGTAACACTACCACCAGCAGATGGTGCTAAAGGTTGCAAAGTGTGCAAACTTTTTTAGAAACATAGAAGCATAGAAAACCTACAGCACGATAAAGGACCAAGAT
This sequence comes from Mobula birostris, assembly GCF_030028105.1. Taxonomy (NCBI): domain Eukaryota; kingdom Metazoa; phylum Chordata; class Chondrichthyes; order Myliobatiformes; family Myliobatidae; genus Mobula; species Mobula birostris. The sequence continues at coordinate 63,979,963 of NC_092391.1, read as the reverse complement.
GCTGTGCTGAACATGTACTTACTTTAGAAATATCCTCAGGTTACCCATAGCCCTCTATTTTTCTAAACTCCATGTACCTATCCAAGAGTCTCTTAAAAGGCCCTATTGTATCCGCCTCCACCACCATTGCCGGCAGCCCACTCCACGCACTTACCAACAGGAATTCTGCAGATGCTGGAAATTCAAGCAACACACATCAAAGTTGCTGGTGAACGCAGCAGGCCAGGCAGCATCTGTAGGAAGAGGTGCAGTCGACGTTTCAGGCCGAGACCCTTCGTCAGGACTAACTGAAGGAAGAGTGAGTAAGGGATTTGAAAGTTGGAGGGGGAGGGGGAGATCCAAAATGATAGGAGAAGACAGGAGGGGGAGGGATAGAGCCAAGAGCTGGACAGGTGATTGACAAAAGGGGATACGAGAGGATCATGGGACAGGAGGTCCGGGAAGAAAGACAAGGGGGGGGGGGACCCAGAGGATGGGCAAGAGGTATATTCAGAGGGACAGAGGGAGAAAAAGGAGAGTGAGAGAAAGAATGTGTGCATAAAAATGAGTAACAGATGGGGTACGAGGGGGAGGTGGATCTTTCCCTCCCCCCCTCTCTCTGCATTCCCCAGGGATCGCTCCCTACACAACTCCCTTGTCCATTCATCCCCCCCATCCCTCCCCACTGATCTCCCTCCTGGCACTTATCCGTGTAAGTGGAACAAGTGCTACACATGCCCTTACACTTCCTCCCTTACCACCATTCAGGGCCCCAAACAGTCCTTCCAGGTGAGGCAACACTTCACCTGTGAGTTGACTGGGGTGATATACTGCGTCCGGTGCTCCCGATGTGGCCTTTTATATATTGGCGAGACCCGACGCAGACTGGGAGACCGCTTTGCTGAACATCTACGCTCTGTCCGCCAGAGAAAGCAGGATCTCCCAGTGGACACACATTTTAATTCCACATCCCATTCCCATTCTGACATGTCCATCCACGGCCTCCTCTACTGTAAAGATGAAGCCACACTCAGGTTGGAGGAACAACACCTTATATTCCGTCTGGGTAGCCTCCAACCTGATGGCATGAACATCGACTTCTCTAACTTCCGCTAAGGCCCCACCTCCCCCTCGTACCCCATCTGTTACTCATTTTTATGCACACATTCTTTCTCTCACTCTCCTTTTTCTCCTTCTGTCCCTCTGAATATACCTCTTGCCCATCCTCTGGGTCCCCCCCCCCCCGTCTTTCTTCCCGGACCTCCTGTCCCATGATCCTCTCGTATCCCCTTTCGCCTATCACCTGTTCAGCTCTTGGCTCTATCCCTCCCCCTCCTGTCTTCTCCTATCATTTTGGATCTCCCCCTCTCCCTCCCACTTTCAAATCCCTTACTCACTCTTCCTTCAGTTAGTCCTGACGAAGGGTCTCGGCCTGAAACGTCGACTGCACCTCTTCCTACAGATGCTGCCTGGCCTGCTGCGTTCACCAGCAACTTTGATGTGTGTTGCTCCACGCACTTACCACTCGCTGCGTAAAAAAACTTACCCCTGATATCTCCTCTGTAACTACTTCCAAGCACCTTAAAACTCTGTCCTTTCGTGTTAGCCATTTCAGCCCTGGGAAAAAGTCTCTGACTATCCGCACGATCAATGCCTCTCATCATATTATACACCTCAATCAGATCACCTCTCATTCTCCATCGCTCCAAGGAGAAAAGGCCGAGTTTACTCAACCTATTCTCATAGGGCATACGCCCCTATCCAGGCAACATCCTCATAAATCTCCTCTGCACCGTTTCTATAGTTTCCACATCCTTCCTGCAGTGAGGTGACCAGAAATGAGCACAGTACTCCAAGTGGGGTCTGACCAGGGTCCTATATAGCTGCAACATTATCTCTCAGCTCCTAAACTCAATCCCAAGGTTGATGAAGGCCAATGCACTATATGCCTTCTTAACCACACAGTCAACCTGCTCAGCAGCTTTGAGTATCCTATGGACTCGGACCCCAAGATCCCTCTGATCTTCCACACTGCCATTAATACTATATTCTGCCATCATATTTGACCTACCAAAATGAATCACCTCACACTTACCCGGGTTGAACTCCATCTGCCACTTCTCAGCTCAGTTTTGCATCCTATCTATGTCCCATTGTACCCTATGACAGCCCTCCACATTATCCACAACACTCGCAACCATTGTGTCATCAGCAAATTTACTAACCCATCTCTTCACTTCCTAATCCAGGTCATTTATAAAAATCATGAAGAGAAGGGGTCCCAGAACAGATCCCTGAGGCACACCAGTGATCACCAACCTCCATGCAGAATATGGCCTGTCTACAACCACACTTTGCCTTCTGTGGGCAAACCAGTTCTGGATCCCATGCCTCCTTACTTTCTCAATAAGCCTTGCATAAGTATTCACTAAGGAGAAGGATATTGAATTGTGTAAGGTAAAGGAAACAAGAAGGGTAGTTACGGAAAGTATGACGATTAAAGAAGAGGAAGTACTGGTGCTTTTAAGGAATATAGAAGTGGATAAGTCTCCGGGTCCGGACAGGACATTCCCTAGGACCTTGAGGGAAGTTAGTGTGGAAATAGCAGGGACACTGACAGAAATATTTCAAATGTCATTAGAAACGGGGATGGTGCCGGAGGATTGATGTATTGCTCATGTGGTTCCATTGTTTAAAAAGGGTTCTAAGAGTAAAGCTAGCACTTATTGGCCTGTGAGTTTGACATCAGTGGTGGGTAAATTGATGGAAAGTGTTCTTAGAGATGGTATATATAATTATCTGGAGAGACAGAGTCTGATTAGGAACAGTCATCATGGATTTATGCGTAGAAGGTCATGTTTGACAAATCTTATTGAATTTTTTGATGAGGCTACAAAAAAAGTTGACGAGGGTAAAGCAGTGGATGTTGTCTATATGGACTTCAGTAAGGCCTTTGATAAAGTTCCACAGGGAAGGTTAGTTAGGAAGGTTCAATCGTTAGGCATTAATATCGAAGTAGTAACATGGATTCAGCAATGGCTAGATGGGAGATGCCAGAGAGTGGTGGTGGATAACTGTGTGTCAGACTGGAGGATGGTGTGTAGCGGTGTGCCTCAGGGATCTGTACTGGGTCCAATGTTATTTGTCATATATATTAATGATCTGGATGATGGGGTGGTAAATTGGATTAGTAAGTATGCAGATGATACTAAGATAGGTGGAGTTGTGGATAATGAAGTAGGTTTTCAAAGCTTGCAAAGAGATTTAGGCCGGTTAGAAGAGTGGGCTGAAAGCTGGCAGATGGAGTTAAATGCTGAAAAATTTGAGGTGCTACATTTTGGTTGGACTAATCAAAATAGGACATACATGGTAAATGGTAGAGCATTGAAGAATACTGTAGAACAGAAAGATCTAAGAATAACGGTGCATAGCTCCCTGAAGGTGGAATCTCATGTGGATAGGGTGGTGAAGAAAGCTTTTGGTATGTCGGCCTTTATTAATAACAGCATTGAGTATAGGAGTTGGGATGTAATGTTGAAATTGTATAAGGCATTGTAAGGCCAAATATGGAGTATTGTGTACAGTTCTGGTCACCGAATTATAGGAAAGATGGCAATAAAATTGAGAGAGTACAGAGGAGGTTTACTAAAATGTTGCCTGGGTATCATCTCCTAATTTACAGAGAAAGGTTGAACAAGTTAGGTCTTTATTCTTTGGAGTGTAGAAGGTTGAGGGGGGACTAGATAAAGGTGTTTAAAGTTATGAGGGGGATTGATAGAGTTGACGTGGATAGGCTTTTTCCATTGAGAATGGGGGAGATTCAAACAAGAGGACATGAGTTGAGAGTTAAAGGGCAAAAGTTTAGGGATAACTAGAGGGGGAACTTCTTTACTCAGAGAGTGGTAGCTGTGTGGAACGAGCTTCCAGCGGAAGTGGTTGAAGCAGGTTTGATGTTTAAAGTTAAATTGGATAGATATATGGACAGGAAAGGAATGGAGGGTTATGGGCTGAGTGCAGGTAGGTGGGACTAGGTGAGAGTGAGAGTTCAGCACAGACTAGAAGGGCCAAGATGGCCTGTTTCTGTGCTGTAATTGTTATATGGTTATATGGTTATATGGGGCACCTCATTAAATGCCTTGCTGAAATCCACATATACTACATCTACTACTCTACCTTCATCTGCCTTCATCAATGTGTTTAGTCACACCCTCAGAAAATTCAATGAGGCTTGTAAGGCAAGCCTTTGACAACACCATGCTGACTATTCCTAATCATATTATGCCTCTCCAAATGTTCAGAAATCCTGCCTCTTGGGATCTTCTTCATCAACTTACCAACCACTGAAGTAAGACTCACTAGTCTATAATTTCCTGGGATATCTCTACTCCCTTTCTTGAATAAGGGAACAACATCTGCAACCCACCAATCCCCCAGAACCTCTCCTGTCCCCATTGATGATGCAAAGATCATCGCCAGAGTCTCAGCAATCTCCTCCCTCACCTCCCACAGTAGCCTGGGTTATATCTCGTCCAGTCCCAGTGGCTTATCCAACTTGATGCTTCCCAGAAGCTCCAACACATCCTCTTTCTTAATGTCTATATGCTCAAGCTTTTCAGTCCACTGTAATTCATCCCTACAATCGCCAAGATCCTTCTCCATAGTGAATACTGAAGCATTCATTAATTACCTCTGCTGTCTCCTCCAGTTCCATACACACTTATCCACTGTCACACTTGATTTGTCCTATTCTCTCACATCTTATCCTCTTGCTCTTCATCTACTTGTAGAATGCCTTGGGGTTTTCCTTAATCCTGCTCAACAAGACCTTCTCATGGAAAAGGTATAATTGACTATCAAGATCAAAAGATATGTATTGTTCAAGATTATTCATCAGAAGTTATGGTAGAACGTTTTAAGTTCAAAAAAGTTATGATGGAGTTATACAGTCAAAATTTTAAACCCTCTCTTTGTTCTACGGCTCAACTGATGATTACATTGGAAGATGGATCATTTAAATGGTTTTATACAAAGGAACAGGTGCAATAATTTTTAGACTTCAAAGGAAAGTGAATGACTGTATATATATATTGAATAGACTAAAAATAATGAATAATTGTTATTTCTGTTTGATAAACTCCTCTAAGCTTGTTTCTCACCGTATTATTTAGTCTAGGTTGGAAAGTAAATAACCTTGAATTCTTGAAGCGGTTCCAACAGGCTTTCTAAGAGAATGTGTTTAGGGGAAGTAGATAACCGTTGCTCTATGACCGAGTTTCTTTCTTTGGTAGCGGGAGAAGGGATAGGGAGTCTTTTTTTCTTGAAGCTGATTTGGGAATTTAGTCAATTCTGTTGCTTAGTTAATATATTTCAAGGTTCACTGGTGCTGAGTAAAATCCAAAAATCAAAATGAGGCAGGCAGGGAGAGGTTTTCAAAGATTGACTTGTCACAAGCCTATCTGCAAATAGTGATTGAGGAGTCAAGCACGAAGTTCCTCACAATCAACAGACACAAGGGACTGTTCCAGTATAATCGTCTCATCTCTGGCATCACATCAGCTCCAGCTATTAGGCAAAGAGCAATGGGCCAAGTGCTCCAAGATATCCCAGGAACACAATGTTCCCTTGATGACATCATTGTGACTGGCAAGAATAGTGAAGAACACCTCCAGCACCTTGGTGAAGTGCTTACCGGGCTGAGTGAGTTTGGTTTGCGTGCAAAGAGAGAGAAATGTGAGCTTTTCAAGAATGAAATCTCATGTTGTGGATATTCATTGACAAACAGGGCTTACATAAGTCACAAGAGAAGACTGAAACAGTTTTTAAAAATATATATTTATTCAGAGAGACAGCGCTGTAATGGCCCAATCTATGCATGCTGGCCAATCACACCCAAATGACCAATTGACCAACTAACCTGTATGAACTTGGAATATGGGAGAAAACCAGACCCCAGAGGAAACCTGTGGGGTCACAGGGAGAACGTACAAACTCCTCACAGATAACCGGGGGGAAACCGGGTCACTGGTGCTGAGTAAAATCCAAAAATCAAAATGAGACTATTATACAGTTCATTGTCCATTGCACACTGGTTGAATGTCCAATAAGCGCAAACAAAAATTAGTGAGGTAGTGTTCATGGTTCAATGCCTATTCAGAAATTGGATGTCAGAGGAGAAGAAGCTGTTCCTCAATCATTGAGTGTGTGTCTTCAAGCTCCTGTACCTCCTACCTGATGGTAGCAATGAGAATGCATGCAGCTTTTACACCTCTCCCAACCTGAGGGGTAAAGCCTACATGCTTCTCCATTTATATTTAATTAATATAATTAATTGGCTTCCTTCATCGTGCCAGTAGCTCCCTCTTGGTTTTCACCACTGTCAGTCATGCAAGTCCTAGGTGGAGACTCAGGAATACTGTCGTACTCAGATGTAGAAGGATTCTTCATTGCTATTTCCATAACAATTTTGTTTTACCAGCCAGGGTTGTTAGCCCTGAGCTGAACCCCCCGATTCCAGAGGAGCAGTGGACTACTTAGTCTGACTTCTGCCCTTTGACCTGTTTGGCATAGGTGACCCTAGCAAGAGCCAAAGCATAAATCCCTGACCTCTGCCAACATAACTCTCTGGGTCATTGGGGCACACAAGCCTCCAAACCAGAATCAATACATATATCAAATCATGATTTGTTTTGCTGGGAAAATCTTCACAGAAAAAAAGAGTTTGGGGACACAAGGATTAAATCTTTTTAAGTTGGTATGACTTTGAATGAGTGTGACTTCTTATTACTGATCTCAACCCTGTTGAGCAATGTTGATGTATCTCATGAATGAAGTGGTTTAATAATGAAAAATAATATTTGACAAATACTAATAAAATAAATAAATAAATCTGAACCAAAACTAAAAATGGAAACATTTGACTTACCATGTTTAGAAAGTGATGGCATCTGTGCTGGCTTCGGAGAGAGTCCAGCGAGGACAAGAATGGTCCTGGGAGTAAAAGGATTAATGTAACAGGAGTGGCTGATGGCTCGAGACCTGTACCTGTACCTGTAAGAGTTCAGAAGATTCATTGGGGATTTTATCGACCCTACTAAATATTGAAAAGTCCAGAAAGAGTAGATGTGGAGAGAATATTTCCTATGGAGGGAGAGCCTATGACCAGAGGGTACAACTTCAGAATAGGAATTCCCTTTAGAACAGAGATGAGGAAGAGTTTAATTCCACGGCTTTCTGTATGTTCACCCTATGACCGAGCGGGATTCCTCCCATGGGTTAGTAGGCTAATTGGTCACTTGTGTGGAAGTTGGCAGCAATAAAGTAGATTGTAAGGTCAAGAGTCAATTTTATCGTACCAGGGAACCATTCAATAGTCATGTAACAGTGGATAGAAGTTTTCCTCGAGCCTGTTGGTACATGCTTTCAAGCTTCTGCCCAATGGGAGCGAGAGAAGAGAGGACATCCAGTGTGGAAGGATGTTGGCAGCCTTACTGAGGTAGGGAGATAAGCTCTATGCAGGGGAAGGGCTGCACTCTGTCGCCATAGAGCAGAGAGTGACTTGTCCTTCTGCTGTCATTGTAGTGCGTGTGTGAATTGTACTTCAATGATGTCATTCCTCTCCAGGCGCTTGTTTCAACATTGTCATTTCTTTAGCATTTGTCTGGGTTTTTTATGAGACCAATGCTCAACCCAGCACAGGTGGAAAGCGTGCAAAGCGCCGGCCGGATTTGAGCCCAGAACCATTCGCCTTGAAGATCAGTGTGGATGCCACTAAACCAATGGTCCCCAACCACCGGGCTGTGGACCGGTACCAGGCCGCAAATCATGTGCTACCGGGCCGCGAGGAAACGATATGATGAGTCAGCAGCACCTTTCCTCATTCCCTGTCACGCACTGTTGAGCTTGAACGCATGCGAGCTCATTACCCGTGCGTCATCCATGTCAGTGTGGGAAAGAGATCAACTCCTCAAGCTTGCAAATGACGGCGGGCTGAAAAGTATGTTTGACATAACATCTCTGCCGGCATTCTGGATGAAAGTCAAGGCTAAATATCCTGAGATAGCCACGAAAGCACTGAAAACGTTGCTTCCATTTCCAACATATCTCTGCGAATTGGAATTTTCTGCAACCAATGCAACGAAAACTAAATCGCGGAATAGACTGGACATAAGGAACCCCCTTCGAGTATCGCTGTCTCCCATCGCCCCTCGATGGCACCGTCTTGTTGCAGGAAAACAAACCCAGGGTTCCCACTGATTCAGTGTATTGGTGTGTTGCAATGATTTTATATGTTCATACGGGGAAAATATGTGCTGTGTGTTTAATATCCAAACGTTACTTAAAACGTTATGATGCTATTGACTTATATAAGTGACTTATATAACCATATAACAATTACAGCACGGAAACAGGCTACCTCTGCCCTTCTAGTCTGTGCCGAACGCTACTCTCACCTAGTCCCACTGACCTGCACTCAGCCCATAACCCTCCATTCCTCTCCTGTCCATATACCTATTCAATTTTTTTTAAATGATAATATCGATCCTGCCTCTACCACTTCTACTGGAAGTTCGTTCAACACTTGCTTCAAGCTCCCCTGTCCTCCCCTGATAATTGACTTATCACTATATTCATGCAAGGAAAATATGCGCTGCGTGTTTAATATTAAATTTGTTAGATAAACCCTTTTAGAAACGAAATTGAGTGTATTAGCCTATCACCTATATTCCAGTCATGATTAACACCCCCCGAACAGAATCGCCAAAAACGATTTGTAGAAAAAAATTGGCACATACTCGCATACGCAGGTCACGCATGCGCACAGGTGCCCGTGCAAGGCTTCATGGTCATGGTAGTCTTTCTCGGGGTAAACACAACGTATTTGACTGCTACTGTTGTCAGTTGGCAACCCTACCCCATGCCCCAGGTTGGCCGGTCTGCAAGAATATTGTCAATATTAAACTGGTCCGCGGCGCAAAAAAGGTTGGGGACCCCTGCACTAAACCACCAGTGAGAACTTCAATTTGTGCCCCCAGTATATTCTCATATTTGTTCCATTGCCCCCCTTCCCTTGCATGCGTTCAGAGTCGGACACCAAATTTTAGTTTAATCATATTCTATATTTGTACTTAACTGTAAATGTTAGGTGTTCGCCATTTCACTGCTGGGTCCTAAACCCAGATGATGTACTTGGGTTGGCTTTATGGCACCTTTCCCACCATACACGGAAATATTCCATGTCTTTAGTAATGGGGATCTGTAAATATTGTTTGTATACTGTATTTGAGGCAGATATTGCTGTTTATTTTGTAATATGATTGTAACTACACTGTGGGGTGCATCAGATTCTAATCCATGTGTAGTCTTGTTAACTTTGTGAGGAATTACAGATGGTGTGTCCCGGTGCCTAAAACAGGAGCTCATCACTCTCAGTGGGGAGGCGGGGTGGAGAGAGACCGGGGCTGCCAGGAGTTCACACTGGACAAGAATAAGTACAAAGCTATTCTTGTGTTTTCTTGCAGATATAGAAACATAGAAAACCTGCAGCACAATACAGGCCCTTTGGCCCACAATGCTGTGCCGAACATGTACTTACTTTAGAAATTACCTAGGGTTACCCATTGCCCTCTATTTTTCTGAGCTTCATGTACCTATCCAGGAGTCTCTTAAAAGACCTTATCATATCCACCTCCACCGTCACCGCTGGCAGCCCATTCCACACACTCACCATTCTCTGCGTAGAAAACTTACCCCTGACATCTCCTTCCAGGCACCTTAAAACTATGCCCTCTCATGTTAGCCATTTCAGCCCTGGGAAAAAGCCTCTGACTATCCACACGATCAATGCCTCTCACTATCTTGTACACCTCTATCAGATCACCTTTCATTCTCCGTCACTCCAAGGAGAAAAGGCCGAGTTTACCCAACCTATTCTCATAAGGCATGCTCCCCAATCCAGGCAACATCCCTGTAAATCTCCTCTGCACTGTTTCTATAGTTTTCACATACTTCCTGTAGTGCGGTGACCAGAACTGAGCACAGTACTCCAAGTGGGGTCTGACCAGGGTCCTATATAGCTGCTTCATTACCTCTCAGCTCCTAAATTCAATTCCACGATTGATGAAGGCCAATACACCGTATGCCTTCTTAACCACAGAGTCAACCTGCGCAGCAGCTTTGAGTGTCCTATGGACTCGGACCCCAAGATCCCTCTGATCCTCCACACTGCTAAGAGTCTTACCATTAGTACTATATTCTGCCATCATATTTCACCTACCAAAATGAACCACCTCACACTTATCTGGGTTGAACTCCATCTGCCACTTCTCAGCCCAGTTTTGTATCCTATCGATGCCCCGCTGTAACATCTGACATCCCTCCACACTATCCACAACACCCCCAACCTTCGTGTCATCAGCAAATTTACTAACCCATCCCTCCACTTCCTCATCCAGGTCATTTATAAACATCACGAAGAGAAGGGGTCCCAGAACAGTTCCCTGAGGCACACCACTGGTGACCGACCTCCATGCAGAATATGGCCCATCTACAACCACTCTTTGCCTTCTGTGGGCAAGCCAATTCTGGATCCACAAAGCAATGTCCCCTTGGATCCCATGCCTGCTTACTTTCTCAATAAGCCTTGCATAGGGTACTTATCAAATGCCTTGCTGAAATCCATATACACTACATCTACGACTGTACCTTCATCAATGTGTGTAGTCACATCCTCAAAAATCTTTTTGTAAATATTGGGATTTTTCTTTTGCCTCCTCACCTGGCTCATATGCAAACTTGGCTCAGTTGCTAGCTCTGCTAACAGCCAAGTGAGAAGGCCACTTTTCGTAAACAATAGGCATTTAGGGTCGGTATGATTTGGGGTTCAACCGAATGGGAACCTTGTGATGTTCCAATTAAAGAAAATTTGATTTGAGCGAATGCTGTGTATATTCTGCCCATACACAATTGTCAATTGACAAGAAATGACAGATTGCACACCGCATACAATTGTAAAAAATATATATTTACAAATTACAACTTTATCAAACAGTTACTAGGGAAAAGAAAAAAAATGGGCCCATTACAGTTAAACCAGTCTAATAACTGTTGGAGATCACCTCTTCCAAAACTGAGTATTCAGGTGTGTATCTCTTACACAGCGCTGGACCCACGGTCTGTGAGGGAAAAACTGAGGAGTAGATTTGAACATTGAGTTCTCAAACTTTCAGTAATGTCTCCCCACCCCCCCATTCACCATTTCCCATCCCCTTGTCCCCTTGTTCCTCGCTCATGTTATCTCCTTGCTCGTCCATCGGCTCCCGCTGGGGTTCAGGGTGTTACATAGGTTTAATTTTGAGGCATCTAAGAAATGAACTTGCACTGATCTGCTGACTCCAGCCATTTTCCTTTTGCTCATAAACTACGTATCTAATACTGTACATCTTTGGAAACTGGAGTACCCAGAGGAAACGAATAGTCGTCAGGAGAATGGGCGAACTCATTGGAGACAGTGGCAGGAACTGATTGCTGATCTTACATCTGGTGCTGTAGGGTGTTACGCTAGTAGCAATGCTCTCATGCTGCTGCTGTTTCCTTTAAGGTTGACTTCGTTTTCCACTTGCTGTATTTCCAAATTCCTCTTCTGGTCTGGACGGAACAATAACCCAGCTTTAGGTCTGCTTCCTCGCTGTGCCACAGGTCTGGGTTAGATACTGGCCTTGGACTCTCTCTGTGTGCACCCTGCATGGATTTTCACTTGAGCCCTGGGTTCAATCCTGTCCTTGGACATTCTCTGTATGCAGTCTGCATGGATTTCCACGAGCCCTGGATTTAATCCTGTCCTTGGCCATTCTCAGTATGGAGACCCCATGGGTTTCCAATAGAGCTCTGGGTTCAATCCTGACCTTGGGCACTTAGTGTGGAGTCTGCATGGGATTTCTCTGGATACTTTAGTATCCTCCCACATCCTAATGATGTTCTGATTGGTTGGTTAGATTAGTGGGAGATAGGGGCCATGCTGCTCTCCTTGTGCACGAGCAAAAGAAAAAAAAGTTTTTGCATTGTAAGAGTGTGTTTGTTTCGGGCTCAGTTATTTTATTTAGTTTTATTTAGCATTGATAGAGTGGTGGGTGGTGGGGAGGTGTAAGGCATTCCTTCTGTCTGCTAGCCTACAGATCACCCTTGGGCAGGGTGTAGCATCTGCTTAGCTCCCAATCAGCGTCGCGTGAGGCCATAGGAGCAGGTGGTGGATGGTCGTATGAGCAACTGGTGCAAATCACAGGTCCTGGTTATGCGACCACTGACACCAGCAGACAATCTCTGATGAGTATTGGTCATGGCTGGGGTCACCCATCTTGTACAGGCACTGGCCACAAGAAGGCAATGGCAAACCACTTCTGTAGAAAAATTTGCCAAGAACGATCATGGTCATGGAAAGACCATGATTGCCCACATCGTACAACACGGCACATAATGACGATGATGAGATCGGGTAGGTACCTGACAGCTTTTCCCCAGAGTCAAAATGTGTAATAATAGAGGGCATGCATTTGAGATGAAGTTCAAATTTCGAAGTTGAAAGCAAATTTATTATCAAAGTACAGACATGTCATCATATACATCCCTGAGATTCACTGTCTTGTGGACATAACCAATAAATCCATAGAAAAATAACCATAAGAGAATCAATAACCATAACAGAATCAATGAAAGAACTTGGGTGTTGATCCAAAGTGAGGAGACAAGGAACTGAACGAATACAAATGAAAGGAATAAGCAAGAGTCTTGGGTCTTGGACCAGGCTTGATCGGCATGGTCTGTGGCTCGGACTTGTTTGTAGAGGGCTCTGCAGTTCATGTTATATGTGTTTCTGGTCTCTGGTTACACGTTTTTATTGCTATTTTGTCAGATTTTGGTTGAGGTACTTTGACACGGATTGCCTCTGCAACCTGCGGTCAAAGAACTGAACTGCTAAATTGAATCAAACTGAGCCACACTCACATTCTGAGACTGTTTGAAGTACTTTGTGGTTTGATGTTTTATATTCTGTGTGTTATTCACTCGTTGTTTGCTGCTTGCATGATTTATTCTTTTTTTTGCGTGTTGGGTGTTTGACAGTTTCTTTGAATGGGTTCTGTCATGTTTCCTTGTTTCATGGCTGTCTGCAGGAAGATGAATCTCAGGGTTGGACACTGAATACATACTTTGATAATAAATGTACTTTGAATCTTTGAAAGAAATAATAATAGATAAGTAAGTAATAAATATAGCAAAGATGAGTTGAAGAATCCTTGAAAGTGAGTCCATTGGTTGTGAAGGGGCAAGTGAAGTTGAGTGAAGTTATCCCCTCTGGTTCAAGAGCCTGATGTTTGAGGGGTAATAACTGTTCCTGAACCTGGTGGTGTGAGTCCTGAAGCTCCTGTACTTTCTTCCTGATGGCAGCAGTGAGAAGAGAGCATTTCTTGGGTGGTGTGATTCCCTGATGATGGATGCTGCTTTCCTGTGACAGTGTTTCATGTAAATTCAAAGGAGATGTGAGGGACATAGCTGACAAAATAATTCAATCTGCTGGAGGAACTCAACGGGTCAAGAAGCATCTGTGGGAGGAAAGGAATTGTCAATGTTTCAACTCGAAACCCTGCATCAGGACTCAAGGTAGAGAGGAGGTGTGGCCCGTTTAAAGGGGCAGGGTGAGACAGGGGCCCAAGATGATTGGTGAAGTGAGGAAGGGGTGAAAGGAGATGGGGGGGGGTGGAGAGCAGGGACTTATTTGGGATACTGTGACAGTTCAAAAAAAAAGTTCAGAAGTACATTTACTTCAAGGAAATTCGTCTCCTTACAGGCAGCCATGAAACAAAGAAACACAAAAGGACCCATTTAAAAAAAACAAACAAGACAACATAAGAAAATAAGAAATAGAGAGTAGGTCATCTGGCCCCTCAAGCCTGCTCCACCATTCAATATTATAGCTAATCTGGCCATGGACTTATCTCCACCTACCTGCCTTTTCCCCATAATCTTTAATTCCCCTACTATGCAAAAATCAATCCAATCTCAAATATATTTACTGAGGTATCCTCCACTGCTTCATCGGGCAGAGAATTCCACAGATTCACCACTGTCTGGGAAAAGCAGTTCCTCCTCATCTCCATCCTAAATCTACTCCCCCAAATCTTGAGGCTATGTCCCCTAGTTCTAGTCTCACCTTCCAGTAGAAACAACTTTCCTGCCTCTATCTTATCTACCCCTTTCATAATTTTATATGTTTCTATAAGATCTCCTCTCATTCCTCTGAATTCCAGAGAGTATAGTCCCAGGTGACTCAACTTCTCCTCATAGTCTAACCCCCATATCTTTGGAATCAACCTGGTGAACCTCCTCTGCACTGCCTCCAACGCCAGTATATCCTTCCTCAAGTAAGGAGACCAGAACTACATGCAGTACTCCAGGTGCAGCCTCACCAGTACCTTGCACAGTTGCAGCATAACCTCCCTGCTCTTAAATTCAATCCCCCTAGCAATGAAGGCCAAAGTCCCATTTCCCTTCTCAATAGCCTGCTGCACCTGCAAACCAACCTTTTGTGATTCATGTACAAGCACTCCCAATTCCCTCCGCACAGCAGCATGCTGCAATTTTTTACCATTTAAGTAATAATCTGATCTTCCATTTTTCTTCCAAAGTGGGTGACCTCACATTTACCAACATTGTACGCCATCTGCCACACCCTTGCCCACTCACTTAACCTATCTATATTTCTCTGCGGGCTCTCCGTATCTTCTGCCCAATTTGCTTTTCCACTCAATTTAGTATCATCAGCAAACTTAGATACACTACACTCGGTCCCCTCTTCTAAATCGTTAACGTATATCGTGAACATTTGTGGGCCCAGCACTGACCCCTGTGGCACACCGCTCACCACTGTTTGCCAACCATACCACCAATGTATTCCAACACTCTGCTTTCTATTGGTTAACCAATCCTCTATCCATACCAATACATCACCCCAACTCAATGCATCCTTATCTTATGGATCAGTCTTTTATGTGGCACCTTATCAAACGCCTTCTGGAAATTCAAGTAAATAACGTTCATTTGTTCCCCTCTGTCTACTGTGCTCATTATTTCCTCAAAGAACAGTAAGTTTTTCAAACAGGACCTGCCTTTGCTGAGTCTATGCTGTGTCTGCCTGATGGATTCATTTCTTTCCAGATGCCTTACTATTTTTTCTTCAATGATAGCTTCAAGCATTTTCCCAACTACAGATGTTAAACTAACCGGCCTATAGTCAACTGCCTTTTGCTTACATCCTTTTTTTGAACAGTGGCATGACATTTGCTGTGTTCCAATCCACTGAGACCTGCCCAGAGTCCAGAGAATTTTGGTAAATTATCACCAAAACCTCTACTATGACTTCTGCCATTTCTGTCAGTACCCTGGGATACATTCCATCAGGACTAGAGGACTTTGCTTTCTTCAGGCCCACAAGTTTGCTCAGCATTACCTCTTTAGTAATAGCTATTGTATCAAGCTCTTCACCTCCCATCACAACCGTATCATCTCTCTTTGGCACGTTAGATGTGTCCTCCACCATGAAGACCGACACAAAATAGTCATTTAAAGCCTCAGCCATTTCCTCGTTACCCAATATCAATTCCCCCTTCTTGTCCTCCAAGGGACCTACATTTGCCTTAGCCACCCTTTTCCGTCTTACATAAGCTTTTACTATTCATTTTTATATTTTGTGCTAGTTCATTTTCATAATCTATCTTTCCTTTCTATATTGTTCACTTAGTGGTTCTTTGTTGCTTTTTAAAGTTTTCTCAATCTTTCAGTTTCCCACTACTCTTGGTGACTTTGTACACACAACATTTTAGTTTGATACCTTCTTTTATTTCCTTAGATATCCAAGGCTGGCTTTCCCCGCTTTTACTGTCATTGCTTTTAACTGGAATATACTTCTGTTCAGCACCATGAAAAATCTCCTTGAAAGTCTTCTGCTGTTCCTCAACCATCCCACCATATAGCCTGTGTTCCCAAGCTACACTAGCTAAATCCTCCCTCATCCATCGTTTAGGAATAATACACTGGTTTTCGATCGAACTATTGCACCCTCCATTTGTATCAGAAACTTAATGACTCTTTCCAAAAGGATCCCTATCTACTAGATCATTAATTTTACCTGTCTCATTGCACAGGACTAGATCTAAGATAGCACATTCCCTTGTAGGTTCAGTAATATGCTGTTCAAGAAAGCCATCACGGATGCCTTCTATGAAGTCCTCCTCAAGACTGCCTCGACCAACTTGATTCAGCCAATCTATGTGCGAGTTAAACTCCCCCGTGATAACTGCTGTTCCATTCTCACATGCCTCAGATATTTTTCAGTTTATTGTCTCTGCCACTGAAATGTTATTATTTGGTGGCTGATAGACAACTCCCACCAGTGATTTCTTTCCCTTTACTGTTCCTAATCTTTACCCAGATGGATTCCACATTCTGCTCCTTAGATCTTACATCATCTCTCACTATCATCCTGACCTCATCTTTAATTAAGAGCGCTACCCCACCTCCCTTACATTCCTGCCTATCCTTTCATATTACCTGATATCCTTGGATATTTAATTTCCAATCCTCTCCACCCTGCAACCAAGTTTTCGTAATGGCCACTAGATCATACCCCTTTGTACTGATTTGAGCCATGAGTTCACTGACCTAGTTTTGAATACTATGGGCATTCAGATAAAGTGCCCTTACACTCATTGTGTCTTTAAAATCTAGTAATCCTTCTTCTCTTTTGCACAACTTTTCTGCACTCCACTCTTACTTTTCTCTTTTTCATCTTCTGTTTTTTCTTTATCTTTATCCACACTTTTCTTTTTTACTTTATCCATACTTCTCCAATCTGTTGAGCCCACCTCCTCCTATTTAGTTTAAAACCCTATCCACAACCCTAGTTATGCAATTCACCAGGATCCAGGTCCGATCACAGTTCGGCTGAAGCCCATCCCATTGGTACACCTCCCTCCTTCCCCAATATTGGTGCCAGTTTCCCATGAATTCAAACCCACTTCTCCCACACTAATCCCACACCAATCCTTGAGCCACGCATTTAACTCTCTAATCTTCTTGACCCAGTGCCAATTTGCACATGGCTCAGGTAGCAATCCGGAGGTTACCACCTTTTTGGTTCTGCTTTTTAATTTAGTCCCTAGTTGCACAAATTCCCTCAGCAGAACCCCTCTGTCGTTGGCACCCACATGGACCACGACAATTGGATCTTTCGCTTCCCACTACAAGTTCCTCTGCAGGTCAGATAAGATATCCCGAACCCGGGCACCAGGCAGGTAACACAGCCTTAGGGATGCTCTATCCCTGTGGCAGAGAACTCTGTCTATTCCCCTGGCTATACTATCCCCAGTTAACACTACATTTCTCTTCTCTCCTCCCTCTTGAAAGGCTCCCTGAACCACGGTGCCACAGTTAAGGCTGATTAATACTTGTGCATAAGAGCTATGCCGTAGCCTACGCCATAGGCCTGATTTATACTTTTGCATAGCCCTCCGCTGTAGCGAGCATGCGTAGTTGTGTCTGCATCGCTCTGCAATTCACCGCCAAAACGCTAGTTGGCAGTGGGGTTTCTATGCCACTGTGTTGAGTTTCTTCGTGAGAGACATGGACGAGGAAATGCATTTCAAATAGTTTTGGATGTTGGCAGGTAGATTTGATGATTTGGTTCATCATCTCCAACCATTTATTTCGCATCAGTTTACAGACATGGCGGAGAAAAGCAACCAGAAATGCGTATGAAGAAATGCGATGCTACCAAGCGGATCAATCACAGTCGTTGCAGCCTGCATTGCCGTGACGCATGAGTTACATTTTTGAGGAGGTGCGCGTCACCCTATGGCGTAGGGTACGTGGTACCTATGGCGTAAATTTGGCGCACAAGTGTAAATCAGCCTTTAGGTGGCTCATCCTTCCTACAGCACCCACCCTCACACAAGGAGCAAGAATCTCAAACCGATTGGACAAGCTCAAGGGCTGAGGCTCCTCCAGCACTGCCTCTTGGATCCCACTACCTGCCTCACTCACAGTTACACTGGCTTGTCCCTGACCACAGACCGAATTTGTGGCAGCTAGTCTGATGGGTGTGACTAACTCCTGAAACACAGAATCTGGGGAACTCTCCCCCTTGCTGATCTGCAGAAAGTCTGCAGATGCTGGAAATCCAAAGCAACACACACAAAATGCTGGAGGAACTCAACAGGTCAGGCAGCATCTATGAAAAGAGTACAGTCAATGTTTCAGGCTGGATCCTGCTTAAGGGTCTTGGCCCAAAACGTTGACTGTACTCTTTTCCATAGATGCTGCCTGGCCTGCTGAGTTCCTCCAGCATTTTGTGTGTGTTCCATTCAACAAAAAAGAAGACTGTCAAACACTCAATGTGTAGAGAAAGAAAAACAAATTATGCAAACAATAACGGCAAGCAAATAGCATTCTGAACTGAAGTCTACAGAGAGAGTACGTCTATTGATCCTTAACCCAGCACAGAGCAGAGCAGTGAGCTGAACTGGCCTGTCCCTCACTTTGGGCCCCAACATCCTGACCTTTTCAATTTGGCCAGGCGCCTAAGTCATCATCGAGACATGGGGTGCGGTTGCTTCAATTCACTCTGGGGCCTGGACCCCGCTGCCTCGATTCGGCCTGTACCCGACCTTTCCAATTCGGCCTGGAGCTTAAACTGATTGAACCTCGCCTCCCCATTCTCAGCAACAGGCCCACTCCCTCGTCTTGCCTCGGTTCTGCTGCATTGAATTGCCCCCAAGTCCAAACACAAGTTGCAGGCTATTGTTTGCGATGATCATTTGCCAGCAAAAGAGTGATTAGCAAAGTATGTAGTTGTTTTCCTTGTTTCATTGGCCACTGGGCAGAAGCCACTGAGATTCAGCAGTGCCAGGTGATAGAGGAAGGAGTTAGGAATTTAGCAGTCAATATTATTTCATTTATTTAGAGATACAACTGTATCTCTGACATAACCCCAGCCTGATCATTGGACACTTTCCAATGACCAATTATCCCACCAACCCATGGACCATGGGAGCAAACTGGAGCACCAGGAAACCTATGCATTCCAGCTGGAGAACGTACAGACAACATGGGAATTGAACTCCTAACTCTGATACCTTGAGCTGTAATATTGTCACGCTAACCGCTAACCAAAGGCAGGGGGACCTGATGAAGGGTCTCAGCCTGAAACATCGACTGTTTATTCATTTTGATAGATGTTGCCTGATCTGTTGAGATCCTCCAGCGTTTTTTGTGTGTTACTCAAATTCCCTTTACCTGGAGACCTAATATCAGTTAGATTTGCTCTTGCACATTTCAGTGTCTGATGATGAGACCTCAAGCTGAAAGACTAATTGTTTCTCTTTCCACAGATGTAGACCATCTTGCCGAGGCTTTCAAATATTTTCTGTCTTTATATTTGTCAATTATGATATTATTTTCATAACTTCGTGTTGACTTCATTCAAATCCTATTATTTATTTCAAAGTGTAAAGTAAAAGTGGCAGGCTGGCAAATCCAGGGCAAAAATCAAAAAGGGCCACTTTTCAACATAATTGTATAAGGGCTAAGAGTGTTGTAAAAGCAAGCTTGAAGGCTTTGTGTGTCAATGCAAGGGGTATTCGTAACAAGGTGGATGAATTAAAAGTGCAGATTGTTATTAATGAATATGATATAGTTGGGATCACAGAGACATGGCTCCAGGGTGACCAAGGATGGGAGCTCAACATTCAGGGATATTCAATATTCAGGAGGGATAGACATGAAAGGAAAGGAGTTGGGGTAGCATTGCTGGTTAGAGAGGAGATTAATGCAATAGAAAGGAAGGACATTAGCCAGGAGGATGTGGAATCGATATGGGTAGAGCTGCATAACACTAAGGGGCAGAAAACGCTGGTGGGTGTTGTGTACAGGCCACCTAACAGTAGTAGTGAGGTTGGGGATGGCATTAAACAGGAAATTAGAAATGCATGCAATAAAGGAACAGCAGTTATAACGGGTGACTTCAATCTACATATAGATTGGGTGAACCAAATTGATAAGGGTGCTGAAGAAGAGGATTTCTTGGAATGTATGCGGGATGGTTTTTTGCACCAACATGTTGAGGAACCAACTAGACAGCAGGCTATTCTAGACTGGGTATTGAGCAATGAGGAAGGGTTAATTGGCAATCTTGTCGTGAGAGGCCCCTTGGAATTCTTCATTAAGATGGAGAGTGACATAGTTAATTCAGAAACAAAGGTTCTGAACTTAAAGGAGGTTAACTTTGAAAGTATGAATTAGCTAAGATAGACTGGCCAATGATACTTAAAGGGTTGACGGTGGATATGCAATGGCAAGCATTTAAAGATCGCATGGATGAACTACAACAATTGTTCATCTCAGTTTGGCAAAAGAATAAACCAGGGAAGGTAGTGCACCCATGGCTGACAAGGGAAATTAGGGATAGTATCAATTCCAAAGAAGAAGCATACAAATTAGCCAGAAAAAGCAGCTCACCTGAGGACTGGGAGAAATTCAGAGTCCAGCAGAGGAGGACAAAGGGCTTAATTAGGAAAGGGAAAAAAGATTATGAGAGAAAACTGGCAGGGAACATAAAAATTGACTGTAAAAGCTTTTATAGATATGTGAAAAGAAAAAGATTGGTTAAGACAAATGTAGGTCCCCTACAGACAGAAACAGGTGAATTGATTATGGGGAACAAGGACATGGCAGACCAATTGAATAACTACTTTGGTTCTGTCTTCACTAAGGAGGACATAAATAACCTTCCGGAAATAGTAGGTGACAGAGGGTCTAGTGAGATGGAGGAACTGAGGGAAATACATGTTAGTAGGGAAGTGGTGTTAGGTAAATTGAAGGGATTAAAGACAGATAAGTCCCCAGGGCCAGATGGTCTGCATCCCAGAGTGCTTAAGGAAGTAGCCCAAGAAATAGTGGATGCATTAGTGATAATTTTTCAAACTCTTTAGATTCTGGACTAGTTCCTGAGGATTGGAGGGTGGCTAATGTAACCCTGCTTTTTAAAACAGGAGGGAGAGAGAAACCGGGGAATTATAGACCGGTTAGCCTACATCGGAGGTGGGGAAAATGCTAGAGTCAGTTATCAAAGATGTGATAACAGCACATTTGGAAAGCAGTGAAATCATCAGACAAAGTCAGCATGGATTTATGAAAGGAAAATCATGTC
The DNA here is from genome assembly GCF_030028105.1 of Mobula birostris. Classification (NCBI taxonomy): domain Eukaryota; kingdom Metazoa; phylum Chordata; class Chondrichthyes; order Myliobatiformes; family Myliobatidae; genus Mobula; species Mobula birostris. The sequence goes on along the minus strand of NC_092391.1, from coordinate 63,958,734 downwards.
TGACGAATCTCATAGAATTTTTTGAGGATGTAACTAGTAGAGTGGATAGGGGAGAACCAGTGGATGTGGTATATTTGGATTTTCATAAGGCTTTTGACAAGGTCCCACACAGGAGATTAGTGTGCAAACTTAAAGCATGCAGTATTGGGGTATTGATGTGGATAGAGAACTGGTTGGCAGACAGGAAGCAAGGAGCGGGAATAAACGGGACCTTTTCAGAATGGCAGACAGTGACTAGTGGGGTACCGCAAGGCTCAGTGCTGGGAACCTAGTTGTTTACAATATACATTAATGACTTAGATGAGGGAATTAAATGCAGCATCTCCAAGTTTGCGGATGACACAAAGCTGGGTGGCAGTGTTAGCTGCGGGGAGGATGCTAAGAGGATGCAGGGTGACTTGGGTAGGTTAGGTGAGTGGGCAAATTCATGGCAGATGCAATTTAATGTGGATAAATGTGAAGTTATCCACTTTGGTGGCAAAAAGAGGAAAACAGATTATCATCTGAATGGTGGCCGATTAGGAAAAGGGGAGGTGCAACGAGACCTGGGTGTCATTATACACCAGTCATTGAAAGTGGGCATGCAGGTACAGCAGGCGGTGAAAAAGGCGAATGGTATGCTGGCATTCATAGCAAGCGGATTCGAGTACAGGAGCAGGGAGGTACTACTGCAGTTGTACAAGGCCTTGGTGAGACCACACCTGGAGTATTGTGTGCAGTTTTGGTCCCCTAATCTGAGGAAAGACATTCTTGCCATAGAGGGAGTACAAAGAAGGTTCACCAGATTGATTCCTGGGATGGCAGGACTTTCATATGATGAAAGACTGGATCGAATAGGGTTATACTCTCTGGAATTTAGAAGATTGAGGGGGGATCTTATTGAAACGTATAAAATCCTAAAGGGATTGGACAGGCTAGATGCAGGAAGATTGTTCCCGATGTTGAGGAAGTCCAGAACGAGGGGTCACAGTTTGAGGATAAAGGGGAAGCCTTTTAGGACTGAGATTAGGAAAAATTTCTTCACACAGAGAGTGGTGAATCTGTGGAATTCTCTGCCACAGGAAGCAGTTGAGGACAGTTTATTGGCTATATTTAAGAGGGAGTTAGATATGGCCCTTGTGGCTAAAGGGATCAGGGGGTATGGAAGGGAGGCTGGTACAGGGTTCTGAGTTGGATGATCAGCCATGATCATACCGAATGGCGGTGCAGGCTCAAAGGGCCGAATGGCCTACTCCTGCACCTATTTTCTATGTTTCTATGTTTCTATACAGCATCCATGATAGATTCTAGTGTTTTCTCCACCACTGGCATCAGGCTAAAGATCAGTAGTCCCCAATTTGTCCATCCTCCTGTTTTACATGAGAGGGTGAGATTTGCAGTTCTCCAATCAACTCCACACTCAAATAAAACCCAGAATAAAACATTTATTTGCCTCAGACTGTCAAGCATTTCCAAATCTAGCTACACAGATATTTATGATATTGTGAAGAGATTTTCGACCTGTTCAAATGAAGATCATCAGTCCTTTTGCAAATAGTTTGACTGAACTAACAATTAATGTCATTCATTCTTCAGGGTATTTCTTCTGTTTCGTGGATGTCTGTGAAGAGCAAGAATTTCAGGTTGTATGATGGATACATTCTCTGATATTAAATGGAAACATTGAACTCTGAAAAATGCTGCAAGCAGGCTTCAAATACAATGTAACGTAGAGCAGTGTTATGGAAAAGGTGGGTTTTCTCAGTCATCCTATAGTTGCTAGTCTCTGTCCTTCCTTGACAACACAGTCTTCTGAGTCAGGATAGATTCTATTCGAATGAGAGATACAAAGCATCAATAGCATATTCGTGTACCTCAAAAGGCAAGAACATATTAACTGGCTGCATTTGATATGGGGGGGAAGGCGGGGAGGGCCATTGACAGGATCAAAAAAACTGCAGAAAGTTGTAAACTCAATCAGTTCCATCATGGGCACTAGCCTCCCCAGTACCGAAAACAGTTTCAAGGAGTGATGTCTCAAAAAAGTGGCATCAATCGTTAAGGACCTCCATCACCCAGGACATGCCTTGTTCTCATTGCTACCATCAGGGAGGAGGTACAGGGGCCTGAAGGCACTCACTCAGTGATTCAGGAACAGCTTCTTCCCCTCTGCCATCTGATTTCTGAACGGACATTACCTCACTACTTTGTTTTTCTTTTTGCCCCACTTACTTAACTTAAATTTTTCAATATGTAGATTTCTTACTGTAAGTTACAGTATCTATTATTACGTAATGCATTGTACTGCTGCCACATCACAACAAATTTCACAATATATGTGCTGGTGATATTAAATCTGATTCTGACTTGGGTCATTCAGCCCGTCAAATCTACTCCACCATGGCGGATTTATTATTCCCCCTCCACCCATTCACCCCGTAACCTTTGACACCCTTATTAACCAAGAACCTCTCAACCTCCACTTTAAAGATACCTAATGACTTGGCATCCACCGCCATCTGTGGCAATTAATTCCACAGATTCATCACCCTCTGGCTGCAGAATTTCCTCTTCATCTCTGATCTGAAGGGGCATTCTGAGGCTGTGCTCTCTGGTCCTAGACTTTCCTACTGTTGGAAACATCCTCTCCACATCCACTCTGACCAGCCCTGTTAGGTTTCAATAAGGTCCGTTCCCCCTCTCCGCTCCTCCAGCAAGTACAGGTCCAGAGCTGTCAAACACTCTTCATACATTAACCCTTTCATTTTCTGAATTATTCTCGTGAACCTCCTCTGGACCTTCTCCAATTCCAGCACATCTTTTCTTAGATAAGGGGCCCAAAACTACTGACAATACTCCAAGTGCAGTCTGAACAAAGCCTTATAAAGCCTCAATATTACATCCTTCCTTCAAGAGGACCACAGCCTTGTCCTGGTTTAGAGGCTTGTGTGTAATATCAGGTCTTGGTGCTAGAAATGCCTTTGAAATATGTTGCTGTTATTGCCAGGAGCTTGGTGTGTCAATGTGACTGGATTTCTTTCATTACCAAAGAAGTACACTTCAGGATGGTTCTGTAAGGTTGTCATAGCCAGTGGTGGTGACGGAGATAAGCTACCACTCTCTACTAAATGCTCCCATTGTCGTGTACCTCAAATAGCCTCTGACAAGCAAGTCCAGCTCCTGGCCTTCATGTGTGGCTTAGCTACGAAACCGGCAGAATTATTTCTATTGACAGAGGAAGGGACAAAGGTGGGTTACTGGTGCCTTAAAAACAGTCGCTTCGTACAGGTGGGGCTAGTCAGCCGTGGTTGGCAGCTGATCTATGAAAAGGAAAACTGATGTCAAAACCTTGCTGCTCTACTAGGATTCAGGAGTAAACCCTAAGAGGAAAAAGTGGGTCTGGAACTGGAGTCCCTAATGCTTACTGGTAACTCCTGTGATGCTGCTGGTGCTAAAATCTATCAGTCTTATTGGGTTAATCAGATGTGTGGAGAGGGGGAGCCTACTGCACGGGCAATAGCTTGCTCTCTGTATCATACTGCCCAGGCTTGCGTACCTAGACAGCCAGGATGCAGCAGCCATTGTTGACCTGAACTGACAGAGTACTTCAGAGTATGACCACAGTGATAGAGTAATACAGCAGGGAAA